>NC_133363.1:65614873-65617614 GCF_049309525.1 Garra rufa
CAGTCCCTCCGGCTCGGCCAGCGGCGCGATCATCTGAGCTCCTGCCGCCGCTACTTCCTGTAGAACCGCCACCACACGCGTCAGCTGCTTCCTGCAGTCCGCCAGCGTCTCACCCACCTGAACACAGTGTTAACACATTCTTATAAATACAATACATATTAATCATTCTAACTAGATAAAAAAGTTTGTCAAGACCAGTGTTGGGGAAAGTTACTTTTAAAAGTAGTGCGTTACAATATTGAGTTACTCCCTAAAAAAGTATCTAATTACGTTACTTAGTTACCTTTTATGGACAGTAAAGCGTTACGTTACTTTGCGCTACTTTTTAAATCTGGGCAGGGTTTGCTTGTTTGTTTTTAATATAAAAAGTTATATTTCTGTCAAATGTAAAAGCCTTTTCACACCAAAAGCCTCAGGTTTACAGAAAAGTAAATTGAGGTCTGTACAGTAGACCGCAGAAGAACAAATGTCAACTTTTCAGCAATAAAAACAGAAAACAAACGTTAGATTATCTTGAGTCATTTCTGCTTATTAGTATGGATTAATTGAATCATCGAAGGTCGGCAGCAAAGACATCAGTTAATAAAATGTGACCCTGGACCACCAAACCAGTCATAAGGTTAAATTTGACAAAACTGAGATTTATACATCATATGAAAGCTCAATAAATAAGCTTTCTATTGATGTATGGTTTGTTAGGATAGGACAATATTTGGCCGAGATACATTTATTTGAAATCAGAAATCTGAGGATGCAAAAAAATCAAAAATACTGAGAAAATCACCTTTAAAGTTGTCCAAATTAGGTTCTTAACAATGCATATTACAAATCAAAAATTACATTTTGATATGTTTACAGGTGGAATTTTACAAAAAAAATCTTCATGGAACATGATCTTTACTTAATTTCCTAATGATTTTTGGTATAAAAGAAAAATTTGTATTTTTGGCTATTGCTACAAATATACCCCAGCGACTTAAGACTGGTTTTGTGGTCCAGGGTCACAAATGGGATTAAATACATAAAGGATATTTGTATTATTGAATATATTTAATTATTGCAGGTTTGTGTTGAATATCAGTGTTTTTATTCATTTTTGAAGAACACTGTATCTGTTTTTTAGTGAGTGAGATGAATTAATGCATGTTCACATTTATTCTAGAACTAAAGCAACATCTTACTCACAATTTCTCTCAACATGGAGACAGGAGAGCTTTTAATCCATAAATGAGGGGAAAAGTAACTGGCGTTACTTATTTGAAAAAGTAACTCAGATATTTTCTTGTTAAGAAGTACTAATTAGTAATGCAATACTTTAATAGTTACTTGGAAAGTTTTAGAAATTGTAGAAATGATTGTTAGCTGAGATATAACTATTTGAAAATCTGTAATCTGAGGGCGCAAAAAATCTAAATATTGAGAAAATCGCCTTTAAAGTTGTCCAACTCAAGTTCTTAGCAATGTATAATACTGATCAAAAATTAAGTTTTGATTTATTTACGGTAGGAAATATATAAGATATCTTCATGTAACATGATCTTTATTGAATATCCTAATAATTTGTGACATAAAAAAAAAGAAAACGACAATTTTGACCAAGCAATGTATGTTTGGCTACATCTACAAACACACCTGTGCTACTTATGACTGGTTTGACTGTATTTTGACCAATAGTGTGTGTTTTCTGTCAGATGTGTGCACCTGAGGAGGGAAGGTGAGCGCGGCAGGAATCCCCGGTGCGTCCGTTCCCGGCATCCTCCTGCGGATCTTCTTGCAGAACTGGCGAATGTCTCCACAGGAAGTGTCCAGGTCCTTCAGGAGCACACAGAGTTCCGCTCCTTCCTGTCCAGCCTGCAGGAAGGCCCGCAGACGGCCGACCTCTGACCCCATGCAGTCCAGAGCGCTCTGGGTGAACTACAGGACACAGATCAGTTTGTGTGTTACTGTATTATTCAGATGAGCCAAACCAACACAATGACTTATTCTCATTACCTTGTTCACTGAAAATAAACTGAAACAAAATATTGGATGAAAAAAATAAGTTTGAAGTACTGCAGAAAAACGGAAATTAAAACTATTAATTAACGGAAACGGAAATTAAAACTATTAATTAACTAAAAGTTAACTAAAATAAGAGAAAATATAAAAGATTAAAAACCAATAACAAAGGTACTAAGACTACTAAATGAAAATTAATAAAAAACAGAAGTGAACTAAAACTAAAATAAAAATAAATACATCCTAAATAGTAATATTGAGAAACATGGGTAACACTTTACAATAAGGTTCATTCGGTAACATCAGTTAATGTATTAACTAACATAAACTAACAATGAACAGTATATTTTTACAGCATTTATTAATCTTTGGTAAATTCATAAAAATGTTCATGTTAAGTCACAGTACATTAACTACTTTTAACTTTAACTGTTAACAGATACAACTTCACATTTTTTATTTATTTAGTAATTTTTTAACTTAATATTAACAAAGATTTAAAAAATGCCATACAAATACTGTTCAATTTAACTACCGGTAATATAGTTATTTCCTGTAAACAAATGAAATCTTATTATAAAGTGTTACTGAAAAATGTCAAAAGCACATAATAAAATTACAAAGAAATTAAAATGAAAACCAGAAAATTCCAAATATTAATAAAAACTACAATGGTATATTAATGATACTAAAACAAACTGGCACTGAAAGTATTAACTGAAAATAAACAAGTAAAAATATTT
>NC_133363.1:65618114-65652052 GCF_049309525.1 Garra rufa
GAGAGCCGTAGCTGCTGTACTTGATGTGGTCGGCCAGCTGCATGGTGCAGTCCTCAGGCTGATCCGACAGATGAACGCTGTACAGTTGCTGCAACAATCAACATCCACACACACATGATGTTATATCACTGCTAACACTCTTCATTAGTGTTTAGAAGGATTGGCTGTGTGTTTGCGCACCTGGTAGTATTTGATGGCTTTGGTGAGCGGCTCCACCTGCACAGTCTCATCCAGCTGATCTTTATGAAGCAGATCGATGAGGAAGTCCAGCGATCGCTCGTGAACGCTCATCTCGGAGTACAGCGTCCCCATGCGCTTATACACCTCCACACCGCACTGACTCAGAGCTCTGACACAGATGCAGACAGTAAATTATTGATATTTTCTGTCTCAATTGACCATATGCACAGATTACTTCCTTGTTGCTATGATTGGCAGCAATAAACATCTGAAAAGCTGACTGAATGAATCAGACTAAATTCAGAGTAACTAAACTACAGCAGTAACAAGTTTGTGGTAAATATAGGCTATTTAATAGCTTTTACAGTGCAAGATAAAGTATAAAAGATGTAGTTATTAAATTATATAAAATATTTCAAATTCATATCGATTCATATTGAGTGCATTATTTAATTATTACACCATTAATATTTTACTTATTTAATTTTAGTGAGCTATAAGTATTTAAATAATTCACCCTTATAGGCTGTTTGTGTCTGAGCTCGATGACTTCCTGCACCTGCTATACTCTATACTTCAGGGTGGTAAAAGTACTACAATTTATTACACTAGTAATTTTATAATAAACCGAAAAGCAAGACGTCTTCAAAAAAAAGTTGAAATGGCATTTTGATTAATTCTCTGCTGCCATCTTCTGGTTATATGGGTAATTTCATTTCATTTTTATCTTAAAAAAGACGTTTTCTGTGAAAAGACATTTTTTCCATGTCGTCTTTATGAATGAAAAGTGAATCTTTGAAGTGAATTTTATTCACTCCCCCAACTTTCCGATACATGTGAGAAGAAAAAGTTAATATAAATAAATAATAATAATAATATTTTTAAGTTTAGTTAATTTTTTTTAATTTTTTTTTTATTTGTTAATTAATTAATTCATTTTTTTATTTTTTATATATATATATTTTTTTATATTTTTAATCCTTGCTATTTGTGACCTTGGAGCACAAAGTCAGTTTTAAGTATATTTGTAGCAATAGCCAAAAGTACATTGTATGGGTCAAAATTAGTAATTTTTCTCTTATGCCAAAAATCATTAGGATATTAAGTAAAGATCATGTTCCATCAAGATATTTAGTAAATTTCCTACCGTAAATATATTAAACCTTAATTTTTGATTAGTAGTATACAATTTATTATACTAGTAATTTTATAATAAATCGAAAAGCAAGACGTCTTCAAAAAAAAAAAAGTTTAAATGGCATTTTGATTAATTCTCTGCTGCCATCTTCTGGTTATATGGGTAATTTCATTTCATTTTTATCTTAAAAAAGACGTTTTCTGTGAAAAGACATTTTTTCCATGTCGTCTTTATGAATGAAAAGTGAATCTTTGAAGTGAATTTTACTGCACAGCTGTGGAGTTGAACAATAATAAATGCTTTTAAATATTACAAGATTTTAAAAATGTGTTCATGATTATGAAGGCTGATTATCAAGAATACGATTAAGATGTTTTTGAAGAGAAGTGTTTAGCTGTCATCATTTAAATGTACAACTCTTCAAGTAGTCTCCTGGGATTACACCAGGCTCGGCATTTAAATCATATGTGACCCTGGACCACAAAACCAGTCATAAGGTTAAATTTTACAAAACTGAGATATATACATCATATGAAAGCTCAATAAATAAGCTTTCTACTGATGTATGGTTGGTTAGGATAGGACAATATTTGGTCGAGATACATCTGTTGAAAAATCTGAAATCTGAGGATGCAAAAAGTCAAAATACTGAGAAAATCACCTTTAAAGTTGTCCAAATTAAGTTCTTAACAATGCATATTACTAATCAAAAATTACATTTTGATATATTTACAGTAGGAATTTTACAAAAAATCTTCATGGAACATGATCTTTACTTAATTTCCTAATGATTTTTGGCATAAAAGAAAAATTCAATAATTTTGACCCATACAATGTATTTTTGGCTATTACTACAAACATACCCCAGCGACTTAAGACTAAGATTAAATAATGAGAAACTGAATGTTCATGCCGCTTTCATTATTTACAATTTTGCAATTATTATTTTTCTCAGTTTCTGATAAGAACGAGGCTGTAGAGAAGTGTCCACCGATATATAGCACATATAAAATGTGACCCTGGAGCACAAAACCAGTCTTAAGTCGCTGGGGTATGTTTGTAGCAATAGCCAAAAATACATTGCATGGGTCAAAATTTTTGATTTTTCTTTTATGCCAAAAATCATTAGGAAATTAAGTAAAGATCATGTTCCAAGAAGATTTTTTGTCAAACTCCTACTATAAATATATCAAAATATAATTTTTGATTAGTAATATGCATTGTTAAGAACTTAATTTGGACAACTTTAAAGGTGATTTTCTCAGTATTTTTGATTTTTTTGCATCCTCAGATTTCTGATTTCAAATAGATGTATCTCGGCCAAATATTGTCCTATCCTAACAAACCATACATCAATAGAAAGCTTATTTATTGAGCTTTCATATGATGTATAAATCTCAGTTTTGTCAAATTTAACCTTATGACTGGTTTTGTGGTCCAGGGTCACAAATGAGCTTCGGTGGAAGTTTATGAGCTGCTTATCATTATGCATATGGTCAATTCAGTTCAGTGTTGAATAAGAGTGTGACTGGGTGAAGTTCATAAGATGAAGTAGCTGCGGTGCAGTTGTTGTGTGATGTATGATGGAGACGTACAGCTCATATTTGTGCAGCGTGGCCTGCAGCAGCGTCAGAGAATAAACCAGACCGGATGCAAAGCTCAACTGCTCTCCGGCGGCTCCTCGCAGTCCAGTGCGCTCCACCGAACCACCATTCAGATCAAACTTCTCCTGCGCCTGTCTGCTGATCAGCTCCGCCTGCGACACCAAACCAGACAGACATTGATGAACACGGTCCACTCGGAGAATGTCAAAACAGCAAATGTAAATATATTCCTACGCAGGGATTGAAATTCACTTTTTCACTCACTCAAATTTTAGTTACTGAAGTTACTGGCCACTCATAACTTTCACTAACCAAAATCAAACAAACAAAAGCAACGATGTCACTGTAATATGTGCTTAACAATGAATTATTTCATTTGTAAATTTTCTGTTTCTTTTTAATGCATTTCCCTTATTTTAGTAATTTTGTTGCTTGCTTTTGTCATTGCTATTTTATATTACTATTTAAGTGTCATTTATTTTTATGTCCATTTTAGCTTTGGTTCGGTTTTAAGCTTTAGTGCATATTTAAATTTTAGGTTTATTTTTTTTATCTCCATTTCAGTTTTTGTTCAAGTTTTGTCCTTAGGTTTAATTTATTTTTATTTCCTCTTTAGTTGTAGTTTCCAACAGTGTTAGGTGCAACTACTTACTAAGTAATTGGTTAATGTAATTTACAACTTTTCCTTTGAAAAAGTAAAGTAAGGGATTACTCTTTTATAACATTTATATACAATACAAATGCGGATTTAAAGACAAATGCGATAGTCACATCGCGGCAGTCACGATGCAGGGCAAAAAAAAAAAATTATGTGCGTCTGATTTAAAAATTTACTTTCTATATTACTAAACTTTCTATATTTCTCTACAATAAAGTAATTAACTCATGTTTAAAGGTTCTTTAAAAACTACAATGCACACGTTGCTTCACCTACTTCATGCATGCAGTCTCTGCGTGCGCTTGGCGAAATGAGCGCGGGACGGGAGAAAAGCGCCGAAATGGAAGATTTGGTCGCAAAAGGAAACGCAACGTCGGTCATATGGAAGTATTTTGGATACAAAAAGGATGCTGCTGACCAAGAACAGGTGCTTTGTTGTTAGTGCCTGGCAGATGTTGCCACAACTCGCGGAAACACTACGAATTTAAGGGACCGTTCAACTTCACATGTCCAGTGTTGCCAGATCGGGTTGACGATTTCCAGCCCAAAAGCTCACCAAAACCCGCCCACTTCAACAAAAACCAGCCCAAATTTTAACTGCCAAAATAATGAGAATTTTATTGCCATGTCAAGGTTGATAAGGGCCATTTTTATCTCTTTAAAAAAAGAATAATGACAAAATAAAATAAAGATAAATCAACTTCACAGGAATACGGATCAAAACAGTCCGAAAATATGCGTAACATGTCTTCTTTTCAAAGTGGAAATTAACCGATGACTTTAACCCTTGGAAAAACACATGCATCATTTTCAATGTCCACAGTAAAAATATGCTAATTTCTGTGCAAAAAGTGCACAATAAAGTGATGAGAAACAAATGTAATGTAGCTGGCGTTTACGTTCATGCACACACCCACGTTTTCTTATTTCAGTTACAATTATACTTAGTTTTCTATTCATCTCTCACCACGTGTAATCCACTTAGACTTTTTATCGTGTAACTAATATTTAGGCCACTTATATTTAGGCCACAAATGAATAAGCTGCATATTCAAAATCATCACCTCTCACTAACGTTAAAGACGTAAATTGATTGACAGGTCTCTGTTAAAGTAAACCAGTAAGGGTTGCGTTAAGCAAAAATGAGTTGATGACTGCACTACACATTATATTACTGCGATACTTTGAGCTCGAAGGTATTAAAATAACAATGACTAATGATAAAAGCGAAGAAAAAAGCAGCTGATTGGGCGGCTTTTATTTTTTTAAAGCAGCCCAAAATTTGTCTACCCGCCCAATGCGTTATTCTCCGGTCCAAGCCGATCAAAAGAAGCCCAATCTAGCAACCCTGCACATTTCGGGCCTAAAAAAGCGTGGAAAACGCTAGGCGCGCCGCTTTCTCCTTCTTTCCAAAGCGCTCTGTAACTTGAGCTCCAGTGGCGTCTGCCGTTGCTAAGCAACCATGACTAAGCAACTCCTACAGACGCGGAAGTTTCAGCAAAGATAAATAAACAAAGATAAATGGAATCTCCAAAACTAAAAATCGCTTGCAGTAGCTCTGCTGCTAAATACTGTTATCCCTGTAACATCAGCTGTTCCTCCATCTTGGCTAAGCTTTTAATGTTTTTGGTGAAAGGAAGAAGCTGATTTCCCTTTCATCATTATTAATTTCATATTCGAGCCTTGATTTGCCTGAACTGACAGTGAATAAGGCGAGTCAAACTGTTTATGAAACTACCCAAAATAAGCTTTGAAAAGTATTTTATTTCAGGGTTTTGTTTATACTGTACTTTTACATTTTTTTATTCTTTGAAAATGCTTACAAAATTACCCCGATTACACTTGAATTATTATTGGATTTTTAAGCAGTTCAAAACCACCTGATGAACATAAATGAATTTGTACACGTCGCAATATACATCGCAAGAAAACAATATATCGCAATGTAATTTTTTCCCAATATCGTGCAGCCCTACTTAAAAAGCACATATTCAGGTCTTATTCGGTAAGACCTTGTTCTAAATCCTTAATCCGACCCCATTCTTAAACATAACAACTGCTTTACTAAGTATTAATAAACAGTAATTAAGAGTTTGGGGGCAAGTCATAGTTAATAGTTAGTAAATAGTGAGAATTGGACCCTAATCTAAAGTGTGAGCAGAAATAATATAGGTAGATATCTATTATTTATTTGAATTTGTTTCATGTCTATCCTTGTATCAGTTGTTGAGGTTGAAATAGGATTTAGAAAGTACTAATAAGTAATTTAATACTTTTTGGAAAGATTATTTCGTACAATTAGTAACTAGTAACTAATGCGTTTTTTTAGAGTAACGTACCCAACACCGGTTTCCAATTAGTAATTTTAGTGCTTCATCTTGAACTTGCTTCATCTAATATTTTTATTTTGTCTTATTTCTGATATTTGCGATAATTTTAGTTTGGTCTGAAGTCAATACTAAAGGTAAAGGTGCTGTAAGCAATAGAAACGGTGCCCAGAAAATGTTCTTAAATCCTGAAAGATCTCACATAAATGACTATCCTGAAGTATCATGTTGATTTCTCCATTAAAACAGTGTCAGAGAGACCTTGCAGATGAGTCTGGGGATGAGGAGCAGCACTAGGATGCAGTCGTGGTCTCCTCCGTGTCTCAGGAAGGACTCGGGCATGAAGGACGTCAGCAGAGACACCTGACGGTTCGCTTGATTCACCTCCATCTTGCGGAGCTCCATCTCGATGGCCTACACACACACACACACACACACACACACACACACACACACACACACACACACACACACACACACACACACACACACACACACACACACACACACACACACACACACATCTGTAGTGCTTGTTTAAAGTGCGTTTCATGGTTCAGGTGAAATGAAGGCTAACTGTACCTTAGCGTAAGCTTTGGTCTCTGCAAACTTGATCTTGAAGTCGAAGAGTTCAGTCGCCGGCTGCTGCAGCTGCTCAGCGGAGCTGCTCTGCTGATTGGTCAGCTCTCGGTTCACTTCCTGTTCATGCAGCGGAGAAAAGATCAACGCTATAATGGTTACATACAGAAAAGTTGAATGAAAATAAAAAGCACAGAAATGTAGATTCGGGGCAAAAATCTGGTCATAAATTTGACATGGAGAAAAAGCAGCACCAGAATGAAGATTAATCCCGTTTTATGTAAACACCAGCTGTAGGTTTACCATTTGTGACCCTGGACCACAAAACCAGTCATAAGGTTAAATTTTACAAAACTGAGATATATAGCTCAATAAATAAGCTTTCTATTGATGTATGGTTTGTTAGGATAGGACAATATTTGGCCGAGATACATCTATTTGAAAATCTGAAATCTAAGGGTGCAAAAAAATCAAAATACTGAGAAAATCACCTTTAAAGTTGTCCAAATTAAGTTCTTAACAATGCATATTACTAATCAAAAATTACATTTTGATATGTTTACAGTAGGAATTTTACAAAAAATCTTCATGGAACATGATCTTTACTTAATTTCCTAATGATTTTTAACATAAAAGAAAAATCAATAATTTTGACCCATACAATGTATTTTTGGCTATTGCTACAAATATACCCCAGCGACTCAAGACTGGTTTTGTGCTCCAGGGTCACATTTATGAGACAACACCATAACCATATATCTACATTTAAGTAAAAAATAGTTTAAAAACTATTAAAAGTAGTTTAACCTAGAGAGTAATTGTAAAATCAAATCATCTCAATTAAGTTAGTAATCACATTAATCTGGAACACAAAACCAGTTTTAGTAGCATTTGTAGCAAGTGTGGCTCAAAATTATTGATTTTTCTTTCATGCCAAAAATCATTAGGATATTAAGTAAATATCATGTGCCATGAAGATATTTTGTAAATTTAAAACTTAATTTTTTATTAGTAATATGCATTGCTAAGAACTTGCTAAGAATTTGGACAACTTTAATGGTGATTTTCTCAATATTTTGATTTTTTTTTTTTTTGGCAACCTCAGATTCCAGATTTTCAAATAGTTGTATCTCAGCCAAATATTGTCCTATATCTTAGCAAACCATACATCAATGGAAAGCGTATTTGTGACCCTGGACCACAAAACCAGTCATAAGGTTAAATTTTACAAAACTGAGATGTATACATCATGTATGGTTTGTAAGGATAGGACAATATTTGGCCGAGATACATCTATTTGAAATCTGAAATCTAAGGATGCAAAAAAATCAAAATACTGAGAAAATCACCTTTAAAGTTGTCCAAATTAAGTTCTTAACAATGCATATTACTAATCAAAAATTACATTTTGATATATTTATAGTAGGAATTTTACAAAAAATCTTCATGGAACATGATCTTTACTTAATTTCCTAATGATTTTTGGCCTAAAAGAAAAATCAATAATTTTGACCCATGCAATGTATTTTTGGCTATAGCTACAAATATACCCCAGCGACTTAAGACTGGTTTTGTGCTCCAGGGTCACATTTATTCAGTTTCAGATCATGTATAAATCTCAATTTCAAAAAATTGAACCTCATGACTAGTTTTGTGCTCAAGTGTCACATATATGATATTGATCAACACTGACTTCGGCACAATTAGAATATTTCTTCTATATAGAAAATTGTATGAATATATTATATAATACATATGTATATATTTTTTTATTGTGTTGTTACATTTTTTACATTAATCCAAAATTCCATGCGTAATAATTGTAAATTCACACAAGCTAAAAGACGTTTTTTTGTGATCACTAACAAATATTTATAGAATTAGATTATAAGGTCAGTCCTAGTTCGGGTTCAGCTTTCAGCTCAGTTGGTCCAAACTGTTCATTTTTTGGACAAGATTGATTTCTGTGCATGACTAGGACAAAGAACAAAAACGGATCTATTGAAGTCAAATCTGTTTTCATGCATTTCATTATGCTGCTTCTCAACCAAGATGAAAAAAATTTGAGTGTGGGAGGGGCAGTGTACCAAGCTTCTCATCTTTATCTCCCTGATTTCTTGCTTGTGTCTCACTGACCTGCAGGTGAGTGGTGAGCTCTCTGTATTTGCTGATGGTCTGCTGATAGTCGGCCACCGTCTCCTGCGCCGCTTCCACTCTTTTCTGAGCCTCTCGGACTCGAGCTCCGGCCAGATCCAGCTGCTCACGCAGCTCCAGCTCCGTCTCACGCGAGTTCTCCTGCAGCTCGTCATTCATCTCGTTTATCGCTTCCTGAACAACACATCAGAGAGTGAAGAACCATGTTTACAGTCAGCATTCACCCATTATGACTCTATAAGGCACCATAATTACACTGCATGCTCTTGTGTTGAAAGTGCAGCTATGATGATTAAAATGTGTCTCACCAGGTCGCTGACGGTCTCTCTGAGTTCTCGCACTTTCTCTTCCAGGTCTAAATTTCTCTCCGTCAGCGTCTCCACCATCTCCTCCGCTCCTAAAGCAGCATCCACCTGAAAGCACACACAGAAACAATTTTCTCTCAAAAACTGCTAGTAAATTTTAGAAACAACTACACAGAAAAAGCAAGTAACTGATTGAAACATTATTTTAATTTTTGCTTTGTTATTTTGATGTGAAAATTCAGCTCAAAATTTTATAACAAAATAAATCAATAAATGTGGTTTTGTGGCTCTTTAATGTGATGAAAGACATTAACCTTTTTAATACTAGTTACAGTCATGTCTCATGTAATCGATCAGTGTTTCAACTTCAGAAAGACATCAATAAAACAACTTGTGATCAATAACGTCACATGTCTTTTTTTAGATAAATATATGCACTATATTGCATATATGAACCTGGACCACAAAATTATTCATAGAATGCTCAATTATTCACTAGGCCGAAGGCGTGTTTTGTGTTTTTCCACCATTATTTTTTTCACCATTGAATAAATAAAATAGCCAATATTTGCTTTTTACAGTTTTGTCTTGCTTTTCAAAGAAAAAAAATCTAATACAAAACAACAATTAAAAAATATTAACTTAACACTGAACATTTTTAACATTCTAGTAGACATTATAGCCTACCAACAAACCACAATTTAACTTAAAATTAATAAGTAAGTAAAATAATATTCTTTGGCCATTTTTAAGAGCCCCTTCTTGAATCAGGCATGTGTTTTTAATGAACAAATAAATGCAGCCCTTGCTGAGCAAAGGAGAACGTTAGAATAAATGCATTAACAGAGATGTTGGAATGATTATGATTATTTTTGTCTTACTTTTTTATTTTATTTGACAGAACAACAGTCAAATGCCAATACTAACATTTCTGAATGTTGACTTATTTAGTGGTAAACCCGCAAGAAGAGCTCAGTGCTAGTGTTTGCTGACAGCAGCAGCAGATATCTGAATGATTGTCATCTTTGGGCTTTGAACCCTGGCTAAGGAGCTGCTGTCAGAATAAACACAATTGGTGTCTGGTGTATTAGACAACAGAACGTTCTGGAGTTGATTGACTAATGGATGATTTCAGTCATCATACAGTAACCTTTCTCTTCTCATGAAGACATGCGATGCGCTTCTAAACAGTCTCTCGCTGTCGGAGCTTGGAATGATTTTTGAGTCTTTCTCGGACAGTTATAAATGCTTCCACACTGAACACATGTTTGATCATTAGTGCACGCCTCTATTTGATCGAGTCACATCATCGTTCACTTTTGTTGCTATTTTCAGCCGAATAATTTCAGTTGCCGAACATTCGGTGCACCCCTAATTTAAATGTATCAATATCGAACTCAATTCTACTGAATTGCAAGCTTGTGAATCAAAACTGAATCAAATGAAGAAATATGCCTGAATATTCAACCCGACTCGTGAGATGTTGAACATGTGTTTCTTATTCCATGGAATGTCTGGAGACTGGATTCTGATTGGCTGGCAGGTGTGCAGTAAAAACGTTTAATGCACAGGTAGTTCCAAGTCAGTTTAATCACCGTTCTATATTAATGCGCTGCTTTAATTGATGCATGCAAACACAGAGAGAGAGAGATCACATTGTGCTGCGCACATACATACACTTCTTGTCAGCGCTTGCCCACGATTCTTATTAAAACAGCCTAGATACTAGATCGCTACATTATATTCCTCAGAAACGAGGTGGTAAAACTGCTGTTTTTGAATGAATTCGTTGTTAGTAGAGAGAGACGCCGGGCGGTTATTAGCCTCCAAGTCGTGCATTTAAAATCCTTTAATGCACGGCAAACTGTTGATTATCCCTTACTTAAACTAACCTGCTCCTTGAGCTCATCTATGGTGGCTTCAGCCTGCTTCATCTCCTCCTGCAGCTTCTCCTTCTGCGCTCTCAGAGTCTCCAGCTCGGTGTTCTTCTTCTCCATCTGCTTCTGGAGCTTCACATGCTCCTGCTTCTCAGACGACGACAAATCCCTCATCCTGAACACACACACAGATAACTGAGCAAACCTCAGGAACACGCAGAAGAACACAGATGAGTATGTGACTGCTTTACCTGACCAGAGCTTCCTTCAGACGTCCGTTCTGCTCCTCCAGCTGTTTGACGTGGTAACTGGACGCCGCTCCGTCTGAACCTGAAACAACAGACAGTTGTTATACTGCTGTACGCGTCTACAAGCCAGCATGCGGGTGTTGGTTCGTACCCTTCTCCTCGATCTCGTGTTTGAGGATCTCCAGGTCCATGGTCAGCTCCTCCACCTTCTCCTTCAGACTCTCCACCTCCTGCTGCAGAGACTCGGCCCGCTCCTCCGCCATCTCTTTGTCCAGCGTGGCCATCTCGATGGCGTCTGCAGTGTCTGCCATCTCCTCCATGTATCGGTCTTTGGCCTCCAGAGCCTCACGCGCCTCCTGCAAATGGAGACGAGCTTCAGTTTGATCAGGTGATTCTCTGAAGGGTTTCACGTCTTTGTCAAACTTGACAAATGAATGACATTCACATTTTAAAGTAGTAGTTAGAACAGCCAAATTACTTTTTTGTACTAATAAAAACATGATAATTAATACTAAAGCGATTAAAGAAAAATGATATCTGTTTGATCATAAATGGGCACTTAAAGCTAAACTGAACAATATTTGGCTGAGATACAACTATTTGAAATTCAAAGTACTGAGGAAAATCGCCTTTAAAGTTGTCAAAATATAGTACCTAGCAATGCATATTACGAATCAAAAATTAAGTTTTGATATATTTATGCTAGGAAATTTACAAAATATCTTCATGGAACATGATCTTTACTTTATATCCTAATGATTTTCGTCATAAAAGAAAAATCGATCATTTTGACTCATACGATTTATTTTTGGCTATTGCTACAAATATACCCCTGCTACTTAAGACTAGGGATGCACCGATCCGAATCGGCCGATCACTTGCGCGTTTTGTCAGTAAAGCCGGTTCTGTAATCAGCGGTAAATGCCATCAGGTGCGTGATTTCACGTTGAGCCGTATATACTACACACAGTCGTTGTCACATTCACACTGATAATGAACATTGATTTGCGCAGCTCGTCGGTAAACAACGGCTGTGTGTAGTATATACGGCTCAACGTGAAATCACGCACCTGATGGCATTTACCGCTGATTACAGAACCGGCTTTACTGACAAAATGCGCAAGCATGATCGGCCGATTCATATCGGTGCATCCCTACTTAAGACTTAAGAAGGTTTTGTGCTCCAGGGTCACATATTTATTATATTTTTACTGACCTTGTTCGTTAATACTTTATGTATGTTTGCATAAATCTCTCATAAAAACAAGATTGGTGTAAAAACAAACTTGAGTAGAAACATAATTGTTTTTTTTTTTAACATTTTAACATTAAAGCTGATTTTTGAGATAATCTCTCTATGAAATCCATTTTATTTTTTCACCAGTTACTTAAAGTAAACTTTGGTTAAATTACAATTTACTGCTTAAATTACATTATGCAATCAAAACATGTCTAATTAACTGAAATCACAAAACCTTTTACAATTTAAAAACAACTTTAGTTTATTTGCTCAATTTATTTACTTATTTGTTTATTTTTCAATGCCATTTTAATGGTTAGGAGCAATTAATTAATTAATTGAAATCATGAAAGTTATACAATTCAGCCTTAAGTTATTAAAATGTTATCACAAATTACATTTTCAAGGCATATGAAATGTGTTTTATTTCTTACAAAAATCCATTTTATATTTCTAAACTCTGCTTTCCATGTAATTTGTTCTAGATTCCATTTAAATTAAATTCTAGCAATCAAAAACCATGTCCAATTAATTAAAATCACGAAACTTATACAATTCAGCCACAAGTTATTAAAGGTTTATCACAAATTACATTTTCTAGGCACTGACCATTTTATTTTTTCTAAACTCATTATTTCCCATCTTATTTTTTCTAGATTCATTTTAAATTCAATTGTATCAATCAAAAAGCATGTCTAATTAATTTATAATAACAATTTAATGAAAGCCTAACAAAAATGTCATTTTTAGGGCCCTATGAAATCAGTTTAACTTTTTATTTTTTTAAATTGTATCTGTTTTTAATCCAAAAAGTATGTGTAATTAATTCAAATCACGAAACCTATACAATTTATTGCAATTTAAATAATTATATTTTAGTGCCCTATGAAATATGTTTTAATTTTTCTGGAATTTATTTGAATGTTTTAAGTACATCTTAACAATCAAAAGGCATGTCTAATCATAAAACTTTAATTTCAGAAAATATTAAATATGATTTTTAAATGTAAATTCTTTCAGACACCATTGTCTGTTTTAATTTTTCTGTTGATTTATCAATCCAAATTATATTTTAATGACTGTATTCCATGATTCTGTCAGTGTTTTCCACATGATCTGCATGTTCTGGCTCCAGCACCTTCTTGGCCTCTTTGAGCTGCTTCTGCAGGTCGTTCTGCTGCTCCTGCATCTTGTTCTTCCACTCCTGCAGCTGCTCCAGCTGGATCTTGTACTTCTCCATCTCCTTCAGTTTGGCTTTATCCTCCGAGCGCTTCATCCGCAGCGTCTCCAACTTCTCCTCCAGATCCTTCACTTGAGCCCGGAGACTCTCCTCCTCCTACAGACATGTACAACCACCGTGACATCAGTTACGTCACATCCGTCACTGAGATTTAAGAGGAAACCTAGAACCCTTTTTTGCACATTTGCACAAGTTTTAGGTAATATGACAGAAGATGCAATGGGAGGATCCTGTGCAATGAAGGTCAAAGTTTGCTGACCTTGCTTGGAGTAGCAGGAGGTGGTGCACTGGGTGCGCCGCTGGGTTGTGGCACCACAGGAGCTCCCAGTGCAATCTGGGAAGACGCTGTGGACTCATTCTCTGCCAACACAGATTCCTGAAGTGCTGAACCTCCAACAGAGGGACGGCCGGCCTGCAGACAAACAGATACAGTTATTCTCAAGTGGATAACATCCTTGTTTGACGAGCTGCAGAAGTGCAATGTCAATCACGTGTCCTGTCTGACCTCTGACCCCTGACATTTGACCCCAAAAAACCAGCAGTGCTCACCAGACCCTTGACAAAAGTGCGCTTCAGTGACCGATCTGTAATGTCACCGACCCAGTGCACACCTGCTACAAAATACATCTCAAATGTCTGTCGAATGACGCGAAACATGTCATTTATATCACTCAACAGACTTTACACAGATCCAGGGCTTTTGTTAAAGGAATAGTTCAGCCAAAAATGAAAATTTGCTGAAAATGTGCTCATCCTCTGGAAACCCAAGATGTAAATGAGTTTTCTTTCTTAGACTTTGTTGTTTCCAGGCAAACTAGCTAAACATTCTTATATCAAGAAGGATTTTCTAGACAAGTAAAATCATTGTCTTGTTTTCAGAAAGAGCAAGTCGAAATTAAGCGAGTTTTTGCTCTTAAAGATTATTTTGCTTACCCCATTAACAGATTATTTAGATAGTTTCGAGCAAAAACACGCTTAATTTTGATTTGTTATTTCTGAAAACAAGACAATAATTTTTACTTGTCTAGAAAATCCTAAGAAAAGCATTTTTGCAGTGTTTATCAGATTTGAAAAAAATATGTGACCAATGCATCCTCTGGAGTGAATGGGTGCCGTCAGAATGAGAGTCCAAACAGATGACAAAAACATCACAATAATCCTCAAGTTAGTGGAGTGGTGTGATTACTTGTGGATTATTGTGATGTTTTTATCAGCTGTTTGGACTCTCATTCTGACGGCACCCATTCACTCCAGAGGATGCATTGGTGAGACAGTGATGCAATGCAACATTTTTCCAAATCTTACTTAGATGTGTTGTCGTTTCCATCCAAAATATCTAAAAAGTCTTATATCAAGAAGGATTTTCTAGACAAGTAAAAATTATTGTCTTGTTTTCAGAAAGAGCAAGTCGAAATTAAGCCAGTTTTTGCTCTTAAAGATTATTTTGCTTACCCCATTAACAGATTATTTAGATAGTTTCGAGCAAAAACACGCTTAATTTTGATTTGTTATTTCTGAAAACAAGACAATAATTTTTACTTGTCTAGAAAATCCTAAGAAAAGCATTTTTGCAGTGTTTATCAGATTTGAAAAAAATATGTGACCAATGCATCCTCTGGAGTGAATGGGTGCCGTCAGAATGAGAGTCCAAACAGATGACAAAAACATCACAATAATCCTCAAGTTAGTGGAGTGGTGTGATTACTTGTGGATTATTGTGATGTTTTTATCAGCTGTTTGGACTCTCATTCTGACGGCACCCATTCACTCCAGAGGATGCATTGGTGAGACAGTGATGCAATGCAACATTTTTCCAAATCTTACTTAGATGTGTTGTCGTTTCCATCCAAAATATCTAAAAAGTCTTATATCAAGAAGGATTTTCTAGACAAGTAAAATCATTGTCTTGTTTTCAGAAAGAACAAGTCGAAATTAAGCGAGTTTTTGCTCTTAAAGATTATTTTGCTTACCCCATTGACAGATTATTTAGCTTGTTTCGAGCAAAAACACGCTTAATTTTGATTTGTTCTTTCTGAAAACAAGACAATAATTTTTACTTGTCTAGAAAATCCTAAGAAAAGCATTTTTGCAGTGTTTATCAGATTTGAAAAAAATATGTGACCAGTGCATCCTCTGGAGTGAATGGGTGCCGTCAGAATGAGAGTCCAAACAGCTGATAAAAACATCACAATAATCCACAAGTTAGTGGAGTGGTGTGGATTACTTGTGGATTATTGTGATGTTTTTATCAGCTGTTTGGACTCTCATTCTGACGGCACCCATTCACTCCAGAGGATGCATTGGTCATTGGTGAGACAGTGATGCAATGCAACATTTTTTCAAATCTTACTTAGGTGTGTTGTCGTTTCCATCCAAAATATCTAAAAAGTCTTACATCAAGAAGGAGTTTCTAGATGAGTACAAATCATTGTCTTGTTTTCAGAAAGTAACAATCTTAAAAATAATCTTATTTCAAACAGAAAACACGATTATTTTGCTTGTTTCGAGCAAAAACCCGCTTAATTTTGACTGGTCTAAAAAATCCTTCTCGATTTAAGTATTTTAATATATTTTGACTGTAAACAAGACAAAAATTCTAAGTAAGAAAAGCACTTTTTGCAGTGTTCATCAGATTTGAAAAAAAAATGTCATTGCATCACTGTCTAACCAATGGATCCACTGCAGTGAATGGGTGCCGTCAGAATGAGAGTCCAAACAGCTGATAAAAACATCACAATAATCCACAAGTTAGTGGAGTGGTGTGGATTACTTGTGGATTATTGTGATGTTTTTATCAGCAGTTTGGACTCTCATTCTGACGGCACCCATTCACTCCAGAGGATGCATTGGTGAGACAGTGATGCAATGCAACATTTTTTCAAATCTTACTTAGATGTGTTGTCGTTTCCATCCAAAATATCTAAAAAGTCTTACATCAAGAAGGAGTTTCTAGATGAGTACAAATTATTGTCTTGTTTTCAGAAAGTAACAATCTTAAAAGTAATCTTATTTCAAACAGAAAACACGATTATTTTGCTTGTTTCGAGCAAAAACCCGCTTAATTTCGACTGGTCTAAAAAAATCCTTCTCGATTTAAGTATTTTAATATATTTTGACTGTAAACAAGACAAAAATTCTAAGTAAGAAAAGCACTTTTTGTAGTGTTCATCAGATTTGAAAAAAAAAAATGTGTCATTGCATCACTGTCTCACCAATGGATCCACTGCGGTGAATGGGTGCCGTCAGAATGAGAGTCCAAACTGCTGATAAAAACATCACAATAATCCACAAGTAATCCACACCACTCCAGTCCATCAGTTCACATCTTGAGAAGACAAAAGCTGAAACAAATCCATCATTAAGACATTAACTAAAATCTTGAGTCTATAATCCATAACACTTCCTCCAGTTAAAAAAAAACAAAAACATCAAAATCCATCACATATTGTTTAGAGCTGTTTTGGCGGTGCTTGATCTGTGCAGATTTCTCTCCTGATTCAGACCAGACCACTTTTTCCACATTATTATGGAATCATATTTTACTTAATGTCTTAATAATGGATTTCAGCTTTTGTCTTCTCAAGATATTAATTGATGGACTGGAGTGGTGTGGATTGTGATGTTTCTAATCAGCTGTTTGGACTCTCATTCTGACGGCACCCATTCACTCCAGTGGATCCATTGGCGAGACAGTAGCTGCATTCCCATTATCCTTTAAATTGAATTGAATAGAATTTAAAAAAAATATGCCTAATGGAAATTGCACAAAAACTCCCATATATATCGCAAAAAAGGTTCTACGCTCGCATGAGGTGGTTTTTCAGGCAAATCAAAAAAGGAATATTTTGCAAAACAGCTATGGAAACTTTTTTTTTTTCGCATTTACAGGTCACATTGGATTAAATATAGCCAAAATCCCACTAAAAAGCTGTTGCCTTGACTTATCACGAGAGGAGAAAATTGTGTTTCAGTCACATAATGTTGGTTAATGGAAACGCTGTCATTTTGCAATACTTTTCAATCGACATTTACAAAATAGCGCCAAAGTTTTGCGCAAATCTGTAATGGGAACGCAGCTACTGATAAAATGACACATTTCTGCGAATCTGATGTGGAAACAAACTTATCTACATCTTGGATGGCCTGAAGATGAGCACATTTAAATTTTATTGATGAAGTTTCTTTAAAACTATTGAGCGCAGATGATAACAGTAGCTGTAAACTGGGCCGGTGATGGTGTGATTATTGGTGAAGATCTCCAGAATCAGGTGATTCCACCTCAGTGAGGGTTTGGCTGAGATCTGGGACATACCATGATGAGAGATGGGAGGGAGCTGGAGCTGGAGAGACGGCCGGTTGTGGGCCACTGTTACGCACAATAAACAACAACATCACATAACAACCTCATGCTCACTTACTGTCTCACACAGAGACCAACATGTACAATTACACAAATTCTCATTAAAATAAAACACCAGGTGTCGGTTAGATCTCAGATGACCTAATCATCTAGTCAAGCAGCTCTACAGAAGTCAATAGTCATTTTTTAGATCCACTGTTGTTTTAATTCCGTTCAATAACAATGTCAACGATGGAAAACTGATCAATTATGAAACAAGTGTGATTCAACTATAAAGCAGCTCTACAGAAGAGTGCCGTTATTCAGATCAAGTCAGTTCAAGTTTTGTTCTCATTATTAGATAATGCAAATAATAACATTTCAGTGAAGTCAAAGTGCAAAAAAGCTGATAATTGGAGTTCGGATGGGAATACTAGTTAAAAAAAAAAAAAAAAAAGATTTTTTTAAAAGATTTTGTCTAAAAATTCTTAAATCAAGAAGGATTTTCTAGACGAGCAAAAATTGTCTTGTTTTTAGAAAAAAAAGTCAAAATTAACTGCCAATGGGGTAAGCAAAATAATCTTGTTTTTTGTTTGAAGATTTTTTTTGCTTACCCCATTTTCGCTTGTTCTAAGCAAAAACTCACTTAATTTTGATTAGTTTTTCAGAAAACAAGACAATAATTTTTGCTTGTCTAGAAAATCCTCCTCAATTTAAGAATTTTTAGATATTTTGGCTGGAAACACGACAAAAAAAAAAAAAAAAAAAAAAAAAAAAAAAACCGAAGAAAAGCATTTTTGCAGTGGACAATTTCCAGTCATAAACCTCATTTACATGAGAGCATTCATAGTATGTAAAAAATGTTCCAAGCAATACTGTCACATTAGATTTAACGTTTAATTTTGACTCCAATTTTAATCTCAAACATTAAAAACAGTATTCCATTCCGAACACAGCTCTACATTGACCCAGACATTTCCCAGAATGCTTTGCTTTGTGTTCAGGCTCACCTTGGTACTACGGCGCATAGGAGGCTGAGGGAGAAGCACAACACACGCAGGGGGATACAGAGAGAAAAGGGCAAAGTTGAAGGGATTGCAAAGAGAAAACGAGCAGGAAAGAGATTTTAGAAAGAGAAACACTGCATGAACGGATCCAGGAGCAGAGGAACAAACACTGAGGATCTGCAGAAACTAAATGTTCTTTTCTTAAAAAGCATCAAGAAATCAAGATTATCCCACAACCACGAAAGCATGAAAGCTCATTTCTCCAGGAGATAAAATAATACGTAAAAAAGGTAATTGGGACTTCATTGTTTATATCTTACAATATTGAATTTTTTTCAGCATTATGAGATAGAAACTTTAGAATTATGAGATATAAATGTAATTGTAAGATATGTGAGAAATTAAGAATTGCGAGACATTAACAGAATTGCACGATGTAAACTCACAAATGTGAGAAAAAAAGTTTGAATTGTGAAAAAAAAGTCGCAATTACCTTTTCTTTTTTAATTCCGTGGCAGAAACGGGTTTTCATACAAAAGTCACTGATATGAAGTTGAACATGGGGAACTTTGGCTGATTTCGTGTTATATAGATTATTCACTATATACTATATGTCCAATGCTTTTGCTGATGATTTCAGGTTTCATAAAGATTGTAAAATACACACTACCAGTCAAAAGTTTTTGAACAGTACGATTTTTAATGTTTTTTAAAGAAGTCTTTTCTGCTCACCGAGCCTGCATTTATTTGAGCCAAAGTACTGCAACAGAACAAAAATAAAATAAAATGAAAATATTTTTACTATTTAAAATAACCGTTTTTGATTTGAATACATTTTAAAATTTAATTTATTCCAGTGATTTCAAAGTTGAATTTTAGCATCAGTACTCCAGTCACATGACCCTTTAGAAATCATTGTAATATTCTAATTTGCTGCTCAAGAAACATTTATTATTATTATTATTAATTAATATTATTATTATGTTGATTATTATTATTAGTATTGTAACAGCTGAGTAGATTTTGTTCAGGTTTCTTTGATGAATAGAAAGTTCAGAAGAATAGCATTTATCTGAAACAGAAATATTTTGTAACATCGCTTTTGATCAATTTTAAATAAAAGTATTAATTTCTATAATGATGCTGAAAACTCAGCTTTGATCACAGGTATAAATTAAATGTTAAAATATATTGAAATAGAAAGCAGGCATTTTAAATAGTAAAATTATTTTACAACATTACTGCTTTTGCAGTAGAGAAGAGACTTCTTTACAAAAAAATGTAAATATTGACTGGTAGCGTAGTTAAAAAAATGATGGTTCCTGTGACAGAATAAAAACAAAAACAAGCATTGCTGCACCAATAAGGATTAAATATGTGCATTTCAGAGCACCAGGATTTTCTGATCTTGGTTTTGTAATTTGAGTCATTTTGTCCACATTTTGTTCTGTTTATCAAAGTTTTTAAGTTTGGAGCAACTAAATCATTATTAGATGAATCTTATCAGTGCGACACAGCCTGGGTGTGTTTTCCACATGTTGAATTCATCAGAAGGATGTCGTTCAAATGATTTGAATATCTAAGATCTCTATCATCAATCAACCAGCATCGTTTCTGACTGTGGTGACATGGGAAACATACAATAAGATGAAACGCGATACACGTGAGACCATGCAGACGTTCGGTGCGTGGGTGATTCAGTCAGATGTTGGTATGGAAACTGCAATTTTACACCACAGAAGTGAAAATCACCAAAACAAACAGGCAAAAAACAAAAGTCAATGGACAAAAACCTCTCTCTTAAAATAAAGAGTGAAAGTAAACAGTGTGCAATGTTGTGTTCGGACAGATGAACTGAACCCACAGAGTATTGATACCTTCTTTGCTGTTGGAGTCTTTTCATCATGTTAGCAAAAACAGCCAAACACACACATGAAAACCTTCAGTTTCATCTTAGAACAGTACATATATACAAAAGAACTAACCAGCTGAACAAAAAAGCATTTTAGGATTCCTTATTTTCACTTTCACACTTTTCAGAATCTCCTTGGCCATATATTTTTTATAGCTAATAATTTTCATATCTGTCACATCTATTGTTTTGCAGTGTTGTTTTTGACAACCGTCTTAGATTTAGTCTTAGTCTTATGGACTAAAATGCTTCTTAGTTTTAGTCAAATTTTAGTCACTTCTACATGTGATAGTTTTAGTCCAATTTTAGTCGACGAAAAGTCATAAAGGTTTTAGTCTAGTTTTAGTCAAAAAAAAGGGGGAAAGTTGGTCTTTTAACAAATTAATGTAGGTCAGTAAGTATTTTGCTGTTGGGTAGTGTCACTTATAAGTTGTGAAAATAGCAGATCTATAGTTCAACACAATGTGAGCTTCTGGATCGACTATTTTCACCAATAATTACAATAATGAAGGAATGTTTTAGACATAAAAGACAAACAAGGATGGAATGCTAAAACGGCTTGCCATACTAGTATAGCAAAGAGTATTTAATGTTAAAACGGCTTGCCATAGCGTCAGATACTTTAAGTTTTAATTGGCATGCACAATAAGCAGAAATGTCCTGCATTTTAAACGTCTGCTGGACCACCCACTAACATTTTCGTCTATTCTCGTCTCGTCAACGAAAACTCACGCACGTCTCGTCATGTTTTAGTCATCAACGAGCCATTTTTATCTCGTCATCGTCTCGTTATCGTCATGAAAAAAAGTGGCGTCAACGAAATGATTTCATCATCGTCATCGTTGACGAAAACAACACTGTTGTTTTGTTTGGAAGACTAGCCTTAAAATTGAGTGTTTTTATTTTCTTGATAATTAAAATAAAGTTGAAATAAAAAAAAGTATACACTGCCGCTCAAAAGTTTGGGATCAGTAAGACTAAATGTTTTTAAATAAATCTTTTATGCTCATCAAGGCTGCATTTACTTGATTAAAAATACAGAAAAAATTAGTAATGTTGCAAAATGTTATTACAATATAAAATAAAAGTTTTTTATTTTAATATACTTGAAAATATAATTTATTCCTTTGATGCAAAGCTGAATTTTCCTCAGCATCATTACTCCAGTCTTCAGTGTCACGTTATTCTTCAGAAATCTAATATCTATAATATATAGTATCCAATATAGTGATTTATTATTAGAATTATCAGTGTTGGAAACCGTTGTGCTGCCAAATATGTATTGGAACCTGTGATTCCTTTTTTTCAGGATTCTTTGATGAATAAAAAGTTAAAAAGAACATAATTTATTCAAAATATACATATTTTCTAACAATGTAAATCTATGCGATCCCTTTTTATCAATTTAACACATTCTTGGTGAATAAAAGTCTTAATTTCTTTAAAACAATATTAAGCAGCACAAATGTTTTCAACATTGATAATAAATCAGCATATTAGAATGATTTCTGAAGGATCATGCGACACTGAAGACTGGAGTAATGATGCTGAAAAATTAGCTTTGTATCTGTATTTCTTGATGAACATAGGAAACATCTTTAAAAACCATTAAAAATCTTACTGATCTTAAACTTTTGAGCAGCAGTGTATATATAAAAAATATTAAGTAAGTAGTTGCAACATTTTAATTAATGCAACATCTCTGTTAAACTGTTTAACTGTTTAAATAAAAAAATAAATAAAACCTAAATAGTAATATTTAAATAAATTAAGTAATAAAGGAACACACAAGTAAAAAAAAGCTATTACAACACAAAAACAAACATACCAAAAATTTAAATAAAGTAGAAACAAGTAAAAGCAAAAATTCTAAATATTATTAAAAGCTATATAATAGCTTATAAAAATGACTCTAATAACACTGGTTCATACCTGCTTAACAGCTTTTGGTGTCTCCTGGACTTCTGTAATATTGCACAGAAAGACATAAAAGGCATTATTTATTTGGTTAAACAACACACATTATCTTCAGCAGGAATATGATGAAGGAATCTGAAATGCTCTTACCTTTCTTGAGCAGTTTGGACACACCTGAGTCAGGTGTTTCTGGAGACGTGGCAGAGCTGCCCCCTTCATCGATGAGCTGAATCTGCAGAAAGAAACGAAGAGATACATGACTAAGTCTGTCTGTGTGGTTCACACTTTTGTTCAGGCGACAAATTCCTGTGAGAAACAAGCCTTGCTCCCTGTAAGGACGTTCACAGGCCTATTATCAGGATACAGAGGTTTGAATGAATGGAAATCCTGTGATCACATGACTGTGACTGGTTTATTCAGTCCATCCCTACAGGCCTTGAGTGAACGAACATGTACCACTGCTGATCGTCATGCCGGCTTCAGCTCAGGTTTGGGAGGCAGTAGTAGTTCCTCAGACAAAGCTGAGAGATGATTTTAGAAGATATACTGGAATATACTGCATGAGTCATTTGGGCTTGTCTTGTTCTTGATTTTATGGATGTTGTCATTATAGTGAGACGCTACAGGAGAAACCACTTTTTCATGCACTAGTCACTTTAGAAATGTTGGTGTATTTTGCTTTGAACTTTGTTCAAAATTAACATTTAAAGGTCCCATATTGTACACATTTCTGGAGGCTTATTTTAAGTTGTTGATGTCCTTAAGAATATATATTTGCGGTATAAGTGGCAAAATCCATCTCAATATATTTTTACAGCTCCTTTTTTAGGAGCTCTGTCAAGAGCAGGTCGATTTTGGCCCATCTAATTAATATTCATGAGCCTCTCTTCTGATTGGCCTGTTGTTTTCTGAGTGACGCAGAGCCAGGCCAATCACAGGTAACTACGGTCATGTATGCTTTAGCCGAGCCCAGAGCCATAGAGAGAGCCTAGTCTGCTGATACTCAACAGGATATTTCAGAATGATCATTAATGTTTTTTCTTTTTCAAACACCGAATGCAGTAAGCTACATAACTGTTGCTTTAGTAAAGCACCTTTCACAATGCACACTGATTCTGGAAAATTACGGGAACGAGCGCTGTGTGAACAAAAGCCAGAACCATAAAGGCAGTGTTGCAGTGATGATGCACGTTATCATGCGACTCTTCACGACGAAAAAATACGTGCAAAGTGGAACGAAGCGGCGATCGGACAGAGCCAGCTCCGCACTATCAGCACTGAAGCACAGTTTGTTCAAGTTAGTTTCAGTTTAGTGAATCGTACGCGTCGCATCACATCTCACATCCAAACGTCACATGTCTTTATGGGTTGTGTGTGAAGCACGCACAGATTCCGGAAAATAACTGTGAATGAACCAAAATTAAACAACTCCGGAACAAATCGTGGGACACATTATCCGTGTATTTACCGGAATCGCTGTGTGAAAGAGGCTGAAGTTGACGTGCCTCTGGTCTCTTATATTCACGTTGTTCTGAAGCCTGTGCAATGATGCAGTTTCGACATCTATCGACTGAACAGGGTTTTCTCGACTTTAGGGCTGCAACAACGAATCGATAAAATCGATAAAAATCGATTACTAAAAGCGTTGGCAACGAATTTCATAATCGATTCGTTGTGTCGCGCGACGCAGAGACATTTGGTTGTTATTATATATATTTAAAAAAATTTGAGCGCAGAGCGGAGTGGACACATTCGGTCTCTCTCCCGCACTGATGCCAGCAGAGTTCGGCACCTCATAAGCTGTGTTTCCATCCAAAAATGCGAATTTAACTTATGCGCAAAACTGGAACATTTGAGCATAAAGCACCGTTTCTACATTATATATATATGCTGCCCCGATTTATATCAAACATGTTTGATATTTAAGCCTACTTTGGCTAGCGTACTTTCACAGCAGCCAATGCTCGATCGCAAAACAGCTGCTGTACGGGTCGTTGGATAGTAGAGATGGAGAAAACTAATTCTATAGTTTTTGTAACACTGTCTGTCTGTATAATGTGTCGAAAACATACCACAACCGTAAGGAGAAAGAGGAGCTCTGCTGAGGTGAAATCGTCTCAGTTTTGAATAGGGCTGTGACGGTGGCACGTTGTTTTTTTATATATAGCCTACACTTCAGTCAGCGAACAAGCAGCCTAAAAACGCTAAAATAAATCAAAGAAATATTAAAAGAAATATATTTAATTAAGAAAGTAGCCTAAGAATATTATATAGGTTATTAAACAAACATTCCTTGTAAAAATGTCCGACAGCTCATCAATTTTTGGCCGACTGAATTTCCAGTCCGACTGTCTTTTTTCTCTTTCTCTTCCTCATTACACAGCTGCTGATTTTAATAGCAAAGTGATTACATTTATTTTCGTTCCTTTAGTTTATAAAGTTAATTTAGAGATATATTTGGAACACTTTTTGTTTGTTAAATTCAAGTTTTTGTTTTTTAAAGTTATACCTAGCAAACAGTGGCAGACAGATCAAAAGCCTGCTTAATTCATCGCGATTTAAATTAAAATCCATTGATATAAAAAACTTAAAACATATCACAATATTAGTTTAATCATTCAATCAAGATAATTCCAAAGTTTATGCGGAGAGAAGCGCGCTTTGCAGGGCATGGAGACGCCAGTGCAATGTGGAATTTCTTTTTTGCTCATAAAGGTAAGAGTAATTTACCACCGGGCCGGAACTGTAAAGGGTCTACCTTAGTTTGTATTCACAGTATTTTGTACTAACAGTATCAACAAAATGTGCTCTTAAAGAAAACAAACAGAATACGCTTGATATCTTTGGTTTAAACAGGAGCGCTTCACAATAATTAACCGGTAATTGCCTCACAAACACAATATCTATAGAAAGCTTTAAATTATTATTTTACTATAAAACGAAATAATTAAAATCGAAAACAAAACTCTTTCATTAGCTAATCCATAAAGATGCATTAGGCATTAATGAGCAGATGGCAGGATCGTCAATTTCATCTTTGCAACACTGAATCAGAAAATACTAGTTTATTAATAAGTAATTCGAATATTTTCTTAATTTTTGCCTTGACACATTCATGGTAATTACTTTTGCTGGGGCTTTGAGGCCAGTTTTGCGTGCATTTGAATGCGGAACTCTTCCAGCTGGTCGCTGCTGATGGCAGGACACTAAACACCGCCATGGCAGAATGAATGTAGCAGAAAGTTAGTCAAGTTATCCCGTTCCAGCGTGCAAAGTCACATGACTTTTTTAATGCGCACTGAGGAATTTAATTTGAGAGGCTTCTTGATGGGAAATGCAGCATGTACACCACAGCAAGCCGCTGTCTTGACGGATAGTAATTTTAGTTTATTTAGTCTATATATTTGGCAGATGTAAAGCATACATGTGTATGTTTTTTGTGTTAGTCCATTTTTATTTTATTATTATTATTATAACAGTTCAAGGAGCAACATGTTCCTGCACTTTCTAAAGATTTTAGTTCTGTTTTTGAATAAAGGGTTGTAAATCCCTTGTTTTTTTATCCGATTCATCGATTAATCGAAAAAATAATCGACAGATTAATCGATTATTAAAATAATCGTTAGTTGCAGCCCTACTCGACTTGTTTCCGTGTTGTTGTTGCTTAGCAATGTTATGGACACAATATTGTCTGGGTTTGACAAAAGGAGGGTGGGACTGTGGTTGGCGCTCGGGGCAGTGACTTGAGTCGATCGGACGTCACATCGTTACAGAAGTCACAGCAGCTCCTGAAAATGAACAGCTACTTTAAGCAGGCTGTGTGCAGTTTACTGTGGATTGACTGTTTTGAAACTCATATGGCAGTTACATAGCCCCTAGACCTCAGTTATCATGAAAAAAGCCAGGCAATTTTGATTTTGACAATATGGGACCTTTAAGGGTTTCATTACACATCAAATACAATACATATCTATAAATGTAGTTTTTGTATCTCCACTTCAGCAGCACTTACAGACACTAAACTTAGTTATATTCTTTACACTTATATAAAGGTTTTTACTGAAGGGTTTGTTCATATGTCATTGGAGTTTTTACAACACTTTATTCCTAAAAACATTGTGAAAATGTGTTGGTTTTTGTCTGTTGACAGTATTATCTGATAGGAAGAGAAATCCAAAATCCCTTCTGGAAAAATCTTTTAACATGTCAAAAAAAATTCAACCTGATTTTATCCAATGTTTAAATGTATGCTCTAGAAATATATGCAAATGACTGCATGTGTAATTAGATAATGCCTAATTTGCTTATTTAAAGAACATTTCAGACAATGTGTAATACAAAACAATTGTTGTAATATGAATATTAAACTAGGAAAGCATGATTATGTTATCATCGTATATTTTCTGTAAAAACCTGTAGTGCCTTAAAGGATTACTCCACTTTCAGAACAAACATTTCCTAACTCCCATGTCATCCAAGATGTTTATGTCTTTCTTTCTTTGGTCGCAAAGACATTTTTTTGTTGTTGTTGAGGAAAACATTTCAGGATTTTTCTCCATATAGTGGACTTCAATGGTGCTCAACTGTTAGGGTATGTCAAAAAACTCCCATCTCATTTTCTCTAACTTACCACCAACTTCAAAATCATCCTACATTGCTGCAGAAGTACACTTTACAAAAAAACAGCGATGTAGGGAGATTTTGAAGTTGGAGGAGACAATTAGATGGGATTTAATTAGATTTTCAACTGTCTTGAACCAGAGCACATCACACAGCTAGACAAGACAAGCATTTTGTATACATTTAAATTTTTAAAGGAAAATTACTTATTTTGCTAGATAAGACCCTTATTCATTAGCTGGGAACGTTTAGAGCCCAGGGCTCGCAAAATTTCAAAATCTCTGATCTTTAGACTCTGACTCTTTAGATTTTTGTAGCCCAAAAATGTATTTAACTAGCCCAAATAAAAAATAAAACCATTTTTTTTAAATATAGAAAATTATATAGGAGTCTAAATGTCAATCAAAAATATGCCAAAAATAACCAATCGTTTTGCTAGATAAGACCCTTCTTTCTTCGGCTGGGATCATTTAGAGTCATTTGAAGCTGCATTTTGGAAGTTCAAACTCGGGGCACCATAGAAGTCCATTATATGGAGAGAAATCCTGAAATGTTTTCCTCAAAAAACAATTTCTTTACGACTGAAGAAAGAAAGACATGAACATCTTGGATGACAAGGGGGTGAGTACATTATCTGTACATTTTTGTTCTGAAAGTGAACTAATCCTTTAAGTGAGAAAGCAGCTGAATGAAGATGTTTGTGTTATATATTATCACTGATATACCTCTAGACTCTTACCTGAGACTGTCTGACGAATATCCCATGATTCTCCTCACAGGTGAAGTAACGTTTTCCCTGCACCGTTCCGTCATTCTTCCCTTTGGGTTCGTCCAGAATCACACCCACCCATTTCCCAGAGGCGAACAGGGTGGCGCCGATATACGCCACGGTCCCCCGCTGCCCTTTACCGATGACCTCCACCAGCGAGCCCACCTTGGCCGGCTTACCGCCTCCGTCTGAACTCATCCTGCTGATCACACTGCTCTGCAGCTGAGACACAAACACACCAAAGATCACACAACAGCTCTGACCCACACACTGCGCAAGACACGTCATGACAGCCAAAGATATCAATCTAAACCAGGGGTTCTCAACTCTGGCCAATACATTTCCTGTAGAATTCAACTCTAGAGAAAAATGGATCTTGTGGGCCAGAGTTGAGAACCCATGGTCTAAACTGTAGATAAGCTACTCAACCGCACTAATTGACTAATCCTCTGTCGCTGGAGAAGTAGTCAACTTTTTTTTTTAAACATTTTTCAAATATGCTTTTTTTATAAGTCTACAACATGCCATATTATTGGTAATCAGGGTTGCAAAAAAGTGGAAAATTTCCAATAAATTTCAGAAACATTCCAGAAATCTTGGAAACTTTTCAGGATTTTTTTGGAATCTTCCAGTGATTTTTGGAAAGTTTACAGAATTTTTTCCACCCCTTTTCAACCCTATTGGTAATTAGGTTATTATAGTTATGATCCCCCATCTAAAAACTTACCAAAAAAAAATTGATACTTGAAATAAAATAAATGCAAAGTGACACTAAATATATATATATATATATATAATTTTAAATAAGTATTATTTTTTCATCTAGATGCCAAGGCAACATTTCTTGTTTTCATTTACAATGTCAACTATAACAATTATAACATATTTAAAAAATAAGTTCTCTAACTTCATTGAAATTTAAAATGAAAGAAATTAAAAATATATATATATATATAAAAGTATCACAAATAAACTGTAATAAACATAAAAAATAAAAATAAAATTAATCTAGTTGCAATGCAACATTTCTCATTTTTACTTTAGCTTGAAATTAGAATTAAAACTAAATAAACATTAATAAATAAAAATGTATTCTAAAAAAACTATAATCAACATATTAAAAAAAAACAGAACTAAATTATAAAAAAAAATCTTTAACTGAAATTAAAAAAAGAAATAAAAAAATTACTTAGTTTGTAGTTTCAGTGTTTTGTCTTTTAATTGCATATCCAATGCTTCAGACTTTGATGATTTTAAATCAGGGTTTGGGTCTGTTTAACATCTCAGATCTGGGGCCAGTTGCATAAACATAGCCGCTATGTTAAGACTGTGTCTTAAGAACTAGTTTGACCCAGCAGTTAATCAGTCTTACTTTTCAGATTCAAATTAGACCAATCTACCATTTTGTAACTAAATATATAAGTAGTTAATAACCAGTCCTGAAGAAAAAAATTAGATGACTAACTTTTTAATGACTAGTCTAGGCAGTTTATGCATCTGGCCCCCAGAGTCCTGCTGAACAAACAGTGGTTCGCTTCTGTCTGATATTGTGTTTTGTGGTGAACCGGGTGAGGCTGCAGGAACAGTCATGTGCTTTACCAAACAAACGGATCTCTGTTGAGAAAACGGCGAGTGACACTTAGTTCAACACCGACCTGATCACCACAGACTCAACATCACATGCTCAAAAACACACATTCAGCTCAGTTGAGTTCTCTAAACCTGCTATACTATTGACAAAAACGAGAAGATCAAAGAAGAGCGGAGGACATGAATTCAGTGCTCATGCTTCACCTCCACTGGACCACAGTGTTTTACTGTGATTTTAATGATGAAGAACAGTCTTTCACATGGTTAAATGTCTTCAGCTTTCCAGAGAACAACAGCAGCTCAAAGCCGACAGCAACCATGATCTTACGAACATGGTGAGTTGCATCTAATAAAGCACAATATTTTACATTACAAAAAAGATGATAAAAATTGCATGTAAATATCTAGTGAAGAAAATAAGTGAATTCATAAGCCATTAACTATACTTGATTTCTCACTCACCCGAGGAGTGCATGAATTCCTTCTTGCCATAGACATGTTTGCTGTAATTTCTCTGGATTTTCAAGAGTGAACACTTTGCCATCTGCGTGAGAACCGTAGCACGGACGTTTAAAGAGTCGACTACTGAGTGCACTAGATAATATACTGTCATATGACTGATGCCAATGGCAAAAACATGACCAGATCTGCTCTAGAACCCTAGAGAGATGCTTACCCTCACATCATTTTTCAGCAAGAATCAATATATATATTCTACTTTTAACATCACTTGCTCTTCTGACATTCCTCTTTAAACATTTTAAGTATCAGCTCTAAACAAAGTGATCTATATTTGGTTTTCAACTATGAAAAATGGGTTCAACCCAACAATTTATTTATAAAGCCACATTTGGACCCCTGTATCTCTGGAAATGAACCATGTTAGGCCTACAAATTAGGACACCGAAAGAAAATATGTTAAGAACCAACTTCTAAAAGGATATCTTCGATACTTTTTGAGAAAAATAAAATTTTTGGCACTTTTTTGTTTTAATAGAAGGAAACAAAATATCATCCTAGTTTCAACATTATTTGTTCTTCAGACATTCTTCTTTAAATTCAATAAGTATAAGGTAAATGTTAAGTGCCATATATTTTACACAATTAAAATGGGTAAAATCCAACATGTGGAGCCTAAAAATTAGGATACCAAAAGAAAATTTTGTTAAGAACCAAAATCTAAAAGAATATGGTTAAAGCTTCTTGAGTTACAGGGAACATTGGGAAAATACACACAAAAAGTGCTTTTTCTTATTTTTATACTGTCATCGTTGGCATACAATGCAACAAAGACTGTTAAAGACAACAGACTTTACTAATAGAGCTACCAATCTCTGAAAACAACATCACATTGCTGCCAGCGTTCTCCGGTTGCTCTTCAATTCTCAAATAATTGTCATTTTGACACTCGTCTACAAAACATTGTATAGTCTGTGAATATAAATCCGTGACATTTAATATTTTGGCTTTCAGCATAATATTTGTTTGACTTTCTTCAGAAAAAAATATATAACTAAAATCAAACAATTTAGCCTGGGACAATAACATTTGGTTGATTCGACACAGGATGACCCCAATATGTAATAACATAATTTGTATTTATGTATTTAGAAAATAAGAACACATTTGTGATCCTGGAGCACAAAAAACAGTCTTAAGTAGCATGGGTATATTTGTACATACACTGAATGGGTCATAATTATCGTCAAAAATCATTAGGATATTAAAGGAGTAGTTCACTTTCAGAACAAAAATGTACAGATAATATACTCACCCCCTTGTCATCAAAGATGTTCATGTCCTTCTTTCTTCAGTCATAAGGAAATTATGTTTTTTGAGGCAAACATTTCAGGATTTCTCTCAAAGAGCTCTAAATGATCAAAGCCAAGGAAAGAAGGGTCTTATCTAGTGAAACAATGGGTTATTTTCTAAAAAAAAAAAAAAAAAACAACAAAAACAATTTATATTCTTTTTAACCTTAAATGCCTGTCTTGTCTAGCTCGGCAAGACGAGCATTGAGATTAAAAAGGTATATAAGTTGTAAATGTTTTTAGAAAATAACCCATCGTTTCGCTAGATAAGACTCTTCTTCCTCGGCTTTGTTCGTTTAGAGCTCTTTGAAGCTGCATTTTGGAAGTTTAAACTCAGGGGCACCATAGAAGTCCATTATATGGAGAGAAATCCTGAAATGTTTCCCTGAAAAAACAATTTTTTACGACTGAAGAAAGAAAGACATGAACATCTTGGATGACAAGAGGGATGATTATCTGTAAATTTTTGTTCTGAAAGTGAACTACTTGATCATTCCATATATGAAGATATTTTGTAAATTCCCTACCGTAAATATATAATATAAAAATATGCATTGCTAAGAACTTCATTTGGACAACTTTAAAGGTGATTTTCTCAATGTTTTGATCGTTTGCACCCTCAAATTCCAGATTTTCAAACAGTTGTATCTCAGCCAAATATTGACTTATCCTAACAAACCATGCATCAATGGAAAGCTTATTTGTTCAGCATTCAGAAATCCTAATTTCAGCAAATTGACCCTTGCAACTGGTTTTGTGGTCCACACATGATGTACAAAAACCTGTTTATTGGCAGCTAAATTCTAATGGCATATGTTTGATTCTGGTTCGTGGAAAAATACTTTAATTCTAAAGCCTACACTGCAATTAGTGAAAGAACTAGCATCTCTGGTGTGTCCTGAAGTCAGCTGAACAACAATCAAACGTACATTTTAGTGAAAACAAACATTTTGCGCTAAACCGTATTTTTTTTTTACAAGCACTAATATCAGGTGACAAAACAAAAAAGTGACACAAACACAATCATATCGTCCTGTTAGCAGGCAGATAAACCTGTCCACGTGTAAACACAACAACATCCATCTGTCAAACAACACCCGACTGACTGAGGCAGTTATCATTTAGCATTAGCTGTGATGCTAACCGGCCGGGTTTTAAGAAAGCATCATGTTTTGTGTTTCAGACGCTGAGAGCAGTCGATAGTGTTCAGTGGAAACACATTACACATGTTAAATACCTCAGTATGTGTGACTGTGTTAATACATTGATGTTTTTTCTATGTTCTATATGCGTTCATGTAAAATAGGCGCAGTTTTGCAGCAACCGTTGCTGTTGTCAGGGAAACGAGCGGTTTAATCGCGCTTTTACCTGTAGATGAGAGCTCTAACTGACGGCTGCTGAACACGAACGGAATGTCGCTTGTAACGTTTGCAGGTTAGAAGCCCTCGTTCACAATGAACGCAGGACAGCAGCGCTCCGCTCACCGGACACCGTACAATACTTCACTCAGGGAGAAACCGGGGTCACTTCCTGATCGCATCACGTGATGCTCAGCGACGCCTCTGATTAGTCCGATGAATCCGCTCTCCGGCCACAAGAGATATCTTTACATTTTTAATAACTTCACATTTAGTCATCCATGCATGTGATACATTTTGTGTCTCGCAATATTTATTTTTAAAACAATGTATGAATTCATCTAAACTGTTTTAATATTTTGCCGTTGTTTTTTTTTTTTTTTTTTTAATCAAATCATCATACAAATCGGTACAAATATCAGCAGTAGTGATACTTGAAAGATTGAAAGATAACAAACATTCAAACGACAAAAAAAAAAACAGATAATAAAAAAATTAAACAAAATAAAGCAAAAAAGGGCCATTGTACATAAGATTCCTTACATTCCTTACTTTTGCCGATAGTTTGGACGTCGATCGGGACAATGACGTCATTAGAAACCTGCTTCCATCCAAATTTTATTTGATAATTAATTTAAAGCAATATCTAATATATATTTTATATATTTATTATTGCGTTATTTACTTTTCTTTCTGTTTCTTTATAATTTAATATCTTTTTTCCCTTGTGTTCACCCCCTGGCTACTGTAAAATGCTGAATTTTAACAATTAAAAGACACTATTTGATCATTAATTTATGTTTTGAGTGAAGAAGAATGTGTTTATTTTTATGTGATCTGCATCATATATATATATATATATATATATATATATATATATATATATATATATATATATATATATATATATATATATATATTTGTTTATTTGTTTATTTATTTATTCTATTTTTTTTAGATTTAGATTTATTTTTTAGATTTATTCTAACTCTTTTGAATTTTAATTGCTATGTATTGTCTGGCCATCCTTGAACCCCTGGCTCTTTTGTATTTTCTAAACAAGTG
>NC_133363.1:65652552-65925684 GCF_049309525.1 Garra rufa
AATTTGTTTTAATGCATTGTTTGTTTTGTAGCATTGTTTAATTTATACTTCCATATATATAAATCGGTCCATTTTTTTTTATATAAAATATTTAATTTGTTACTATACTGACCCCTCCATAAACAGACATATTTAGGCTTACATCCATTTTGAATCTTTTTGTTTAATTAGTATTAAAAATTATACTTTTGATTTTAAGAGATTATGAAAATTCTTTGATGAAGTGCAGTTTTCAATTTCATTTTAGGTGTATTTATAGATTTAGTACTACTTTTACATTTTTAAAATAACATTTATTTAAAATATTTATTTGAAATATAATGTTATTGATTTAATTTTTTCGTTTGTTTTGTGAGTTACTTGTTACATGTTATGTAGAAGCTCAACACTCTTTCTCAGTGTTGTTTATTGTTGTTGTTATTATTATTTTGCATAATTTTTGTTCTTATTATGCCAGTTGTCACTAAATAAAACATTAAAAATATATATTTTTAAATAGCAGTGGACATTATTAAACAATAGAGCTGAAACATAGCAATTTCATACAGCAAAATAAATCATATTTGACCCTCATTGTGATTTTTTTTTTGTCTGTATTGAATGTAATGAAATAATGTCTTCCACAAGTTGAGTTGTCCTCTTCAACAGCGAGCAAAAACAACATTCAATGCGACAAGTGCAGTCCGATTCATCAACAAGTGACTCGTATGAGTCGACTCTTTTCAGAGAACAGTGAATCAGAAAACATACGGAATCTGATTTACTGAACTGAGGAAGGCTATCATAATTTGTAATGTTTATAATGTGTACATAATGTATGAAACACAAAGCTACTAATAGCGTGGTGTTTGTTTTGATCAGCAGAGGGCGCTGCTCGATTCTTCCGCTAATAATACTTGTGTAGTTCCCGCTTATTTGGATTACAGTGAACAACCAGAAAATCATCATCAACATCCAAAAGTAAGACACGTATAAAGCCTCTAACGCATCAAACTTTGCACATTAATAATCTTTTACACTGTAAACCTAACCCTAACCCTAAATCTTTTACAAAGTTTCTATGAGAAGTTTTACAGTTCTTTTAAATTTCAGTTGTTGTGTAGTAAAATTGAGTCTGTGAAGCTTTCAAGTAGCTTAATAAGTGTTCAGTTATTCGTAATTATTCATACAGGTTTCAGGATTTCTTAATTTGTCAGCTAATTAGCAACACATTTCAGTTATTAGGCCTGCAAGGCCAATGTCACATACATATATCTAATTGATATTGAAAGTAGGACCTATAAATTACAGCCTACACGTGCCTTTTTTAAATGTAAGGTAGTGCATGTGTTCTTCATGCACTAAAAATGGTTTAAAATTGTAAAGAAGTGTTTGTGCGTACGTCATTTTGAATCAGCTTGAAGTGTTACGTTGTACTAAGTGAAACTTAGATATTTGAGTTGACTTAAAACGACTTTTTTAAGTTGAAACAACATTTTTATAATGGTAACACACTGGTAACACTTTATAATAACGTTAACATCTTAAATAAAGCTTATGAATGTTTGATTATGTAATTTTGAATATTCCTGCTTACTATTAACCCTTAAAGACCTAGAACATTTTTGGGGCACCTGACGGAAATGTACTTTTCTTTGTTACTTTTTAGACCTATTCTAGCAGCTAGTCAGCATCAAGTGCCATATATCATTATAAACAGAAGAACTTTAGTTTCTGTAGAGCAAATTTAAAGTCCCAAACATATTGTTTTCTCTAAGAATTAATGAATTTCTAGAATTGTAAGAAAAACGCAAGCAACAACTGTGTTTTTTTGTACTGTGTACTCAAACAAAAACTCCTGAAGTTTGGATTTTTGTCTTTAGAAAAAAAGTATTCTTTAGTATTTAGCTGTTTTTCACTTCCAAATAAAATTTAGCCATTTATTTCACTATTATTATAGGCGGATTGTAATTGAAAAAAGGCCTATTCAGTTTATTGACAATATAGATGTGTCAAAAGCCGTTAGGGAGTAAAGTAACAGTAGAAAGTGTTAAATGATAACAAAACGCAGTGACTTTTTTCAGATAAATATATTCTTAATCTGAGTATGAACAATAAACACAAACTGAAGTAGTGACAACAACAAAATAAAAATACAAACAGTGCAAATGATTCACAAATGCACAAAAATATGTATATTTTTAAAGCATTCAAATTGGATTAGCGGTTCAAAAGTTATTAAACGTTTAAGAACAATAGTTATTTTTAGCCGTGGGGGGCTGTCTGGGTCTTTGAGGGTTAAATTATGCCAATGATACTGATTTTATTTTTTGTCAATAACTATAAAAGTTATTATAAAGTGTTGTCTAAAAATATAATATATTTATCAGTGAAGAAAGCTCTTTGTCAGGTATAAAGCGTGTTTATTAATTTAGTCATTTTTAATTCAGTTGTTCAGTACCTGCTTGTTTGTGTTGTATTTGGTGTCTTCATGTGGTAGAAATGCTAGCATGACAGAAGAATTCTGTGTATAAGTGCATTTCTTGTCTCTTACTACGCTCTGCTACTATAACTGTAACAAGTAATGGAAATAAGCACATGCAACAGCTAAATGAAAGATCAGTTAAATCTGGTAAGATGATTATAGCCATAGTGAAAGCACACTATTTGTTACCTAACTAACATGCAAGCTCTTTATTTTTTAACGAATTACTACCCTGTTTACCCTGAGCGTCTACTGCTGCCATTCATCGTGTTTCTCACTGCCGTAATGCATTTTACTGACTGAGCCCACTGTTTTTTATTTTATTTTTATTTAACCAGAACATTTATCACAGGGGATACATAAAACAGAAGTCGTTTTTAAAAGAACAATATGTGACTCAAATTGAAGCAAATCAATAAAATACATATACAACCAGAATACAGAACAAATACCTAATTAATAATAAAAATAGAAAATACAAACAGAAGAAATAAATAAAACTTTAACATAAACATCTTTAAAAAAAAAAAAAAAAATGCTTAAAAAACCCTTACATCGAAGTCATCTTTTTTTTTTTCATCAATACGGTTGTTTTAGCAGCTTTCTTATTAAATGCTGAACAGATGACTGAACCCAATGGTGAGCGTGTAGTGATTTATGCTGATTTATCCCAGAAGATTGAGTCTGTTGGCTCCACCAGCTGGTCAGACTAGTACACTGCTGGTTTAGTCAAGTGTAAATGGCTTTATTATGTGAACATGAACAGGCGTGTTGTTTAGCCAGTCATTATGACAAGTGCCTTTATGTTGTTTGATGTAATCATGTTTACCCATATGCTTATCCTGATTAACTTGTCCCTTAATTAAAGTATTTTTTACAGATAAATCCGGAAGCCTGCATCAGACAAGCACATATGGCTGTATAACTAGCCTATATGTGACCCTGGAGCACAAAACCAGTCTTAAGTCGCTGGGGTATGTTTGTAGCTATAGCCAAAAATACATGGTATGGGTCAAAATTATTGATTTTTCTTTTATGCCAAAAATCATTAAGAAATTAAGTAAAGTTCATGTTCCATGAAGATTTTTTGTAAAGTTCCTACTGTAAACATATCAAAATGTAATTTTTGATTTGTAATATGCATTGTTAAGAACCTAATTTGGACAACTTTAAAGGTGATTTTTGCATCCTCAGATTTCTGATTTTCAAATAGATGTATCTCGGCCAAATATTGTCCTATCCTAACAAACCATACATCAATAGAAAGCTTATTTATTGAGCTTTCATATGATGCATATATCTCAGTTTTGTCAAATTTAACCTTATGACTGGTTTTGTGGTCCAGGGTCACATATTACTGTAGTCTGCTCTGTTTAATGAAGAAAACGCGACTGATACACACACAAAATCTGTTAATCTGTTAAAATCTGTAAATCTGTTACTTCATATTTTGAAGACAAAAAAAAAGCATATTTTGAATGTTCTAAATGCAAATTATATGTGTGTATTATGTGTGTATATATAGGGTGATATCAGGTAAATTGGGCCACTTTTTGGTTAATCACTTGGGACACTAACAAAAAACCCATGTATGAGATTAACTGTGTTCTTATGATTAATAAGAACTGTTTTTAATATTTTTGTCTTGAATTGGTGTAATAAAATATATTTGTTCAGGCCCTACAGGTTTCAAAACATTGGCTGCCCCACATTTTTTGAGATAGCAGTGTTCAGGTAAAATGTGCCGGCTGATCAGCAAAAATGGGCCAGTCAAACTGCAAAGTGAAATTTCTAATAAATCATATTTAATTATATTTAATTTGTTAATTAATGTAACATGGGGGGGGGGGGGGGGGGACACTGGGAAAACAGAAAATACAAGACTAAAACCTGACAGTAACCATGTAACATTGCATTTAAATTAAAAGAACATTAGTTTGAATTACATTAAAACATAAATTTAAATCAATTACCCTGTCGTCAATTTGTAGGCCAAACGTAGTTTATATATATATATATATATATATTAGGGCCGGGACTCGATTAAAAATTTTAATCTAATTAATTAGAGGCTTTGTAATTAATTAATCGAAATTAATCGCATTTTAATCGCATGTAAATATTTGACCTGAGAACAGTGAGAATTAAGATTTTTACATGGATTTTTAGTATACCATTGAATAATGACTGAATACATAAGCTTAAGCAACAAAATATTGTTTATTTTTGTTCAACCAAGTCCAACAGACCAGTACAATATTGCCATTAAAAGTGTAGCAAGAGGCACGTTCTTTAACGAGTCTTTCATTCCGAGAACTCTGCTCTTGTGTTTGCTTAATTATGCATTTAAACTTTAATGACCAAACCTATCATTATAAATGTTGCTGCACATGGAATATAACGCGGATAACATTTAAAAAATAGTTTTTATCAGGTTACACACTGATTATTTATCACTCAAACCCCTTTCTCTACCTGTCCGTTGGTCGCGTATATCCTCCATGTTTGTAGTTTTTTAACACTTTTTATGCGTGTTTGTAGTTCTAATCGAATCCTCGTTCACGGCGCAGTGTGTTGCGGGCAATATAAGCAGTTAAGAGTGTGCATTGATCGTTAAGTAGTAGACCATCCGGGAATCTTTGGAATACTTTTTAAACATACTACGATTTGGGACATACAATACTATTTAGGACGGACGTCTTTGGCTTGTCTGAACGCTAGTTTGTGCTCCAGTATAATCGGTCCGCCGAATCTCATCTAGTGAGAAACGTTCCGCGGTGCAAAACGTATTGCGATTAAAATGCGTTAAAAAATTTTAACGCGTTATTTTTGTGTAATTAATTAATCTAAATTAACGCGTTAAAGTCCCGGCCCTAATATATATATATATATATATATAGAGAGAGAGAGAGAGAGTGAGAGAGTTATATATAAGATATATATATATAGAGTTTTAATATATCTGACTCCATCTCTTAAAATTAGTTTTGGCATTATTTAGTGTCATTGATATTATAGTTTAAAAAATTTGAATTTTATTATTAAAATATTGACTATTTTCAATAAAATAAATTTCCATTTGAAAGTTTTTAGTAGTTTTGTTGCGTTTTTGTCATTTTAAACATTTTTTGTTTATTATATTAATAATGAAATGTACCATTTATATTATTAAATGTCTATATAATCCTGATTAACTGATAATATCCAGTTTTATTTTGAGATTTTTTTTAATATAGTTATCTTCATTTCAGTTCATGCTTATATTTATTTTATTTCAAGTAGTAAAAAATGTTCTTTATATACTTTTGGTTTAACTATAATAACCCTGGTTGTTGGTTTATTTTAACGCTTATCATTCCAGGATTTTAGAATACTTTAAACTCATAAAAATCCTCATACATTTACAGCCTGTGAATGTAATAAAATGCCCTACTTTATGATCTTGACATTAATATTACATTAGTGAAGTTGTTTTATACGATAAACTTTCAGAAAGTATTTGGTTCATTTGAAAAAAGTGGCAACAGTTGGAAAAGATCACATGTTGTATTACAGGTAGGGTGTTAATTTCCTTGTGTCTTTGACGTTAGATCAAATTCACAGTATAGTCATTGAAAGGTCTTGGCTTCAGGACAGGAGACTGTCTTATCCTTTGACATCCTGGTCTGACAGGTTAAGGAAAGAATGAAGAAAAGTCTTTAAAAAAAGAAAAGCTACATCAGAATGAGACATAATCAGATTTTTTATTTGTGCAAGAAAGGATTTGTACAATACAAAAAAAAAAACATTTGCTAGTAGATTTTGCAAGAAATACCAGTTTTAAGAAATGGCCATTAAATGTGACATTTTTAAGTCGAAATCTGAATTCATTAAACATATACATAATCCAGTATTAGACAAAGTTAAATAACACTGTCACGATCGCCAGCTGGAGTGCCCATTAACTCCAATAGAGTAAATAAGACTAAATAAATACACATTTGAGTAATTCTGAAAACGTAAGCATTCAACCTCCAAAAGTCAAATTTGGTGCAGAATCTTTTATTCTTTCAAACCACCAATAAACCCTGCTTGGAAGTGCTTAGATTTAACTGCAATCTAAACCCCCTCCTCATCTGAAAAAGATTTCAGATCACTGATAAGCTTTGGTTTACACTTTGCCACTGCTTTCTTTAAATTCAACTAAATATTTTCAATTAGAATTAACTCTGGCCACTCAAGAACATTCTATGACTGATCCCTGAACTAAGCATGAGTAGATTTGGATGCATACTTTCAGATGATTGTCCTGCAGCTTCAGTCTTTACACCAAAGTGCAATCGCAATTCTTGCCAAAATGGCCTGATACTTCATAGAATCCTTCATGTCCTTCATACAGTCTTGATTTTCACTTCCTGCAACAGTAAAACACCCCATAACAGGACTGATTCACCTCCAAGTTTGACGATGAAGATGGTATTCTTCTTCTTATACGTTTTGCCTTTTTTGCACCAGACATACCGCTGATCCATGGGTCCAAAAAGTTTGAGTTTGGTTTAATCACTCCATAAAACATTCTTCCAGAATTCAGTTCTATCAAATGAATTTTAGCATATTCAATTCAGCGTTTTATGTTCCTCTTGATCAATTGTGGTATTCTGCAAGATGCCCCAACATGAAAGCCATGCTTGTCTTGTGTCCATCTTATACTCTGAATTGAAATGTTTATTAAGCATTTTAAGATATTGTGCTTTTTCTTCAACACCCTCAAAGGTTTTCTGGTACAACACTTTTTAAGCTAAGGAATAAGGCTACCAGCTGTGTCTCTATGAACTTTTACTGTATTGGGAATTTTCATAAAGCCTTAGACTTTCTAAAGTACAAAAAAGTGACTAAAAACAGCAATGTTGTGTCCTAGAACTCAAAATGTTACATTATATATTGACTTTATCACTTTTAATATATCAGTAATCTGTTATAGATGCAATTTGTGCAAATTGAGTACACCTCTCACATTTCTGCAACCATTTTATTAGTCTTCTCAAGGGACAATAATATAGAAATAAAATGTGGATATATTTTAGAGTAACCAATGTGCAGCTTGTATAGCAGTATAGATTTACTGTCCTCTGAAAATAACTCAACATGCAGCCATTATTGTCAAAATAGCTGGCAACAAAAGTGAGTACACCCTAAGTGAACTTATATATTGTGTTAGCACCATTGTTGTCTGGCACTGCTATAATCATCCTGGGCATGGAATTGATCAGAGCTGCACAGGTTGTTGCTGGGATCCTCTTCCACACATCACAGAGATACTGGACATTAGAAACATGGTGCTTCTCCACCTTACGCTTGAGCCCCACAGGAGCTTAATAGGGTTCAGGTCTGGAGACATACTTGGCCACCCCATCACCTTCACCTTCAGCTTCAGCTTCCTCAGTAAGGCAGTGAAAATCTGCCGTTTCGGCCTAGTTTCTGGAGGGAAGGCATCATGTTCTGCTTCAGAATGTACAGAACATAATGGACTCCATGTTTCCCTCAATGAACTGCAGCTCCCCCGAACCAGCAGCACTCATGTAGCTCCAGACCATGATGACCACCACCATGATGACTGTAGACAAGACACAGTTTTCTTGGTACTCCTCACACATGCTGGACACCATCTGAGCCAAACAAGTTTATCTTATAGTCTCATGAGACCACAGGACATGGTTCCAGTAATTCATGCTCTTATTGGTTGTCTTCAGGAAACCGTTTGCGGGCTTTCTTGTGAGCCATCTTCAGATGAGGCTTCCCTCTGGGACAACGCCTATTCAAACCGACTTGTTGCAGTGTGCGGCGTATGGTCTGAGCACTGACAAGCTGACCTTCTACTTCTGCAAGCTTTAAAGCAATGCTGGCAGCACTCATGCATCTGTTTTTTGAAGCCAGGTTCTGCACCTGACGCACAGAACGAGTGCTCGACTTTGTTGATCGACCCTTGTGAGGCCTGTTCTAAATGGAACCCATCTTGGAAAACCTCTGTATGACCCTGACCTCTGTAGAGTAACTCAGTTACTGAACCTCTAATAGCCTTGGCCATCTTTGTGGAGAGCAAACAACTCTAATTCTCACATCCTCAGAGAGTTCTTTGCCATGAGATGCCATGTTGAACATCCAGTGGTCAGTGTGAGATAATTGTACTTAAAGCACCTAATTGTGACTGCTCTAATACAAGATACACATCTTTGTATGGTCCTGTGAAGCAGACAAAAACATAAAGATGATGAATAGGACATGTGGGTTTGCATGGTTAAACAACATACTGCTGTTATCACTTAAGGTTTACTCACTTTTGTTGCCAGCTATTTAGACAATAATGGCTGTACGTTGAGTTTTTATTAGAGGACAGTAAATCTATACTGCTATACGAGCTGCACACTGACTACTCTAAAATATGTCCAAGCTTCATTTCTATATTATTGTCCCTTGAGAAGATATACTAAAATGGTTTCTGAAATGTTCAAACAAGCACAAGTTGTCAATCTCAGATGCAGTTCATGCTTACCAGCAAGTTTGTTCAAAGTTTGTTTAATTTCTTTGTAATTGTTTGTGAAATTCCTGAGTGAAACTTGTTTGTACACATTTTCTTTTTTTTTTTTTTTTGGGTGTACACTGGTCTTCTCTTCAGGTCAGATTATGATATCTCAGTGACTACCTATTTATTTATTTTTGGTAATTTTGTGGTTTTTCATTTAGTTTTTCAGTTGCTTATTTTAGTTGAGTGTAGTTTATTTTAAGAAAATGTGTGTGTTTTTTGTTTTGTTTTGTTTGATTGCTGTTTTGGCATGCAATAGTAGCTAGGTCTGGTCTCATGTGAACATTCCTACCCACATACTTCATTTATTTAGAAATCACAATCTTTAGATCTATTTCCTTCTTCCTTTTCAACTAGGATTGCAAAAGGTCCTATGGAATGTCGCTGGACAAATTGTATAAATACTCGTTGCCATGAGAAACATTTCCAGACAGACGTCACAGAAAATCAAACAAATACAGGCTATAAATATCCACAAGACTGTGGTTTTACTGGTTTCTTATCTTTTCTTTTTGAATTGTATTTTTACGTCAGTAAAGGTCAGTAAACATCACTCAAATACACCATCACTGTGTGGTTGATGGAAAGAACTTGGATTTAGTTACTAATGGAACTATTAAACTAGTCAGTCATCAGCTGTTTATAGCAACACTTTGTGATTTAAATTCTATTGTAGATGATCAAGTTGCCGACAGTTCGCAATTGCACCCTTCCAGTGACTGTTTTATGATTCTCAAGGTGACTTTCATATATAATTATTCTTTTAACCCTTGTTCTGTGCTGGTATTCCTGTAATCTGCTGTCTGGGTCAAAAATGACTGGTCTTGTAAATCTCTCATAAAAAAATTAATAAAATAAATCCTTATTTTTGGATAATTTTGGCAATATTCACTCATAAACTGAGGTGCATAAGCTCAAAATGGATAAAATGAAAAATACAAAACCTGTGCCAATTGGGAAAAAAAAATGAATCCATTAATATGTTAAAAAAATGTTTAAATCAATATTACATTAGTGAAGTTTTTATATAATTTGTGAAGTTGTTATACCCCGTGTGACCAAAGTCAGCAAGTTTCAGTCCAAAGCAATAACATTAAAATAGTATCTCAGATTTACTATTCAATACAATTAATACAATTACTTTTTAGTGCAATTAATTCCACAAAAATAATCATGTCCCTGACCTGTGCATAAAATTCTTTAACACCAAAGGTCTGAAATTTCCGCACGTTAAAATATAAATACGACCTCACGTTGTGTCAATCACGTTTACACACTGCCTCAGAAACCGTCATAAAAAAATTAATATAAATATGTTGAGTTACGGAAGTGAGTTATAAAATCCAGTATCGGTCGACCTCTACTTTCAAATGATATCACTCCTGAATGTATCTTCTTGAATTATATATTTTGTGTAATGTGTAACTGTGTCATATAAACCTGACAAATTATAAATATATATTCAATTTGGACAAACTTTGTCAAAACTCTGGTGAGTAAAATTTAAATTTGCTAGCGATTCTTTTGCCGGTATGTCCACAGAGGGTTAAAACGGGATGTTTTCAGACTTCAGCGATGTTCAGCATGGCATGCCAGATTAAAAATGTTGCTCTCATGGAACGAGACATTAAAAAAAGTCCAGACAGACGGACTGATTGTCAGTGATAAGAAAATAAAACACACAATGTACTGTGTTTACTTCTGAAGACCTCAGCGTTCAAATATTGATATATTATGTTAGCTCCTTATTGATTCATTTGACACTGAATTGTTTTAATTGACTGGCAGCCAGACTTCTAGTACAGTAGTATGAGTAATAGAGAACCCAACATTGCTTTCCAAACATTCAGTATACTAGGAGATTCCTTTCCGCTGATAAAGTCATTTTCAGACTGGTTTGTTTATCTCGACATTGAATGCACTGATTCGGATCATTTCATTTTTAGGTCAACTCTGATAATGCACTAGTTCAGTCTGGGGCAATTGTGGCTTAATGGTTAGTCAGACTTGTAGCCTGAAGACTGTGGGTTTGAGTCTCAGAACCGGAAAGAATTGTAGGTGAGGGGAGTGAATGAACAGCACTCTCTTCCACCTTTAATACACACCAACTGAGGTGCCCTTGAACAAGGCGTCGGGTGGCTGCCCAGGTGTGTGTGTTCACTACTCACTGCTGTGTGTGTGCGCACTTGGATGGGTCAAATGCAGAGCACAATTCCTGAGTATAGGTTACCATACTTGACTACACATCACGCCACTCGAGAAGCTTCTTAAAACAATTTCTGTTGTGTTTTGTTGCTCTACGACTGCATCGATCTTTGTAAATATCACTCTACACATTACACAGATTCTCATGAAATTCATCTCTTCTTACTAAAGTTAGCAATATTAGGTTGCGTTTGATTTATTAAAGGGATAGTTCACCCAAAATTGAAAATTCAATGTTTATCTGCTTACCCCCCGGGGCATCCAAGATGTAAGTGACTTTGTTTCTTCAGTAGAACACAAACAAAGATTTTTTTAACTCAAACCGTTGCAGTCTGTCAGTCATATAATGTAGGCCTGCACGATTAGTCAATTGTAAACCAAAATCGCATTTTGAAAGGGTGCGGTTTTCAAATCGCAAGAGGTGTGATTATTTCGATTGATTATCAAATATGGTAACAAGCATATACATAGTTTTTCACAGGTCACTTCATGTGCATATTACGTTTGATGCAGAGTTTAACCAATAGGGGGCATTTTAACATTGCATGTAGAGACAGGCACGGGATGGATTTTTCAGTCCCGCTCCCGCAGAAATATACACTGCTCAAAAAAATAAAGGGAACACTTAAACAACACAATGTAACTCCAAGTCAATCACACTTCTGTGAAATCACACTGCCCACTTAGGAAGCAACACTGATTGACAATCAATTTCACATGCTGTTGTGCAAATGGAATAGACAACAGGTGGAAATTATAGGCAATTAGCAAGACACCCCCAATAAAAGAGTGGTTCTGCTGGTGATGACCACTTCTCAGTTCCTGTGCTTTCTGGCTGATGTTTCGGTCACTTTGGTGGTAGCACGAGACGGAGTCTACAACCCACACAAGTGGCTCAGGTAGTGCAGCTCATCCAGGATGGCACATCAATGCGAGCTGTGGCAAGAAGGTTTGCTGTGTCTGTCAGCGTAGTGTCCAGAGCATGGAGGCACTACCAGGAGACAGGCCAGTACATCAGGAGACGTGGAGGAGGCCGTAGGAGGGCATCAACCCAGCAGCAGGACCGCTACCTCTGCCTTTGTGCAAGGAGGAACAGCAGGAGCACTGAGCCAGAGCCCTTCAAGATGACCTCCAGCAGGCCACAAATGTGCATGTGTCTGCTCAAACGGTCAGAAACAGACTCCATGAGGGTGGTATGAGGGCCCGACGTCCACAGGTGGGGGTTGTGCTTACAGCCCAACACCGTGCAGGACGTTTGGCATTTGCCAGAGAACACCAAGATTGGCAAATTCGCCACTGGCGCCCTGTGCTCTTCACAGATGAAAGCAGGTTCACACTGAGCCCATGACAGATTCTGGAGACGCCGTGGAGAACGTTCTGCTGCCTGCAACATCCTCCAGCACGACCGGTTTGGCAGTGGCTCAGTAATGGTGTGGGGTGGCATTTCTTTGGAGGGCCGCACAGTCCTCCATGTGCTCGCCAGAGGTGGCCTGACTGCCATTAGGTACCGAGATGAGATCCTCAGACCCCTCGTGAGACCATATGCCGGTGCGGTTGGCCCTGGGTTCCTCCTAATGCAAGACAATGCTAGACCTCATGTGGCTGGAGTGTGTCAGCAGTTCCCGTAAGACGAAAGCATTGATGCTATGGACTGGCCCGCCCGTTCCTCAGACCTGAATCCAGTTGAGCACATCTGGGACATCATGTCTCGATCCATCCACCAGCGCCACGTTGCACCACAGACTGTCCAGGAGTTGGCAGATGCTTTAGTCCAGGTCTGGGAGGAGATCCCTCAGGAGACCATCCACCATTTCATCAGGAGCATGCCCAGGGGTTGTAGGGAGGTCATGAAGGCCACACACTCATTTTGACTTGTTTTAAGGACATTACATTAAAGTTGGATCAGCCTGTAGTGTGTTTTTTCCACTTCAATTTTGAGTGTGTTAATGTTAATAAGTGGAATCACCAAAGGAGAAAACCAACATTTTGAAGCAACCATTATAGTGGTCAGTGTTTGCATTAGTTGGGCTCTTGACCCTTAAATCTTTAATACTAGATTTTGTTTGGCTGCTGTATTTGAGTTAAAACAACCAGACATAAGCTCATGTCATCAGGTGATGATTATAGTTTAACATATTCATTGTTTGACATAAATCACCTAGTGTCTAATCTCTAAGTTAGTTTTTTTTTTTTTTTTTTTTTTTTTGCTTATTGTAATAGCCTTGACAATCCACAGAAGATCCAGCACTTCCTATACATTTTGGAAAGATTTTTTTACAACCTGTTTAAAAAACAAAAGTATTTCACCTAGGCACACATGTAAAAAAAAAAATAAAGTGTAAAGTCGGCAACACCAAAGCTCCAAAAAATATCACAAATATTTATTTTTAAAACAACTTTCGCATAGCGTATGTGACGTTGCGAACGCGCAGGCTCTTCGTCTTTACACTTTATTTTTTTACTAGCACCCATTTAAGACTGATGTGCATGTTTTTGTTTCATTTTTCTACCTAGGCACACATAAACATCAAGCAATGCATGATGGGAGTCATGGATGAGTTCTGATTGGCTACAACATGCTTTTTGATGGTCAACGTTGTTGTGATTCTCACGCTGATTCTTCATGTCTGTGTGTCTAAATTAAAATAAACTCTTTTTTCATCATCTGTCTGATTATGCCAAAACTAAAAAACTCAAGTCACTATATGATGATTATGTCAAGCACAGTCAATGCCACCTGATGACTTTTGCTCTTGGCTTGTCTGGCTGTTGTAACTCAGTAATTGCAACCAAACAAGACCTAATATTGAAGATTTAAGGGTCAAGAGCCCAACTAATGCAAACATTGACCACTATAATGGTTACTTAAAAAATTTGGTTTTCTCCTTTGGCGATTCTGCTTATTAACATCAGGTGTCTTCAGTAATGATCAATCATCACTTCGTTAATCACCTAATTATCTTGTTAACTTTAACACTGCTTCAGTGTTTATGTGTCCACACTCAGAGTGTTAAATTAAGACTCCTTTATTTTTTTGAGCAGTGTATGTTATCTCGTCTTGCCCGCGACATTCATGTGTTGTCTCGCTTCCGCCCGCAAAAGCCTGCATAAAAGTAACCTATATTGATTTTTTTCAGTACATCAATTGAATTTACATGAAACAGTTCTGTAACATCTCGTACGTTTCACAAGACATAAACGCTCCAAATAAAATATTTGTTATATAGGCTAAGCATCAACATTCACAAACCACTGTTATTCTTAATAGAAAGCAAGCATGAGCTACTGCGTGCATCCATGGCAGAATGCAAGCAGAGCTCCTTTAAAGCTGACATCTCAGTTCATACGCGATCTCATAAAGCTCTAACACAATGAATATTATGCACAATGGATCTTTCACAATGTCTACACTTTGTGTGTTTTAATTCGTCAGCGTGCAATATTCAGCACTGTGCAAGAATTTCTGAGCAGGGTCTTTCTTTGGTGCTGTTAAAACCACCATATCAAACCTGTACCTCTTTCATGAAATAGTAGTAACTCACATTTTGAATAGCAAATTGCAATTTGTTTTTGTTTTTTTCTCCAAATCGTGCAGCCCTAATATAATGGCAGTCAATGGTTACCAAATTTTTAAGAGTAAAAAAAAAAACATACTAAAACCGAATTAAACCCCTGTAACGATACATTGAGGTCTTAAAACACAAAATGAGCGGTGTGTGCAAAAAACTGAACAGTATTTCTATCATTATTTACCTCTGATCCACCGCAAATTTCTACTCTCCTGAGCGTGTTCATAATAGCCGCTGCGTGATGCATCAACGTGATCTGCCATAGTAGATGCACGCGCAGAAGCGATCTGTGGCAAGTATACTTCACTCATTGTTTACATAGTGCATACTGGCTTCTCAAAATTGTAATTACTTGTGCTTATCCTGATTATTGGCAATGGGTTAAAAACTAAAAGAAGCGCACTCCATACAGATGAATGGTCCGCTGGATCAGAAGTGAATAATCATATAAATACTGTTCAGTTTTTTGCACAGACCAATCATTATGTGTCTTAAGACCTCAATGTATTGTCACAAGCTGCAGGGTTTAATTTGGTTCTGTTATGGTTCGGTGCTGGACGGACGAGATACAAAATAACAATTACTTTAATATAACTCTTCACTAGAATCAGGCAGGAAACACAGCGAAACATCCACACACGCAGAGACAACATTTAAGACCGACTGAGAACTCAAGATACAAACAGACTTATAAAGGGTGACTAATGATTACAGACAGGTGAAGGGGATCAGGACAAACAAGGGTAAAACCAAAGCATACAGATCGACGGGGGGAGACAATGGGAGAAACCAAGTACATAAACAGACAGAACTGTGACAGGTTCTGTCTGTGTAAGTTTTTTTTTTATTCTTAAAGATTTGGTAGCCATTGACTGCCATTATATGACCGACAGACTGTACCGCTTTGAGTTAAAAATCTTTGCTTGTGTTCTACTGAAGAAACAGTCACTTACATCTTGGATGCCATGGGGTTAAGCAGATAAACATCAAATTTTCATTTTTGGGTAAACTATCCCTTTAAGTAATTAATTTGTTTCATTAATGCATATTATGGTCACGTCCCCTAATCTTTCAGGCAACTTTTGTTTGTAGATAAGGAAATACTTAAATGTTTTTTTGCATATGAGCATAAATAACTGGGTATGATCGTATGGTTTAAGATAGATGGAAAAAATTATGGAATGTCTTCGAGAAAGAGGCTAATCAATCGTCTGACAGGAAGGTTGACAAATTTCCATCTCTGTGGTAATGTTGAAGAGAAATTCTTCAGATCTTTGTACACAATTCTTGTGCATGCAAACAAATATTTTCAGTGGACCGCATCATTCAGGGTTTGTAAAAACACAGCAATCAGACCGAATCTGTCACGCCTCTATCTGTAATTCATCTAAGCTATCCACCTTTTTTGGCTGCACAGAACAAACCTTTTTTCTGTAAATGTGTGAGACCTACAATTCAATAACCACTAAATAAGAAGAATAACAAAGTGCAGTAAAATATTAAATATTAAACTCCGCTTTCAAAATAAAAATGTCCTGATCATTTACATCCAAGATGTTCATGTCTTTCTTTCTTCAGTCATAGAGAAATTTAGTTTTTTGAAGTAAACATTCCAGGATATTTATCCATATTGTGGACTTCAATGGTGCTCAACAGATTAAATGTTTAGATTAGATTAGATTAGAAGGTTAGAAATGCAGTTTAAATGCAGCTTCAAAGAAACTGCATTTAAACTGCGTTTTAACCTTTAATCCATTGGGAACTACTATATGTAAAAATCCTGGAATGTTTTCTCAAAAAACTTAATTTCTTTGCGACTGAAAAAAGAAAGACATATCTTGGATGACAAGGGGATGAGTACATTATCAGGAAAAAAAAATATTTTGGAAATGGAGTAATCCTTTAAGCAGCGTAACTATTTGTAAAAAAAAATTGGAAGGTTGACATGGATGTCTCAGACATTCAAGTTACAAATGGCCTTATGTTAAAAATAAGATGGATATCTGTTCCAGTGAACTGTTTACTTAAGTTTGTGTTTCTGGTATCTCAAAAATCCAATGAATCAACAAGCAACTAAGCAGAAACTGGACAGACAGGGATGTGGGTGTGATTTTAGAATATGATGGTAGATATGACAGCTGAGAATACAAAACAGAAACTGAGAAGCCCCCCCCCCCCCCCCCCCCCCAAAAAAAAGATTTTACCCCTCAAATAAATATTTTGCTACTGAGAAGTTGATTAATTGTATTGATGGCTTTTAATAGATCAGTAAATAAACAAACAGTTTTACCAGAGGTTATCTTTAAATATAACTGAGATGGTTATATATTACATATTTATATTACAATAGCATTCAGTTGAAAATAAGGTTGACATAGCTTTTTACATTTGTAGATTGCAAAGTAGAATTACACAGTAATCCAATTACATTATTAACTAACAATATATGAATGACTGCCCCTTGATTCGCAGATTAAATTTATCAAAAAAGAAATATGAGTTCATTTTTAGTATAAATAACAAATTGCTGAAAGTGCTTTTGTGACTAGAGATGATTTAGCCTGTTCTGAAGGTACAGACCCAGAGCTGAAATCCAATGCATTTCAGGGTCTTGTTCACATGTGTGAGTCCTTCATGTGAGCAGATGTGGGAGGCAATAATTCAGACCTGTCTGAATCGGTTATATTGGCATGAGTTTTTATGGTCAGTTGAACCGTGGAACCAAAAGTGACACAGCAACCAGGACTGAAGCGGTCAACACACTGATCCTGCTGCTGACTTCAGCTGATGAATATGCTGCGTTACAAAGAAAAGGAAACAGACAGAAATTATCATATGACCTCTTGGAATTTTGCCTGAAGCTCAAGTAGTGTAACAGACATTTAACAGACAGATTAAACAGTGCAGTACAGTTGCAACTGACAGAATTTAGCATCAATCATTCACTGTCAATGTGGAACTTTTCTTTAAACGTTCTTCAAATTATTCTAATGTTTTCAAATTATGACATTGTTAGGAAACCCCCCTTTTAGAAACCGTATTTTTGAGAGTGTATTGAGATATTGAAGTGCATCACTCACCTGTACCATTTACCACGATCAAAGAAGTGAAGATCTCGAAGGGCAACGTGTTGTTTCTTACTGCTCGAACTATAGAGTTCACTATCTGGCTGCTATTGGGTAGAATGACATCTGCTCCAAATGCAAGATCAATGGTGTTTTGGAGCGTGGGCACACTTCTTGATTTTACGCTGACGTCACTGGAGAGAGTTTGAAATCAAGGTTCATTAATGAAAACTTCAAAAGTTGCATTCAGAAATCAAAAGTTGCATTTAAGAACACATACACATACCTGACGTTTGTTAGGGATAAGGTGCTGAATGATGTAGGGTAGTCAGCAAAGAAGAAGGGTTCAAGCTGCAAAACAAGAGTTGTTTAACAAATTGCCTTTCTTTCATATAAGCATGCTACCCAAAATTCAAACGTAGACACGTCACACTCACTCCTGTTTTTATCATCAAAGCTCTGTTCTGAAATTCAGTAGAACTTCTGTTTGAAAAATTAGCCTCGAAGGTTCCATTGGTGAGAATCATCAGTGGAATTATCTGCACTGATTCTAAACAAAAAGTGGGGGAAGTATCACAGATTGCTCAGATGGTTCTGGGCAAGGTAATAAACTGGGCATATCAGAAAACGTCTCAGGTTATGTATGTAACCCTGGTTCCCTGAGGGAACGAGACACTGCGTCATCAACGCTCTGGGGAATGCCATTGGCGAACCCGGCTCTGAATCAGTCTTCAACCAATAGGATGACGGGAGTGACGTCACCGGGGGCGGTGACGTAGGCGACCAGGAAGTATATAAGCATGTGCTTTTCAAACCGGCTTCAGCTTCCAGGAATGAAGCGATGCGCGGTAGGAATGCGGGAATTATGGCCCATGACGCAGTGTCTCGTTCCCTCAGGGAACCAGGGTTACATACGTAACCTGAGACGTTCCCTTTCGGGAACTCTACACTGCGTCATCAACGCTCTGGGGAACGATATGCCCACGTCTCCAGAATTCCAAATTCCTACCCAGTGGTGTTTGTCTGGGAAGAAAAAAGGGGGAGCGCTGCTTCTGGTGGATCAAGCCAGGAAAAGCTCTCTGCCTGGGGTTACCAGGGCAAGAGAGGCAGTACACCTCTGTCCGGGGGACCAGCCCGGAATCAGAGGGCAGTGCTCGTTGATACTTACCTGCAGGAGCACTGACGGTTCTCCGCCTGGGAAACTGCCAGGACAGGAGAAGTATTACACCTCCGTCCGGGAATAGTGCCGGAGCGAGAGGGAAGTGGCATATACCTCGGCCCTCGGGCTCACGAGGAAAGTGGTCGCTCTGTCTGGGGACACCAGCAAAAGAGGGACCAGAAGAACTCCGCCTGGAAAACTGCCAGGACGTGAGTGGGATGACATCTCTGCCTGGGGAGCACCCAGCGCAAGAGGGAACATAACAAGTACCTCGGCCCTCAGGCACTCGAGGAAAGTAGTCCAAACTCTGTCTGGGGAACAGCCAGCACGAGAGGGACTAAATTAGCTCCGCCTGGAAAACTGCCAGGACGCGAGCGGGATTACATCTCTGCCTGGGAGTACCCAGCGAAGAGGGATATGATCCGCCTCGGCCCTCGGGCTCACGAGGAAAGTGTCTACCTCCGTCTGGGGACCAGCCAGACGTAGAGGGACAGGTAGCGTCTGGGGAGTATGCCAGAACGCTAGGTTGCTTCGCCTGGGAAGAGTGCCAGGACGCAAGCGGGATTACATCTCTGCCTGGGACGTACCCAGCGAAGAGGGATTGAGTAAACCTCGGCTCTTGAGCCCACGAGGTTAGGTCATACACCCTAGTCTGGTCACCAGCCAGAGAGGGGTCCTCCTTGGCCCTCGGGCACACAAGGAGAGGGCAATCCTTTGTCGGGGCGCACCCGGATCAAGAGGGATGCAATTAGTGCCTGGAAACTCTGGCCAGAGCACGGGAAATAGCTCCGCCTGGAAACAGCCAGGACGCGAGTAGAATTACATCTCTGCCTGGGGAGTGCCCAGCGCAAGAGGAATCATAGCAAGAACCTCGGCCCTCAGGCGCTCGAGGAAAGTAGTCCAAATTCTGTCTGGGGAACAGCCAGCACGAGAGGGACTGAATTAGCTCCGCCTGGAAAACTGCCAGGACGCGAGTGGGATTACATCTCTGCCTGGGAGTACCCAGCGAAGAGGGATATGATCTGCCTCGGCCCTCGGGCTCACGAGGAGAGTGTCTACCTCAGTCTGGGGACCAGCCAGACGTAGAGGGACAGGTAGCGCCTGGGGAGTATGCCAGGACGCTTGGTTGCTTCGCCTGGGAAATTTGCCAGGACGCAAGCGGAATAACATCTCTGCCTGGGGAGCACCCAGCGAAGAGGGAGAGTTATCCACCTCGGCCCTCAGGCCCCGAGGTGATAGGCCTCCGTCTGGTGACCAGCCAGACTAAGAAGCATCCTCGGCCCTCAGGCACACGAGGAAGGGTAATCCCTTTGTCGGGGCGCACCCGGACAACAGGGACCCGAGAAGTGTCTGGAAACTCTGGCCAGAACACTAAATTGACTCCGCCTGGAAAACTGCCAGGACGCGAGTGGGATTACATCTCTGCCTGGGGAGCACCCAGCGCAAGAGGGAACATCTACCTCGGCCCTCGGGCTCACGAGGGATAACGCCTTTGCTGTCAGCTCAGGACAGCCGAGCTCGTAGCTCTTAGGTCTAGTTCATAGAACTTTACAAAGGTCAAAGGGGTGGACCAACCCGCCGCACTGCAGATGTCCTGAATGGGGACACCTGCTAGCAGAGCTTTGGAGGCAGCCATGCCTCGAGTAAAGTGAGCCTTGACGCCCATCGGTGATGGGAGGCCAGAGGACTCATAAGCAGTAGTTATTGCATCTACAATCCATCTACTGATAGTATGCTTAGTTGCCGGGAGCCCCCTCTTTAGGGGGACCGTAACAAACTAGCAATTGCTCTGACTTTCGCCACAGGGCTGTGGACGTATGTGTCCAGTGCGAGCACTGGACACATGCAGTTATACTTCCGATGGTCGTTCTCCACGAATGGAGGAGGATAAAAGGCCTGTAGGGTGACTGGCTGTGGTACTGCTGTTGGAACCTTCGGTACGTACCCTGGTCTAGGGTAGAGGAACGCTTTGGCCAAACCGGGCGCAAAGTCGATATATGAAGGGGCCACTGAGAGGGCCTGAAGGTCTCCTACTCTCCTCAGAGAAGTAAGAGCCAACAGCAGCGCCGTCTTAATTGTAAGGAAGCGATCTGAAATCTCCTCAATGGGCTCGAATGGAGGCCGAGAGAGGGCTTCAAGGACCACAGCGAGATCCCAAGAAGGAGTTCTGGGTACCACCCGAGGCCTTATCCTGAGTGCACCACGAAGGAAACGTATGACCAAGGGGTTCTTGCCCACTGACATGCCACCGAGAGGGGTGTGGAAGGCCGATAATGCCGCCACGTAAACCTTCAGGGTGGAGTGGGCTAGCCCTATGGAGAGGCGAGACTGCAAAAACTCCAGCACTGTACCAACCGGGCAGTGGACTGGGTCTGCGTGTTGCTCTTCACACCATGAAGTGAAAACCTTCCACTTAAGGCCATAAAGTTTCCTTGTAGAGGGAGCTCTAGAGTGAAGGAGGGTCTCAACAACCTCAGCTGAGAGACCACTGTCTATGAGGTGTGCCCCCTCAGAGGCCACACCCACAGTTTCTACTTCTCTGGGTGGGGGTGGCAGATTGCGCCCCCAGCCTGAGAAAGAAGGTCCTTCCTGACCGGAATCTCCCACGGAGAGCCGTCGAGGAGGGAAATAATGTCCGAGAACCATACTCGGGCCGGCCAGTAAGGGGCTACTAGTAGTAGACTGACTCCGTACCGGCGCACTCTTTCTAGAACTCCTGGGAGCAGAGTGATCGGGGGGAGAGCGTTCAGACGAAGCCTCGGCCAGGTCTGTACCATAGCGTCCAGCCCCAGCGGAGCTGGAAGCACTAGAGAGAACCAGAGGGGACCTTGCGATATCTGATGAGTCGCAAAGAGGTCCACCTGAGCCTGGTCGAACACTCTCTAAATCTGCCTCACCCTACGGGGTGAAGTCCATTCCCCGGGCCTCAGCCGGGCATCTGCTCTTGATCAGGTGCACTGTTGAAGGAAAGCATATGACCCAGGGGACTCTAACCACTGACAAGCACCGAAAAGGGGCGTGGAAGGCCAATAATTCCACCACGAACACCTTTTGGGTGGAGTGGGTCAACCCTGCGGGAAGCGAGACTGCAGCGACTTCAGTACTGTACCAACTGGGCAGTAAGCTGAGTCATATTTGGTGCTGGTTACACCACGCAGTAAACCACTTTCCCTTAAGGCCATAGGACTTCCTCATAGAGGGAGCTCTGGAGTAATAAGGATGGTCTCAGCAACCTCGGTTGAGAGACCGATCTCCATGAGATGTGCCCCCTCAGGGGTCACCCTCAAAAACTCCAGGGAGTAGAACGATCGGGGGGAAGGGCGTACAGACGAGGCCTCGGCCATGTCTGTGCCATAGCATCCAGTCCCGTAGGAGCTGGAAGCAGTAGAGAGCACCAGAGGGGCCATTGCGATATCTCATGAGTCGCAAATGAATCCCCTGAATCTGGCCAGACACTCTCTAACTCTGCTTCACTCATTATGGGTGAAGCATACATCCCCGGGCCTTGGCCCCTGCCTCGACAGGACATCTGCTCTCATAAAACACCAAGATTTCCTCCACATGTCCAGGGCACGTAGGCATTGCCGCGTGACCTTGAACTTGCGGAATGAATTTCCCCCTCGGGGAAAATCCCTTGGTCTTGAGCCACCACTGTAGCGGCCTCATGTGCAGCAGGCCAAAAGGTATCACGTTGGCTGCTGCTGCCATAAGATCTAACAGTACTTGAAACTGTTTGACAGTGAGTGACAGGCCTAGCTTGACCGCATTTGCTGCAGTAAGGATCGACTCGATCCGAGCAGGAGACAACCGTGCCTGCATCGTGGTCGAATCCCATACGACACATAGATAAGTGGTTCTCTGTAATGGAGACAGCACACTTTTCTTGGCGTTGAGTCTCAACCCCAATTCTTTCATGTGAGCGAGAGCAGCACCTCGATGCTGCCTGGCTTACAGTGGTCGAGTATATGGATGCTCTGGAATCATGGAGGAGCCAGAGCCGCATCCACACCCTCTGCGAAAGTTCGGGGGGGAGAGTGCTAGGCTGAAAGAAGAGCTCCCTGCTGTTGTTGAGGAAGGATGGAGACATTCTTAGATCTATCGTGACAAATTCGTCCTCGGACCTGATTTGTGACGTAACCGCCAGTCTGAACTTCAGTTACTCTGACTGAAATATTCAACTGTCTGAGATCTAGGAAGGGCCGTAGCCCCCCATCCTTCATGAAGAGGGACCATCTCGATGGTCCCTGTCTAGAGCCTGCTCGGAGCCCACCTCGGTGGAAGCCCCGCGTTGAAGGAGGGTTCTTTAGATATAGTAACCCTTCTTCACAGTACGCAGGACCCACGTAGATACTGTCGGCAGACGTAATAACGCTGCCAGAAGTTCTACTGAGGGTACCAGCCTCTCGAGACTGGCCTCTATTTTGCCCTGAGCTTACAGCTCGGTGCCCTGTAACGGTGAACCGGCAGGAGACACCTGAATTGCAGCTGCAAGTGCGGGCGATTGAGGGAACGGAACGTCGGTGACGCTCTCCGTATCCACCTCCTCAGAGGAGGATAAACGGAGCACTGAGGGCCATTTGCTGGAGGAAGTACCGCCTAGCGGGCTTCCAAAACCAGCAATTGGCTGCCAGTTGTCCCTCCATCGATAACCAGACCCTGCCCTGGGCAGTAGTAATAAAAACGCCCCATATGCAGGTCCCACGTAGATATATTCAGCAGTAATTTTCATGCTGCTCGAAATCCTACTAAGGGAATCAGTCTCAGACTGGTTCTGGTACTACCTAGAGTTTTTAATTCAGAGCTCTGTAGCAGCTCACTGGCAGGAAGCATCTGAATTAATTCCTCTGAGGACCCCCATGGGGGTAGCGAACTCTCTAGCTCTGCTACGTTTCCGGGCAGAACGACTAGAGAATAATGTTCGCGGGAGATTGCCGCGCCTTGCTACACTGGCAGGGTTGGCTGTCAGATCTCCCTGTCTTAGCCGAGGACCTCTCAGACTGAAGCACGACCCTCAGATCGGGCTTTAGTTCGAAGCCCCCGGTCAGGAGTGTTGCTAACCCCGTCCTCTAGGTATTACTGGAGGAATAACGGACTGCAACGCTCCATTAAGAGCCTTTTATGTAAGGAGCTGATACACGACCGGTTACTGCTCCGGCACGTGTACTTTTGCACAACAGGCTTGTATTATATACATGTGGCCTGGAAAGCAAAGACGGAGCTTCCAGTGATGATGCCAGACTGGGTGACAGATAGCTGGTAAGCGTCTGTTCAACCCCCGGCACCATCTTATACCCGTGCTCATTCAGCCCCCATTATTAATAGCAAACTATTCAAAAAAGGGGGTGAAGAGCGGGTAAAACTGGATTTTTCCGATCTAAACAGTGTTTCTTTTTAACTGTGTAGATTGGGAAAGAACAAAAAGGCTCCTTTTTGGAAGTGCAGACTTAGTCCGAAGAAAACAAATAGTTTGCTTTCCTACGGCTCATTGCTTTATTCAGTACTTCCAAAGCTCCTAACATTGAGGCAATCGGGGGGCGGTTAAATACTTTTGACAACGTTCTCCACATCAACCTCCTCGGAGGAAGACAAGAGAAACGTTGAGACCTCTTTCTGGTAGGAAGAACCGCAACGCGGGCTTCCTCACCCAGTAGGAGATCATCCGATCTGCTATGCGAGGGAGGAGATAGGGGATTACCCGTCTCCATCCCTTTAACAGATCGAGCTGCGTAATCGCTCGAGTGCGGCTGCCGCTCCGCCTCTTTTTTGCAGAAGCGGGGCCAGACCCGCGAAGAACGCTGGTGAACACTCTCTCCTCAAAGAGAGTGTTCCGAGAACGGAGTACGTGCAGTGGAAAGCGCGCTTTCACACCGCAAACAGCCAGCCCCCTCAAGGGCTGACTGAGCGTGCTCCGCACCCACACAGCCACACACAGACTGCGTGTATCCCCACCAACAGACGCTTCTCTGCTTGGCAGGGAGGGACACGCTGTCTGTGAAGCTGCTAAACCGCTAAATTACTTTCCCCCTTTTTTTTTTTTTTTTTTGGTTGGTAACATATCCACTCAAATAAAAGTTGTGCAAACTGGCACAGAAAAACAGTGGAATGAAACAGACAGACAGACACAGAGCGCTTCGCTGAATGACAAAAGCTGAAGCCGGTTTGAAAAGCACATGCTTATATACTTCCTGGTCGCCTACGTCACCGCCCCCGGTGACGTCACTCCCGTCATCCTATTGGTTGAAGACTGATTCAGAGCCGGGTTCGCCAATGGCATTCCCCAGAGCGTTGATGACGCAGTGTAGAGTTCCCGAAAGGGAACTCTAAATCAACTGTGATTTCAACTTACTAAGGACAGCAATAGTGTTGACATCAATGGTGAGGTTGAAGCTTGAAGTTGGAGATTCAGCTGCTTCTTTTAGAGTCTCCACAATGTCAGCATTGCTGGGGATCGGTTCAGTAGACGTTTGGCTAAACTCTAATTCAAGCTCTGCCTGAACATTTTCTTCTGATCGGGTTTTACTAACACGTCTGAAAGGAATACAGTTTACATCTGTCAGTGTGGAGGACATATGGATTTAGTCTTTTACATTTTAAATAAATTCATCTCAAGTGGATCAAAACTTGTAAAGCTGGTTGTTTGGAAGTTGGTTGGAATGTCAAACATGGTCCCAGAGCTCGAAAGTTGATTTGTGGTAATTGCAGTAATTGCTCAAAACAAATGAAAACTGGTCAAGCAACCTCCACCGAACCACTTGAGATGGATTGACCTTCACAGAGATTCATGATTCTTACAAATGTACAAAGTCTTAAAGATATGTTGTTAAAGATTATTTTAACTAGTGAAGCTAGACAAACCGAATTAAGTAATGAACTACAAACTCACCTGAAACCAATCACAATCACCCCGACGAAAAGATCTCCATACTTCAGTTTATATACTTTGTAACACTATGGAAGAACCAGTTTTGACGATGTCATTAAATGTTGCATACAATAATTAAATGCATTGATCATGTTACACTTTTCTCTAGAAAAGAATGAACTGCCAAAAGATTACAATGGCATACTAAGTGGGATGCTGAATTTAACTAGATTTAAAGATGAAAACCCAACAAACAGCAATGCAAAATAAGCAGAACTCCTTGCGGGTACTACTACATCTCTCAGAAACTTTCTGCTGTTTAAGACTCACCTCATTTTGAACTTTTTCTGCTAGGATTATAAATGCCACGCTGAATGGGTTTTCAAGTTCTGGATTGTATATTACTAAAATTACCACCCCTATGGTTACAACTGGTGGAGGGCGTGTTGGAACTGTTGTTGTGGTGGTGGTGGTGGTTGTTATTCTGGTTGACGTAGTGGTTGTGGCTGTTGTTGTTGGTGTGGTGGATGTGACTGTTGTTGGCTTGGTGGTAGTTGTTGTTGGCTTGGTAGTTGTTTTTGGCACGGTGGTTGTGGTAGTTGTTGTTGGCTTGGTGGTTTTGACTGTTGTTGTTGGCGTGGTGGTGGTTGTTGTTGGTGTGGAGAATGTGACTGTTGTTTTTGGCTTGGTGGTTGTGGTTGTTGTTGGCGTGGAGGATGTGACTGTTGTTGTTGGCTTGGTGGTTGTGGCTTTTGTTGTTGGCGTGGTCATGGTTGTAATATGTTTGGTGGTAGTGGAAAGGTCAGCATTTGGGATGACTGTTGGTGGTGGTTGTATTGCAGATTGTATTATATGTGTAAATATAACAAATGAGCAAACCAATATTAGTCTTTATGTGAACAAAGTACATTTTTAAAGTAAAACACCAAAATGAATCATAAAGGACATATTTATAATGATGTAAGATAATTACATATAGAGATAATTATTTAGATGTAAATAAAGGGTCACATACACAACACCAGACTAAGTAGTGCAACCAGAGCGGTTTTATTTTCAACTGATTGGCTTTACCTTGTACACTGGTGATATTAAATGTAGTATTGGCATTAAGGATGGTGCTTATGATCTCATTATCAAGTGGTAAAAGACTGTCTTTCTTAAATTCCATTTTCATATCTGTGATGACTGATCCAGACCTACATGAATGAAAGGGAAGAGACAAGGTTTTTTAAGATGTAACTTCTTCAAGGTAAGTTAAGGTATGGCTTGGAATTAAGTTAAGGACACTATGTTTGTTACCCACCTGAACTTAATCACTATGAGTCTTAAGAAAAACTTGAATGCTTTTTTTAAGAATGGTTCAAACTGTAGAAAAGTCAGAAGATATTACATTTAGGAAAAATGCAAAAACTCAAACTGGAAAGAGTTAGAATGGTGACGGATTTGTTGTTATATTACATATCACATCCAAATTCTAGTATAAAATTTGGTGTATGCAAATATTTGTCACATACCTCCTTTTTGACTCTTTGTTCTCGTTTTTTATAGAGATCTGAACTTGGGTCAGACAGTAAAAGATCGAATATTTCTGAGCAAGAAAATCGGACTACCACTGTAGTTGTGAGTGGTGCTGTTGTTTCAGGTAAAGGTGTGGTTGTAGTTGTGATGACAAGTTGGTTTAGTGTTGTAGTTGGTGTGGTAGTTGTAGACATAGAGTGGGTTACAGTTGTTTTTGGTTGGGTTGTAGTTTCAGATATAGCTAAAGATGTAGGCTGGGTTGCAGTCATTGTAGGTGGGGTAGTGGCTAATATTGTAGGTTGGATTGTAGTAGCTATAGGCTGTGCTGTAGTTGTAAATGTAGGGTGGGCTGCAGATGGAGCAGTGGATACAGGTGAGGTTGAAGGCTGGATTGCATTTGTTGTAGGTTGGGTTGCAGCAGATGTAAACTGGGTTGTAACGATTGAAAGTTGTTGTGTAGTTATTTGGTTTGTAAAAGTTTGTTTGGTATTTAGTTGTTGGGATGTAGTTGCAGCTCTAGACTGAGTTGTAGTTGTGGGTGGGATTGTAGATACAAATGTTGCTTGGATTGTACTGGTGGGTTGGGGTAGATTTGTTATTATTTGCCTTGTTATTGTTCTTGGCTGACTTGTTGTAGTCTCAGTTGTAGCTGTTGTAATCTGCTGGGTTGGCTGTTTAGCTGTTGTAGCTATTCCAGGGTTTGATGTTTTTGTTGACTGGATTGTAGTTGATATAGGGTGTGATGTAGTTGTGGTCTGTACTCCGTTGGTACCGTGGGCCGTTGTGGTAAATGTAGACTGCTGAGCTGTAATTGTAATTGACGTGATACCAGATGTTTTTGTACTCTGAGGCTGGGTTAATTCTGAGTTGGATTGAGATGTAGTTGTAGTTAAAGGTTGGAGTGCAGTTTGTTTAGGATTTGAAGTAGTTACAGGCTGCACAGTTATTGAGAATGTAGGCTGGGTTGTAGCTGTCGCAAGTTGTGGTGTAGAAATCGTGGATTGTGCATTTGTTACTGGTTGGATTTTAGTTGTGGTCTGGGCTGTATTTGTAGGCTCCGCGGTTTTTGAGACAGTAGGCTGAGTTGTAGCTGTTGCAAGTTGTGGTGTAGCAATCGAGGATTGTTCATTTGTTACTGGTTGGGTTTTAGTTGTGGTCTGGGCTGTATGTGTAGGCTCGGCAGTTGTTGAGAATGTAGGCTGGGTTGTAGCTGTTGCAAGTTGTGGTGTAGAAATCGTGGATTGTGCATTTGTTACTGGTTGGATTTTAGTTGTGGTCTGGGCTGTATTTGTAGGCTCCGCGGTTTTTGAGACAGTAGGCTGAGTTGTAGCTGTTGCAAGTTGTGGTGTAGCAATCGAGGATTGTTCATTTGTTACTGGTTGGATTTTAGTTGTGGTCTGGGCTGTATGTGTAGGCTCGGCAGTTGTTGAGAATGTAGGCTGGGTTGTAGCTGTTGCAAGTTGTGGTGTAGCAATCGTGGATTGTGCATTTGTTACTAGTTGGATTTTAGTTGTGGTCTGGGCTGTATTTGTAAGCTCTGCAGTTGTTGAGAATGTAGGCTGGGTTGTAGCTGTTGCAAGTTGTGGTGTAGCAATCGTGGATTGTGCATTTGTTACTGGTTGGATTTTAGTTGTGGTCTGGGCTGTATTTGTAAGCTCTGCAGTTGTTGAGAATGTAGGCTGGGTTGTAGCTGTTGCAAGTTGTGGTGTAGCAATCGTGGATTGTGCATTTGTTACTGGTTGGATTTTAGTTGTGGTCTGGACTGTATTTGTAGGCTCGGCAGTTGTTGAGAATGTAGGCTGGGTTGTAGCTGTTGCAAGTTGTGGTGTAGCAATCGTGGATTGTGCATTTGTTACTGGTTGGATTTTAGTTGTGGTCTGGGCTGTATGTGTAGGCTCAGCAGTTGTTGAGAATGTAGGCTGGGTTGTAGCTGTTGCAAGTTGTGGTGTAGCAATCGTGGATTGTGCATTTGTTACTGGTTGGATTTTAGTTGTGGTCTGGGCTGTATTTGTAGGCTCTGCGGTTTTTGAGAATGTAGGCTGGGTTGTAGCTGTTGCAAGTTGTGGTGTAGCAATCGAGGATTGTGCATTTGTTACTGGTTGGATTTTAGTTGTGGTCTGGGCTGTGTGTGTAGGCTCAGCAGTTGTTGAGAATGTAGGCTGGGTTGTAGCTGTTGCAAGTTCTGGTGTAGCAATCGAGGATTGTGCATTTTTTACTGGTTGGATTTCAGTTGTGGTTTGGGCTGTATGTGTAGGCTCAGCAGTTGTTGAGAATGTAGGCAGAGTTGTAGCTGTTACTAGTTGTGGTGTAGCAGTTGTTGATTGGGCGTTTGTTAGTGGTTGGAATTCAGTTTGTGTATGTTGTGAGGTAACTATGGTCTGGGCTGTATCTGTAGGCTGGGCAGTTGTTGAGAATGTTGGCTGGGTTGTAGCTGCTGAGATTTGTGTTGTAGTCACTGTTGAATGGTCATTAGTTTTAGGCTGGACTGTAGGTTGGAAAGTAGTTATGGGCTGGGCTATAGTTGTAGGGTGGGCAGTTGTAGTGAGTTCCACTACAGCTGTTAATGGTTGTTCAGTGGAATGTGGCTCTGTTGTCAAAGAATGAAAGAATGGTGTCAAGAGTGTAGTGGATTGTTTAGTAATTCCTATAGTTGTCAGTTCACTTTTGGCAGTTGAATCTTCCTCAGATTTGACAATTTTAGGTGTTCCTGATGTAAATGATGTTGTGGATTCCAGTGCCTTTTTAGTGGTTGGTAATGCAGTGAAGACTATGGTTTCTTTTATGGTGGTTCCAGCTGTAATTCCTGAGGTTGCCTGAAGTTTTGAAGTTGTAGTTGATTGATCGGTAACTCCTACAGTTGACAGAGGAGTTTCCTCTGGCAAAAGTTCTTCTGTTGAATCCGTTATAAATGGTGTGGATTTGTTTGTTACATTTGTAGATATGTTTGATGTGGATGCTGTTTTGGATTCCAGTGTCTTTTCAGTAGTTGGTTCATCAGTGAAGTCTATCACTATTTCTTCTAAGGTCGATCCAGTGCCAAATCTTGTGGTTGATTGTGGTTGTGTACTTGTTATTGATTGATCGGTAACTCCTACAGTTGACAGTTCAGTTTTCTCTGTTAAAACTTCTTCTGTTGAATCTGTTATAAATGGTGTTGATTTGTTTGTGAGACTCGTAGATATTTCTGATGTGAATGCTGTTGTAGATTCCAGTGCTACATCAGTAGTATCATCTGTGACATTTAAAGTTATTTCTTCCAAGGTGGATCCAGCTGTAATTCTTGTGGATGATTGTGGTATTGTACTTGTAGTTGGCAGTACAGTTTCCTCTGTTGACTCTTCCTCTGATGAATCATTTGTAAATGGTGTTGGTTTATTTGAGACACTTGTAGATATGTCTGGTGTGAATGCAGTTGTCAATTCCTGTACTTCATCGGTAGTATTGTCAGTGAAGTGTATTGTTATTTCTTCTAAAGTGGATCCATCTGTAATTCCAGTAGTTGGTTGTGTTGTAGTTGATTGATCAGTAAATCCTACAGTTGATAGTTCAGTTTCCTCTGTTGAATCTTCCTCTGATGAATCATTTGTAAATGGTGTTGGATTGTTTGTGACACTTGTAGATATGTCTGATGTGAATGCGGTTGTCAATTCTTCATCAGTAGTATCATCAGTGACATTTACAGTTATTTCTTCCAAGGTGGATCCAGCTATAGTTCTTGTGGTTGATTGTGTTGTAGTTGGTTGATCAGGTACTTCTGTAGTTGGCAGTTCAGTTTCCTCTGTTGAATCTTCCTCTGATGAATCATTTGTAAATGGTGTTGGATTGTTTGTGACACTTGTAGATATGTCTGATGTGAATGCGGTTGTCAATTCCTGTACTTCATCGGTAGTATTGTCAGTGAAGTCTATTGTTATTTCTTCTAAAGTGGATCCATCTGTAATTCCAGTAGTTGGTTGTGTTGTAGTTGATAGTTCAGGTTCCTCTGTTGACTCTTCCTCTGATGAATCATTTGTAAATGGTGTTGGATTGTTGGTGACACTTGTAGATATGTCTGATGTGAATGCGGTTGTCAGTTCTTCATCAGTAGTATCATCAGTGACATTTACAGTTATTTCTTCCAAGGTGGATCCAGCTATAGTTCTTGTGGTTGATTGTGTTGTAGTTGATAGTTCAGTTTCCTCTGTTGAATCTTCCTCTGATGAATCATTTGTAAATGGTGTGGGATTGTTGGTGACACTTGTAGATATGTCTGGTGTGAATGCAGTTGTCAATTCCTGTACTTCATCGGTAGTATTGTCAGTGAAGTCTATTGTTACTTCTTCTAAAGTGGACCCATCTGTAATTCCAGTAGTTGGTTGTGTTGTAGTTGATTGATCAGTAAATCCTACAGTTGATAGTTCAGTTTCCTCTGTTGAATCTTCCTCTGATGAATCATTTGTAAATGGTGTGGGATTGTTGGTGACACTTGTAGATATGTCTGGTTTGAATGCAGTTGTCAATTCCTGTACTTCATCGGTAGTATTGTCAGTGAAGTCTATTGTTACTTCTTCTAAAGTGGACCCATCTGTAATTCCAGTAGTTGGTTGTGTTGTAGTTGATTGATCAGTAAATCCTACAGTTGATAGTTCAGTTTCCTCTGTTGAATCTTCCTCTGATGAATCATTTGTAAATGGTGTGGGATTGTTGGTGACACTTGTAGATATGTCTGGTGTGAATGCAGTTGTCAATTCCTGTACTTCATCGGTAGTATTGTCAGTGAAGTGTATTGTTACTTCTTCTAAAGTGTATCCATATGTAATTCCAGTAGTTGGTTGTGTTGTAGTTGACTGATCAGTAAATCCTACAGTTGATAGTTCAGTTTCCTCTGTTGAATCTTCCTCTGATGAATCATTTGTAAATGGTGTGGGATTGTTTGTGACACTTGTAGATATGTCTGGTGTGAATGCTGTTGTCAGTTCTTCATCAGTAGTATCATCAGTGACATTTACAGTTATTTCTTCCAAGGTGGATCCAGCTATAGTTCTTGTGGTTGATTGTGTTGTAGTTGGTTGATCAGGTACTTCTGTAGTTGGCAGTTCAGTTTCCTCTGTTGAATCTTCCTCTGATGAATCATTTGTAAATGGTGTTGGATTGTTGGTGACAATTGTAGATATGTCTGGTGTGAATGCTGTTGTCAGTTCTTCATCAGTAGTATCATCAGTGACATTTACAGTTATTTCTTCCAAGGTGGATCCAGCTATAGTTCTTGTGGTTGATTGTGTTGTAGTTGGTTGATCAGGTACTTCTGTAGTTGGCAGTTCAGTTTCCTCTGTTGAATCTTCCTCTGATGAATCATTTGTAAATGGTGTGGGATTGTTGGTGACACTTGTAGATATGTCTGGTGTGAATGCTGTTGTCAGTTCCTGTACTTCATCGGTAGTATTGTCAGTGAAGTCTATTGTTATTTCTTCTAAAGTGGATCCATCTGTAATTCCAGTAGTTGGTTGTGTTGTAGTTGATTGATCAGTAAATCCTACAGTTGATAGTTCAGTTTCCTCTGTTGAATCTTCCTCTGATGAATCATTTGTAAATGGTGTGGGATTGTTGGTGACACTTGTAGATATATCTGATGTGAATGCTGTTGTCAATTCTTCATCAGTAGTATCATCAGTGACATTTACAGTTATTTCTTCCAAGGTGGATCCAGCTATAGTTCTTGTGGTTGATTGTGTTGTAGTTGGTTGATCAGGTACTTCTGTAGTTGGCAGTTCAGTTTCCTCTGTTGAATCTTCCTCTGATGAATCATTTGTAAATGGTGTGGGATTGTTGGTGACACTTGTAGATATGTCTGGTGTGAATGCGGTTGTCAATTCCTGTACTTCATCGGTAGTATTGTCAGTGAAGTCTATTGTTATTTCTTCTAAAGTGGATCCATCTGTAATTCCAGTAGTTGGTTGTGTTGTAGTTGATTGATCAGTAAATCCTACAGTTGATAGTTCAGTTTCCTCTGTTGAATCTTCCTCTGATGAATCATTTGTAAATGGTGTGGGATTGTTGGTGACACTTGTAGATATATCTGATGTGAATGCTGTTGTCAGTTCTTCATCAGTAGTATCATCAGTGACATTTACAGTTATTTCTTCCAAGGTGGATCCAGCTATAGTTCTTGTGGATGATTGTGTTGTAGTTGGTTGATCAGGTACTTCTGTAGTTGGCAGTTCAGTTTCCTCTGTTGAATCTTCCTCTGATGAATCATTTGTAAATGGTGTGGGATTGTTGGTGACACTTGTAGATATGTCTGATGTGAATGCGGTTGTCAATTCCTGTACTTCATCGGTAGTATTGTCAGTGAAGTCTATTGTTATTTCTTCTAAAGTGGATCCATCTGTAATTCCAGTAGTTGGTTGTGTTGTAGTTGATTGATCAGTAAATCCTACAGTTGATAGTTCAGTTTCCTCTGTTGAATCTTCCTCTGATGAATCATTTGTAAATGGTGTGGGATTGTTGGTGACACTTGTAGATATGTCTGATGTGAATGCTGTTGTCAGTTCTTCATCAGTAGTATCATCAGTGACATTTACAGTTATTTCTTCCAAGGTGGATCCAGCTATAGTTCTTGTGGTTGATTGTGTTGTAGTTGGTTGATCAGGTACTTCTGTAGTTGATAGTTCAGTTTCCTCTGAATCTTCCTCTGATGAATCATTTGTAAATGGTGTTGGATTGTTGGTGACACTTGTAGATATGTCTGATGTGAATGCGGTTGTCAATTCCTGTACTTCATCGGTAGTATTGTCAGTAAAGTCTATTGTTATTTCTTCTAAAGTGTATCCATATGTAATTCCAGTAGTTGGTTGTGTTGTAGTTGATTGATCAGTAAATCCTACAGTTGATAGTTCAGTTTCCTCTGTTGAATCTTCCTCTGATGAATCATTTGTAAATGGTGTTGGATTGTTTGTGACACTTGTAGATATGTCTGATGTGAATGCGGTTGTCAATTCTTCATCAGTAGTATCATCAGTGACATTTACAGTTATTTCTTCCAAGGTGGATCCAGCTATAGTTCTTGTGGTTGATTGTGTTGTAGTTGGTTGATCAGGTACTTCTGTAGTTGGCAGTTCAGTTTCCTCTGTTGAATCTTCCTCTGATGAATCATTTGTAAATGGTGTGGGATTGTTGGTGACACTTGTAGATATGTCTGATGTGAATGCGGTTGTCAATTCCTGTACTTCATCGGTAGTATTGTCAGTGAAGTCTATTGTTATTTCTTCTAAAGTGGATCCATCTGTAATTCCAGTAGTTGGTTGTGTTGTAGTTGATTGATCAGTAAATCCTACAGTTGATAGTTCAGTTTCCTCTGTTGAATCTTCCTCTGATGAATCATTTGTAAATGGTGTTGGATTGTTGGTGACAATTGTAGATATGTCTGATGTGAATGCTGTTGTCAGTTCTTCATCAGTAGTATCATCAGTGACATTTACAGTTATTTCTTCCAAGGTGGATCCAGCTATAGTTCTTGTGGTTGGTTGTGTTGTAGTTGGTTGATCAGGTACATCTGTAGTTGATAGTTCAGTTTCCTCTGTTGAATCTTCCTCTGATGAATCATTTGTAAATGGTGTTGGATTGTTGGTGACACTTGTAGATATGTCTGATGTGAATGCGGTTGTCAATTCCTGTACTTCATCGGTAGTATTGTCAGTGAAGTCTATTGTTATTTCTTCTAAAGTGGATCCATCTGTAATTCCAGTAGTTGGTTGTGTTGTAGTTGATTGATCAGTAAATCCTACAGTTGGCAGTTCAGTTTCCTCTGTTGAATCTTCCTCTGATGAATCATTTGTAAATGGTGTGGGATTGTTGGTGACACTTGTAGATATGTCTGATGTGAATGCGGTTGTCAATTCCTGTACTCCATCGGTAGTATTGTCAGTGAAGTCTATTGTTATTTCTTCTAAAGTGGATCCATCTGTAATTCCAGTAGTTGGTTGTGTTGTAGTTGATTGATCAGTAAATCCTACAGTTGATAGTTCAGTTTCCTCTGTTGAATCTTCCTCTGATGAATCATTTGTAAATGGTGTTGGATTGTTGGTGACACTTGTAGATATGTCTGATGTGAATGCGGTTGTCAATTCCTGTACTTCATCGGTAGTATTGTCAGTGAAGTCTATTGTTATTTCTTCTAAAGTGGACCCATCTGTAATTCCAGTAGTTGATTGTGTTGTAGTTGGTTGATCAGGTACTTCTGTAGTTGGCAGTTCAGTTTCCTCTGTTGAATCTTCCTCTGATGAATCATTTGTAAATGGTGTTGGATTGTTTGTGACACTTGTAGATATTTCTGATGTGAATGCTGTTGTCAGTTCTTCATCAGTAGTATCATCAGTGACATTTACAGTTATTTCTTCCAAGGTGGATCCAGCTATAGTTCTTGTGGTTGATTGTGTTGTAGTTGGTTGATCAGGTACTTCTGTAGTTGGCAGTTCAGTTTCCTCTGTTGACTCTTCCTCTGATGAATCATTTGTAAATGGTGTGGGATTGTTGGTGACACTTGTAGATATGTCTGGTTTGAATGCAGTTGTCAATTCCTGTACTTCATCGGTAGTATTGTCAGTGAAGTCTATTGTTATTTCTTCTAAAGTGGACCCATCTGTAATTCCAGTAGTTGATTGTGTTGTAGTTGGTTGATCAGGTTCCTCTGTTGACTCTTCCTCTGATGAATCATTTGTAAATGGTGTGGGATTGTTTGTGACACTTGTAGATATGTCTGGTGTGAATGCGGTTGTCAATTCCTGTACTTCATCGGTAGTATTGTCAGTGAAGTCTATTGTTATTTCTTCTAAAGTGGATCCATCTGTAATTCCAGTAGTTGGTTGTGTTGTAGTTGATTGATCAGTAAATCCTACAGTTGATAGTTCAGTTTCCTCTGTTGAATCTTCCTCTGATGAATCATTTGTAAATGGTGTTGGATTGTTGGTGACACTTGTAGATATGTCTGATGTGAATGCGGTTGTCAATTCCTGTACTCCATCGGTAGTATTGTCAGTGAAGTCTATTGTTATTTCTTCTAAAGTGGATCCATCTGTAATTCCAGTAGTTGGTTGTGTTGTAGTTGATTGATCAGTAAATCCTACAGTTGATAGTTCAGTTTCCTCTGTTGAATCTTCCTCTGATGAATCATTTGTAAATGGTGTGGGATTGTTGGTGACACTTGTAGATATGTCTGGTGTGAATGCTGTTGTCAGTTCCTGTACTCCATCGGTAGTATTGTCAGTGAAGTCTATTGTTATTTCTTCTAAAGTGGATCCATCTGTAATTCCAGTAGTTGGTTGTGTTGTAGTTGATTGATCAGTAAATCCTACAGTTGATAGTTCAGTTTCCTCTGTTGAATCTTCCTCTGATGAATCATTTGTAAATGGTGTGGGATTGTTGGTGACACTTGTAGATATATCTGATGTGAATGCTGTTGTCAATTCTTCATCAGTAGTATCATCAGTGACATTTACAGTTATTTCTTCCAAGGTGGATCCAGCTATAGTTCTTGTGGTTGATTGTGTTGTAGTTGGTTGATCAGGTACTTCTGTAGTTGGCAGTTCAGGTTCCTCTGTTGACTCTTCCTCTGATGAATCATTTGTAAATGGTGTGGGATTGTTGGTGACACTTGTAGATATATCTGATGTGAATGCTGTTGTCAATTCTTCATCAGTAGTATCATCAGTGACATTTACAGTTATTTCTTCCAAGGTGGATCCAGCTATAGTTCTTGTGGTTGATTGTGTTGTAGTTGGTTGATCAGGTACTTCTGTAGTTGGCAGTTCAGTTTCCTCTGTTGAATCTTCCTCTGATGAATCATTTGTAAATGGTGTGGGATTGTTTGTGACACTTGTAGATATGTCTGATGTGAATGCGGTTGTCAATTCCTGTACTTCATTGGTAGTATTGTCAGTGAAGTCTATCGTTGAGGCTGTGTTCGGTTTAGTGGTAAATCCTATAGTTGACGGTTCAATCTCCTCTGTTGAATTATCTGCTGAATCAGTAATAAAGGCTGTTGTTGATTCATCTGTAAGTGCTTTAATGGTAGAGTCATCCAGCAAAGGTGATGAAAGTTCTTCCATTGTTGTCATTTCTGTCATGTCACCATTGGTTGAATCATCTGTAAACAATGTAAATATTTTTTTTTTTTTTTCAGTAAATTGTTTTCTGGGAAGTTGTTGTGCAGCATGATGAAGTGAACTTACCTGTTAAACCGGTTATAGATCCCACAGTGCTGCTTATAATTGATTCTGTGGATATTTCTGTGGTAAATCCATCAGTTGTGTCTTCTGTAGGGTCATTCGTGTTATGAAAAGTCAAATCTGTTATGTCTGTAATGTCATCTGTTGAATCTGTGACTGCTGTAACATCAGTTACTGTTGGCAGAGCTCTGGTTGCAGTATGTGCTGTTAAAAATGATCAGACATTAGATCGAGTGCACAGAAGTGAATGAGACGCAAACAGAAGGAACAACAATATGACACTTTAAAGGTAAATGTGAAAAGACATGAACTAACCAAGTAACATAAAAGCGGTGATCGTCAGTATTGTTCTCCACATCCTGTTTGCTGTAAGAATTGATCACATTTGAACATAACATAAGATAAGAGATTAATGAACAAAATGCAGGTTTCCTAAAACTCGTTTTTGTGCCCAGCCTTTCTCAATTCTCTTTCAGAAACTCCCCAACTGTCTCCCCTGTCTGACACACCCGGTTCAGATCATGGAGCATTTGATTAACAAGCTGATGAGTTGAATGAGGTGTGTTGGGTCAAAAAAATGTCCTGCAAAAAAGTGCAGTGCTTGGTTGAGACCCACCCTCAGGTTTCATTTGGGGATTGAGTCAGATTTTATTGTTTAACTTTGTGTTTTTGCAGGGTTAGGGGTTCTAAATGAATAGAAAAAAAAAAATTCTATTTCACATTTTTGTGCAGGCAATTTGTACTTGCTTCATTGAAGGAGTAGAATTGGTTGGGTCAAGTGACAGTTTCAAATATGGGCTGAGTTTGGGTTTCAGCTTGAGGCAAGACATTTTGGCAAGAGATTCTAAACAGTTTTGCTTCAATAAAGTCTAGACTACAAAAATACTATTAAGACTAGAAAAAAATCCAAAGTATTCAACATTTCATTGTTTATTTTATTGCACTTTATCTGTTTGCATGTATGGATTTCAATTACAATGCATATTTTTAAATGCTTTTTTAAAAAGAGTTTGCTCCACCATTTCAGCAGCACTTACAGATGCATCAAATTTAACAGTTTTGTTTCTATTTGTATATTGAAGGTTTGTACTGTGGGATGTGTTAATATGGCATTTATCTGGTTTTGTTATTGCACTTTTATCTATTTGTGTTTGTAGATTTCAATTAAATTACACATCTTTGAAAGCCATTTTTAGCTCCACTTCAAGAGCAGCATACACACAACCTTTTAATACCTATCTATATTCTAAAGGTTTTGCATGTCATCCACCTGCTTTAAGATTTTTAAAAACATTTTAAAGAAATATTGACAGTATTTTCTAATTTTGGAGTGACGAGAGATCCCTAAAATCCCCTTTGTAAAAACTTTGACTGTAATACAGTATGTCATTGTCCATTGTTCAGGGGCCAGTTGCACAAACTTAACGTTTATGTTAAGACTGTGTCTTAAGAACAAGTCGGATGACTAACAGATGACTAACTTGTAAAAGTAGTTTTCAAAGAAGAGTAATCTTCTTTTCTAACTTTTTGCTTATTGTTAGCCAGATAATAATTTTTTTTTTCCAGTGCAAGTTAGTTAATTTTTTTTTTACAATAAAAACAAAACAAAAAACTAATATATAATCATTATTATATTAATTAGGCTGTTGATCCTTTTCTGTGTCATTATTTCAGTCCTGCACTTATTCTAAGTGGTGTAGAGTTGGCCGGCATTTATCAACTTGGTGATGATTGTAGATCATAAAAAATGGCCATACTCTAATTATGGTTTTATGTACAGTTAAAGTTGTGTGGAAACACATGACAGCCACTTTTGGTTTTATATTTTGAATGAAGATTTAATTAACTGAAAATGTCTTTTCACCTTTTTTAACTTTGGTTACCCAGACTATGCAAATTCCAAACCTAGAATAGTTAAAGATATAAACTCATAATTGTGAGAAAAAAGTCAGAATTGTGAGATAAAAAGACACAATGACATTTATTTAATTATTATTCATTTATTGAGGGTTGGAAACGGACTTCTGTAGATATTTACATTTGAAAATACTATTTATACACATTTTGATATATTGTTCAATTAATAATGCATTTCATTCATCTTTAAGTATTTGGGAAAATGTTCCCATTTAAGTAAAATGGGAAAGGTACTTACAGGGCTAAAGAGGTAAAAATGAAAGTTTAAAGGGAAGAAAAGCAAATTAAACTCACCCAATTTGCCTGAATGCTTTAAGAAATGGAGTTGAATGTAATATCAAATACACGAGTTAGGCTGTAAGTCCCATGGTACAGGTGGCTGAAGTCATGCACTTGATGTGACAGCAAAGCGTGTCAGTATCTTAAGGGCAATTGATTCGACAGGAGGAGGAAGACCATCACTAATTCACATGTCTGTTAAACAACATTCCAACATTTTAAGAGGTTCAGTTTTCAGCCAAACTGGGCTGAGATCTTATCAATGCATTCCTCATTAGTGACACACTGAGGACCAGATGAAGAGAAGGACAATGCATGAAATTGTCACAGATAACACCAAGGAAAGAAAAAACTTGGAGGAACACTGGTTTTCCAACCCAAAGGTGATTCTGTAACTTTTTTTTAATCTTATCTCTTAAATAATCGTTATCAGTTGTATTGTCAAAGTGATTTATTTTTAGGTAGACTTCACACAAGCTAAACTCTAAAGATGAACAGGAAACAATGCATGGTTTCATTAAAGACACAAACATGATTTTAATAAACAATGCTGATGTTTTATCAGTAATATGAATATATCAAGTGTGTTTATATCTATAAATATGTATATACAGATACAGATACATATACATACGATAGACAGAGATTCCAGTTTTTATGCTGCAGACTATGGTTCTGTCAGGTTAGAGCAGTGGTTTTCAAACTGGTCCAGCGAGCACCCTTAACACTGCATTTTTTCTGTGTCCCCTCATCTATCACACCTGATTCAACTCATCAGCTCATTAGTAGAGACAGCAAGACCTGAAATGGGTGTGTCAGATATGAAAGACCTACAAAATGTGCTCGTTAGGATGGGAAAAATGTTCTAGATTCTAGAACACTTCAAGGCACATGTTTCTAGTTTCCATAATGATTTTAAGTCGAGTAGTGTATGATATTCAGTCAACAAGTGTATGATGCCCACAAAATTTGGTGTAGCAACATTTTCACTCGATTGCTAGTAAATTTCAAAGAAAATCAAAGAAACTGCGAGTTACAAACTGAACTAAACATGAAATGTTTATAGTATTGTCTTGTAAAACATATTCCAATAATCTGTATTATTTATAATTTAGAGATCACTGGTTTGTAGTGACAATGTATCTGCAGTATATAACAAAATCACACCAGCTAAAGACATTACCCTGTTGAAAAAAAAAAACAGCTAAAACCAGCCTAGGCTGGTTGGCTGGTCTTAGCTGGTTTAAGCTGGAAGTGGGTAGTTTTAGCTGACCAGCTAAAACCAGCAAACCAGCCTAGGCTGGTTCTAGCTGTTTTTTTTTTTTCAGCAGGGTAAATACATTACCCTGCTGGTTGACCAGCTAAAACCAGCCTAGGTTGGTTTAAGCTGGAAGTAGCTGGTTTTAGCTGGTCTCTCAGCCTGGCCAGGCTGGTTTAAGCTGGTGGTCTCCTCTTTAAGTTTTGGCCAAGCTAGGAGAGTGGCCAAAACCCCTCTAAAACCAGCCTGATAACCAGCCTAGGCTGGTTTTAGCTGGTTGTGCCAAGATTTTTTTTTTGTTTGCCTGGTAGCTTAATCAAAACGCTTTGTCTTATCACAAATATACTGTCTTAGTTACAACGCAGTCCTAATTATTTATGTATGATGTTTAAAGTTTTGTACAAGTGTTTTTTTTTTTTAAAGCTCTGCCCTGAAACATTATTAGAATGTACTCTAAATAAACATGTTTAAATGGCATCATGCACTGGTTCTTCTCAATCAATACATAAAGTCTTTTGAATTTAAACATAAAGGTTTGTCTTCGTTTTGGCCTCCTGAAAAGTTTACAGTTTGGGATGCAACATTAGGAATCTTGGTTAAGAATGAATGGCTGAATTATTTACTGCTATTACCTTATAGACCCAGCAGATGGCGCCATTTAATGGCTTATTGCAAGGGTGTCCAATTCTGTTCCTAGAGACCTACCTACCTGCGCAGCTCAGTTCTAACCCTGCTCCAACACACCTGTCTGTAATTATCGAGTGCTCCTGAAGATCTTAATTCGCTGGTTCAGTGGTGTTTGATTAAAATTTGGAGCTGTACTTAGCAGGAAGGTAGATCTCCAGGACCAGGATTTGGAGCCCCTTGTTTATGGGATTGTAAAAAAATAATAATGGGAAATTAAGCAGAAAAGTATAAAGATCACAGGAGCTGCTGAACTTTCACTCCTTGTGGATTTTTTGATCATGATCAGGTATAAATCAAACAGTCCACTCCTGAAACCTGATGGGATGCCCAGTGTTGAGTTTTTGAGGTCTTTTGTCCCAGCATCTCTCCAAGTGCCCTGCTCCTTTCTGTCTTTCATAATCAGACAGACAATGTTTGAGAGTAATGTTTTAAAAGTGTATGAACTGTACATGAGAGAATCAACCTTACTTGTAGTCGGCATATGTTAGCATATATCAGTCATCTTGAAATTGGATCCATTTCTCCCGCATTTATTTAATTCATGAGCTAAAGTGTCTAATAACAAGCATAAAGCCTGTATGATGAGAGCTGCATTGATTATGCCACTGAGGATTTTGCATTAATTATGCCACTGTGACATTTATCATATTAGATAAGTTACATTTGTCAAAAGTACTTGTCATTTTAGGAGTAAACAATAAAAAGTAGAGTTCACCTCTAAGCTGAGATAAAGGAGTTTTTTTGTGTGTGATGTTAATTCAACACAATTTAAGAGAATCCTATCTTTTTTCACACAGGTTGAATGTTTATTAATAGTATTAAAAATTAAAAGCAAACTAATGTTTGAGATTTCTGTCTCATGTCCAGTGTTGGATACTAAACAAAAAATGAAAATGTTGTAAATCATTTTCACTTCTTTCTTTCTTTCTTTCTTTCTTTCTTTCTTTCTTTCTTTCTTTCTTTCTTTCTTTGTAAAACACTGATCCCATTGTATGCAATGTTAAAAACACTGAGACATTTCAGAAGAAAAAAATCATACAGGTTTGGAACGACATGAGGGTGAGTCAATCATAATCATAACATTTTTGGGTGAAATGTCAATCGATAATGTTTTTGTGCTCTTATCACATGCTTTCCAAATAAAACCAATGCATCTCGGATGAAACCGCAGAAACTGGACAGACAGGTGTTGGAGGAGCAATTATAATCTGATATGAAACTTGAATGATAGGGACATATTTACAGCTGATAAGAGAGAAAAAGAAATGTGACTCAGTAACTGAAAATGAAAAGTATTGCTTTTATTTCAGTCAGAAAGAGCTTTATTTCCAAATATGCTTGCACATACAAGGAATCTGTTTTAATGTCACAAGCTTCCAGTATACAGAGACTAGACTAGAATAGAATAGAATAGAATAGAATAGAATAGAATAGAATAGAATAGAATAGAATAAGATGTAGGGATGGGATGTACTAGGATGTGGGGTGGTAACAAATAAATATAAGTTTGGCAAAAGTTCAAGAAGGAGATGGTTTGGATGTGAAGGATCTAGAGTGATGTTCCCGAGCCCTTTTCCTCACTGTCGATGTATACAGTTCTTGTAGGGTGGGCAGGGTAGGGTTGTCACGATACCATAAAAATGACTTACGATACTATACCAGCTGAAGTATCACGATACCAAGTAGTATCACGATACCATGCAGTATTCTGTTAATTTAAAATTCAAATATACAAAATGAATAAAAAAAATCATAAATAAAAAGATGTAAATGAAAACAGGCAAGATTTTTCTCTGAATACTTCACTAATGTGAATAAATGACTGGCTATTGTTATCCATGAAATCATGTCAACAAAAGTCATCTGAGCACTGCACAGAAGCTTCATAGAGTGACATTTAGATGTGGTATTTATGCATTTAGACTGTACTTATAATTGCATAAATAATGTTATAAGATAAATGTTTTAAATACAAAACTCTGAATATAGAAATATGTTGGAAAAGAATGGAACATGACGGGAAACTTAAAACCGCCAGCAGATGGCAGCAGTGTTCATGATTGAATCACTGAGTTGTTCAAACGATTCTTTCAAAACGGCTGAATCATTCAGGGGTGAATCAAATGACTCGTTTTTATGAATGGCTTAGTGAAACAGTGATTCGCCCAAACTAATGCGAATTCAGATTCGAACACAGAAACGAAACTAAAACATCTTGCTCGTGTCTTATTGCTGAACTGTCACGAGCATTTTTGCTGCCATATCTTAAAATTTCCAAGTTAGCAGCTTGTATATTAAAACGTATTAATTTATAATGTTAAAAATACATATATAAAATGATTGATAAGAACCAAGTGCAAAACTACTATGTTAATGAATGGAATTGCATTCGTGATCGCAAAGATGCTTCCAGAAACGAATTATTACACATGTTCTAAAAGTTGGCAAATGAATAAAAATACGAAAGTTCTGTCTAGTAAAATATTTTGATGTTTAATAATTGATTCTTGGGCTGATATTTTTTAAATAACATTAGACAGTCGTCTGAATCAGACCCTCTCTTCTGAAACTGCAGCGTGAACAAGGACGTGCGCGTGCAGCTTCTCATTTTAAACTGAACTGAAGCATGGTGAAAAAATGAATAGCATATAAAGCCTATACACCGCTTGTACTACACAAAGCACAGCAGAAAGACATTTTGGCAGTCAACTTGTAATGTTTCTGCTGGCGTGCATGAACGTTTTAAACTGTTCCTGCCGTGCATACAACATATCTTATGGTGCTACCGTTTGGACGATACTACCGTTTCAAAAATGCAATGGCACCGCGGGTATTTGTAAGCTTTAGTATCGCGATACTACCGTAGTACCGGTATACCGTGCAACCCTAGGGCAGGGGAACACCAACAATCCTTTCAGCAGTTTGAACCGCTCTCTGTAGTCTTCTGATGTCTGGGTTTGTAACTGAGCCAAACCAGAAAGTTATGCACAGGGGTTTCTCCTGAAGTCCTCTATCATCTCCACTGTTTTGAATGTGTTGAGCTCCAGGTCATGAAGACTGCTCAACCTCTTGTCTGTAAGCAGACTCGTCACCATCCTGAATAAGGCCGAAAAGTGTGGTATCATTTGTGAAATTTAGGGGATTGACAAAGGGGTCTTTTGCAGTGTGTATAAGTTTGTATACAGGGAGCAGTGAGCCGTGGGGAGAGGACGCAACCCTGGGAGCTCCAGTGATGATCATGCGGGTACCAGGTACTCACTAGCTGTTGCCTATCTTTCAGAAAGCTGGTGATCATTAAAATCTTGTTATTTTGGGTTTCTTTGGGGTGGGGATGATGGTGAAGCATTTGAAGCAGGCAGGGACTTCACATAGCTGAAGTGATTTGTTAAAGATCTGTAAAAAAGATGAAGGCCAGCTGGTCATCACAGGATTTCATACAGGCTGGTGTGACACCATCTGGGCCTGATGCTTTCCAGCACTTCTGCTTCCAGAGGACCTGATGCTCATCATTTTCAATGATCTGAAGTGCAGGAGCAGGGGCGAGGGGTGTTGCTGGAGGTGTTAACGGTTGTGTAGAGATGGTCAGATCGGATGTGGGGTGTGAGACCAGTTTCGAATCTACAATAAAACTCATTCAGGTCGTCAGCCAGTTGTTGATTTGCCTTAGTGGTGGGGGATGGCCTATTCCAATCAGTGCAGTCGAAACAGGCTTGTAATGTCTGCTCTGTTTATAGAGAGAGAGAGCTAACAGTGCTTGTATATCATGAAGTCTCTGTGTTCTCTGTTTCGATTGTGCTCTCGGTACCCATTATATTGTTTAACTCATCGAGCATGAACGATATCAACTAGCAATACATTTCTTACAGATATACAGAAAAACCCTAAAATTAACATTAAAGATAATGGAGAGATGTTTTATCTAAAATAAATTTAAAAAAATACTGGTACAATACAAGTGCAAAGCGTTCTGTTGCACAGGTTTACGTGTAACATTAACATGTAATCAGACAATCTTGTCTACGAGTTTTTCCCCCATATGTTTCTGATGTCATAAACTGTAGCTAATTGTGATTTTTCTCATAACATTGTTCATAAACTTTGAAACACTTTATTCTTTCACTGATAAAAACCTGTTCCAAAGTCAGCCAGCATAAAAAGACCTTTAACATTTTCCAGTGCATGGGTTTCAAAGCATGTTATCATGAGACAACAGGAGTTTGATATAACAACATTAAAGTTGAGATCAGAAATTAAATAAACCAGTTCCATCTGTCAGCACATGATAGGGTTTATTTCATTTAATTATTTATTGTTAACCGACATCATCTTGTAAAACATGTACTTAGTGCAAAGAAGCAGAGTTTCCTGTTGTAGCATAACTGTATTTTTCAGCATGGCAAGAGGAATAAAGAAAAGAAAAAAAGAAAAAATTATGTAATTATATAAATTATAATAACAATACAGCACTATAACAAAACCATCAAAACCTATTTTTTGCCACCGTATCACTGTTATTTGATTCAGAAAAAAAGTAGTTGGTAACTATTCATTGCACTCCCAGTATTGTTATAATCTCCATGTACCTTTAGCTATAACTCCAATTCCAGACAAGTTGGGATGTTTTGTGAAATGCCATAAAATCAAAAATATGTTATCTGTTAATTCTCTTTAACCTTTATTTCATTAACTAAAGTACAAATACAAAGACCAATGTTTTCAGTGGTCAACTTTTAATTTTATTTTGTAAATAAAACTAAATTTTGATTTTCATGGCTGAGACACATTCCAAAAAAGTTGGGACAGAGGCATGTCTAACACTGTGCCACATAAATTTTCCTTTTAATTACAATGTTTAATTGTTTGGGGGTTGAGGATACTAATACTTCAGGTTTTGCGAGCAAAATTGTTGCCCAATCTGGCTTGATAGAAAAACTTCAGATGCTCAGCAGTATGTGAACATTGTTGTCCGATTCTCCTTTTCATGACTGGTCACAAATTTTCAATAGGAGACAGATCTGGACTACAGGCAGGCCAGTCTAGCACATTCAGTCTTTGTCTACGCAACCACACTGTTGTAGCACATGCAGAATGGAACCAGACATTGTCTTGATCTAATAACCATGAAAGACGTCATCTTGATTGCAGTATGTGTGTTTGTACAATCTCAATGCATGCCTCCATTTCTATTCGAACATATTCCAGTCACCAATGCCGTTTGCTCTGCTACACCCCTGTACCATGATAATCGTTTGCATTTGCATCTCTCGCTGATAAAAGCCTGTATGGTTTCTTTGGTCTTTGGTACTGAGAACTCAACGTCCATTTTTCATCTACCATAAAATCAACGTAATTGTCCATTGAGATAATGTTCCCCTAGTCCTTTTTTGTTCCATGCCTCAAACAGGATTTGTTGCTTAGTTGAGAAGTACAGGCATTTTACCACGACTGACCTGGAAGATGCTTTAGGATCTGTCTGAGAGATCATTGAGTGCCCCAAATCTCGGTCAGCAGGGAGTTCGAGAAGTTTTCTATAAATTCTGACAGTCTTTTCTCCTTCGGCCCTCTCTCTGACTCCATAGATCCGAATGTTTGACCTGCATCTCATCATCTCCGCTAGTACTTCAGCCGCCATATCCATGCTCACTGTTCAGACACACCAATGTTAGTTTCCTCCTTTTGGTTGCATTTACCTTGTTACATCCTTTTCATTAAGTCTTTCATTATATTATTCATGTTTGATCCATTTTATTGGTTCAGCCTTTACATGTTGAGTCTGCCATCAAAGAGCTGCTTCAAAACATGGCCATTTCAGAGGTGGCAAAACCGGAAGTCCAAGTGCCGATAGGGTTTATTTTAAATATGCACAGTAGTTATGGTTCTGTCTATGGTTCTTTACTATTTTTAGTAATCTAAATATAATGTACTTATGATCTGAGGAGGCCTGATATTAAGGTAATCATTTTAATAGAATTGAAAATTAGCTAAAACGGTGCAATAGTTTTTTTTTTTTTTTTTACTTGTTTTATCCCTTTTCTGATTTATCAATAATTTCAGCATACTTTAGATTTTAAAAACCTGTGTACTGTATTTATGCATAAATAAAATGTCTTACAAAATAAAACAGTTCTGGGAATCAGTAATCCATTAACCAATATTAAAAAAAACAACATAAATGTACAATGATGTGAAGTAAATCTACGAAAACATGCAGGTACATCTTTGCTTTATATATATATATATATATATATATATATATATATATATATACAATACTAATATAGATATAGATACAGGTACATACAGATCCAGAACTGATTTGGAACTGAAGTGCTTAAATAGGATTATTTAAAAATGTACTTTCATTACTACTCATTAAGTAGCATCAGTATCTTAATTTATCCTTCATTTGACTCCTTCATTTGATCAGAGGAGAAAGGCAAGTCCTGTCTGAATCGGTTATATTGGCATGAGTGGTTATGGTCAGTTAAACCGTGGAACCAGAAGTGACACAGCAACCAGGACCGAAGCGGTCAGCACACTGATCCTGCTGCTGATTTCAGCTGATGAATATGCTGCATTACAAAGAAAAGAAAACAGACAGAAGTGATCATTCACTGGCCTTTACGAATTTTGCCTAAAGCTCAAGTAGTGTAACAGTTGCAACACTGCAAGTTTGAATTGTATCCATTTAAACAAATGTAGGGTTACCATTTATTTCAATAGTCCAGTTTTGACATTCTACTAAATACAAGTAACTTTGCAACTACATGTCAACTTGTTCTACTAACCTTAAAGGGTTAGTTCACACAAAAATTCTATCATTATTTACCCTCATGTCGTCATGTCAAAAGTCGTTATTATCGCATTATTAGTTATTTTTGTTTTCTTTGCAAAAAAAGTATTCTCGTAGCTTCATAAAATTACGGTTGAACCTCTGATATCATATGGACTGTTTTAACGATGTCCTTGCTACATGTCTGGACCTTGATCGTGGAAGGACCCTTGCTGTTTACAGAGGGTCAAAAAGCTCTTGGATTTCATAAAAAATATTTTATTATGTGTTCTGAAGATGAACAAAGGTCTTACGAGTTTGAAATGAAATGAGGGTGAGCAATTAATGACAGAATTTTCATTTTTGGGTGAACTAACCCTTTAACATGAGAGTATACGAATACTACTAATGAAAGTTCATTGACATAGCTGCAAATTAATGATAGTTGATATGCAGTTTCAAAGTTACTTTTAGTTAGTAAAATGTCAAAAGTTGAACCAAAAAAGTTTCATTGCAAGAAATTCACCAAAATTTTAGCTTTGCAAATTAATCTTTTTTTTAGGACATGCTTATGTGCTAATATCTCAGTTTTTACCATTGATGCCCTATTCTGAAATTCAATAGATCTTGTATTTGAGAAAATAGCCACAAAGTTTACATTAGTCTGGATTGTAAATGTAGTTTTCTGCAAGGATTCTACAAAAATGGAACTGATCACAAATTGCAAAACCCGTTATATTTGTGCAGTACAGAAAATAAGTTACACTTGATATAACTTTGGTATAATTTCGGTGGATCTTAAAAAGTCTTCATGAAACCCTGTACAATTCCAGTAAACAAAGTAAAAAAAAAAAAAAAAAACTCATCTGAGCGCAAAATATTTAATTGAAGTTCAAGATTTGAGTGCATTACTCACCTGTTCCATTTATTATAATTGAAGAAGTGAAGATCTGGAAGGATAATGTGTTGTTTCTTGCTGCACGAACTACAGTGTTCACTATCTGGGTGCTATTGGGTACAACGGCATCCACTCCGAATACAAGATCCATGGAGTTTCGGATCATGGAAACACTCCTTAATTTTACATTGGGATCACTAGAGAGAGTTTGGAATCAAGATTTGTTAACGAAAACAATGTTGAATCAAAAGCTATATTTGAAGAATGCACCAGCATATTCATACCTGAAGCTTGTTATAGATATGGTGCTGAATTTAGGGTAATCAGCCAGGAAAAAGGGTTCAAGCTGCAAAACAAGAATTGTTTGACTAAATTGGCTTTCTTTTGTAAGAGCTAAGTAACCAAAATTCATAAACAGACACGTCACACTTACCCCTGTTTTTATCATCAAAGCCCTGTCCTGAAATTCAGTAGAAGTTTTATTGGAAAGAGCAGCCACAAAGGTTCCATTGGTGAAGATTGCCAGTGGAATGATCTGCATTGATTCTACAAAAAAAAAGGAATTGATTTAAAAAAAAAGCATAGCAGAGATTGAACAGAACATTTCTAAGTAAGTTATCAGTTAAATCTTAGAAATCGTATGTAATCCTGGTTCCCTGAGGGAATGAGACGCTGCGTCGGAGGACGCTATGGGGAACGCCATTGGCGAACCACGCTCTGAATGTAGTCTGCAACCAATCAGATGATGGGAGTGACGTCACAGGCGGGGTGACGTAAGCAACCAGGAAGTATAAAGCATGTTCGTTTGAAGCCGGCATCAGCCTCTTGGAATGAAGCGAGTGCCGCAGGGATGCGGGAATTATGGCCCTCGACACAGCGTCTCGTTCCCTCAGGGAACCAGGGTTACATACGTAACCTGAGACGTTCCCTTCCGGGAACTTCGAGCTGCGTCGGAGGACGCTATGGGGAATGAGATGCCCACGCCTCCAGAATTCCAAGTCCCTGCCTAGGAACTGCTAGGACAAGGGTGGAAAGAAGTGTGCCTGGGGAACATGCCAGGGCACGAGAAATGTTCGCCTGGGGAAATTGCCAGGACAGGAAGGATAAATCTCTGCCTAGGGAAATTGCTAGGACAAGAGTGGTAATACACCTCTGTCTGGGGAACCGCTAGAGCACGAGAAAGAGTCTCCGCCTGGGGAAATTTCCAGGACGTGAGGGATAAAAATGTGCCTAGGGAACCGCTAGGACAGGAATGGTAATACACCTCCTTCTGGGGAACCACCAGAACAAAGAGGGATAATAGGAGTGCCTGGTGAACATGCCAGGGCACTAGAAAATCTCCGCCCGGGGAAATTGCCAGGACGAAAGTGGTAATACACCTCTGTCTGGGGAAGCTGCCAGACCAAGAGGGGTAAGAATTCTCTTACTTAACTCCCTGAGGTCGGCTGTATCGCCGGCGATACCAGCTCATTTATTTTAAGATCAGTGCAAAAGACACTGAAAATACTCTGTCGGTTTCAGTCATACAGATTAAAGCATCATATACAAAAAATACATCATTGGAAACTGTTAAGTGTGTACTTTTATTTGTGCACACTCACAAGAGCAACAGAACGTTGTGGCTTTTTTTAGAATAAAGAAAACAAACAGGGTTATTTCTGTTTTCTCTCTCTCCGCGAACTGCTTTTAGAAATGCGTCACTTAAATCGTTCAAACTCGGTGAATACTCGGCACACAAAAAGAAAAGTGGTATCTACAGAAAGCTTGAGATTTATGCTTTTAAACGAAGTTTTATCGAAAACAAATATTCTGTTGAGTATGCGGATGCCCTGGAGTCGCAGAGGAGCCAGAGCAGCATCCACACACTTTGTAAACGTTCGGGGTGAGAGTGCTAGGCCGAAAGGAAAGGAAAGGAGGTGAAGTGAGGCCAAGTATGGTGACCCATACTAGGAATTTGTGCTCTGCATTTAACCCATCCAAGTGCACACACACAGTAGTGAACACACACCCGGAGCAGTGGGCAGCCATTGCTGCGGCGCCCGGGGAGCAGTTGGGGGAACGGTGCCTTGCTCAAGGGACTCACCTCAGCCGTGGTATTGAGGGTGGAGAGAGTGCTGTACATTCACTCCCCCCACCTACAATCCCTGCCAGACCTGAGACTCGAACCTACAACCTTTGGGTTACAAGTCTGACTCTCTAACCATTAGGCCACGGCTGCCCCAAAGGAAGAACTCTGTATTGGTAAGCTTTGCCCCTGAAAGCGAACCTCAGAAACTTCCTGTGTTGAGGAAGGATGGAGACGTGAAAATAAGCGTCTTTTAGATCTATCGTGACAAACCAGTCCTCGGACTTGATTTGAGACATGACCTGACTGACAGCATTCTGAACTTCAGTTTTCTGACTGAGCGGTTCAGCCGTCTGAGATCTAGAATGGACCGCAGCCCTCCATCCTTCTTGGGAACAATGAAGTACCGGCTGTAGAACCCGGACTCTCTGTCTTGAAGAGGGACCACCTCGATGGCCTCCTTCCTCAGAAGAGAATTTACTTCTTGTTCCATTATCAGACCCTGCTCAGGGCTTACAAGAGTAGGAAATACCCCGCTGAAAGGTGGCGGCAGAGCGCCGAACTGGATATAGTATCCTTTCTCTTTTCACACTGCCAGAAAGTCTACTAGTGGAATCAGCCTCTTGAGACTGGTCTCTGGTATTATTTGAGGCATTAATTTGGTGACCTGTAACAGCTGACTGGCAGGAGACACCTGAATCAATTGCCTTGAGGACCCCCGTAGGGGTGGCGAACCCCCTAGTTCCGCTACGGTGCCGGGCGGAAAGACTAGAGGAAATGGTTCGCGGGAGATTGCCACGCCCTGTAACACTGGCAGGGTTGGCTGACAGATCTCCTGAGGGCCCCGAGGAGGGGCGGCCACCATGAACTGTGGTGAACCGCGAACCTCCCCGAGAGGGGCTGCCCTCATTGGCCCTGAACCACAGTAGTCAGGGCCGTTTAGCCGAAGACCTCTTAGACTGGAGGACGACCCTCAGGTCCGGCCTCGTCTTAGAGGCCCCTGGCTTGGAGTGTTGCTGACTCCTCTTTTGAGCCTCTCGGTGTGAGGAGCTGGTACACGGCTGGGGCTGCTCCCGTCCTGCAGCTCCCGACGAATAAACGCGGCGAGGGAGGTAACGCTGGAAGGCCGGCGCTTGCTTACGAGCCTCCTGGTGTCTTTTTTTCCCCCTTTGTGGATCAGTTTGTCTGCGCTGATGATATCACTTCCACTTTTTTTTTTTTTAAAGCGGATCAGTCAGTCTGCGCCGATCACATCACTTCCAATTTGTTTGTTTTTTGTATGTTCAACCCGCGGCATCACCTTGTAGCCATGCTCGTCCAACCCCTCGACATTCCCGTAGTAATCGGAAGAGGGGGTGAACAAGTGGGCTGAGAATGGTTTCTCCCACAATCTAGATAGTTCAGCGTGCAGATCGGGGAAAAACGGATAGCTCCGTTTTGGAGGTGCTGAATTGGTCCGCAGAAAGCACTCATCGAGCTTACTTCTCTGCGGCTCATTCTCTTGCTCAGCGGGCCAACTGATGTTGAGTTTGGCTACCGCATTCGTCAGCACCGCCAGCAGCTCCTCATACTGAGGGGGTTGGGGGAGCGGTTGGATATCAGCAACCACATCTACCTCCTTAGAGGAAGATAGGAGAAGCATTGACGCCTCTTCCTGGAGGGAAGGAACCGCAGTGCGGGCCTCCTCATCCAGTAGGAGGTCTACCATTCCGCCAGTTGAGGAAGGAGATGGGGTTCACCCGTCTCCATTCCCTCTAGCAGATCGAGCTGCAAACCCCATGAGTGCAGCTGCCGCTCTGCCTCAGCGGAAGTGGGGCCAGAGAGGAACGCTGGTGAAGGCTCCCTCCTCAAAGAGAGCTTTCCGCAAGCGAAGCACCCGCAGCGGAAGACGTTCACACTGCGGGCAGCCAGCCCCCTTGAGGGCTGACTGTGCATGCTCCGCTCCCAAGCAGACCACACACAGACTGTGTGTATCCCCACCAACAATGAAACGTTGGCAGGGAGGAACACACGTTCTGTGTGGCTGCTCAACCACTTTAAAATCAAACTTCTTTCCCCCTTTCTTGGCTGACATAGTTGCTCAAATAAAAGTTGTGCAAACTGGCACAGAAAAACAGCAAACTATGCAACAGACAGATACATATAGAGCGCTCTCGCTGAATGACAAAAGCTGACGCCGGCTTCAAACGCACGTGCTTTATACTTCCTGGTCGCTTACGTCACCCCACCTGTGACATCACTCCCGTCATCTGATTGGTTGCAGACTATGTTCAGAGCGTGGTTCGCCAATGGCGTTCCCCATAGCGTCCTCCGATGCAGCTTGAAGTTCCCGGAAGGGAACTGGCATATCTTAATCAACTTACTAACGACAGTAATAGAGGTGGCATCAATGGTGAGGCTAAAGCCTGAAGTAGAATTAGCAGCTGCTTCTTTTAGAGTCTCCACAATGTCATTGTTGGTGGGAATCGGTTCGGTGGACTCTTCACTAAACACCAGCTGAACCTCCGCCTGTACATTTGGTTCTGCCCGGTTTTTGGAAACAGCTGCACTGTGATGCAGAGATGGAAGAAAATAGATTAAAAACAATAAATAAACGCCATTATTCAAATGTCAAAATGTAACTTAACTTATAACGGAAAATGGATACATTTTTAAAGGAGAGAAAATCCATATTGCCATATTTTGTGCCTTTGACTGTAGTCAAATGTCTTGAAAAACTAGACAAATTATGGGAGAATGAAAGCATGATGGAGCGTTTACTTACAAGAATGCAATCACAATAGTCCTGATGAAACGAGGCCCAAACTTTTTCTTATAGACTTCATCAAACTGTAAAAACAGTAAGTCAGTTTTAGGAATCTTTCCTAATATTTTATGAAACAACTACTTTTTATGGAAGTAGATCATGTTTTGTTGTTTTTTAAACCACTACACAATTAAACAAGAGTACTTAAAAAAGTTATATTTTAACTAGTACGAACATTTAACTAGTACAAAACTAAGTTTATATATATAGGATCCCAGTGTTGTTTTGTGATGTAGAGATGGGAGAAAGCAGACTTTTAAAAAATAAATGCAACTTAACATATAACCTTAAATGGTTAAGAAAGCTAAAAAGACTTAAACTGTATTGTTATATCACTGTATTGCTGCAGTTTGAAACATACCATGCTCTCCACTTTTGTGGCTAGGTTTTTAAATTCTTTAGTTGTCGAGTCTGCCAGTGCTGGAACAAACACCTCTATGATGACAATCTGTAGTGCTATAGATGGTTGAGGACGTGCTGGTGCTGCTGTTGTGGTGGTGGTGGTTGGTGTTGTTGTTGTGGTGGTTGGTGTTATTGTTGTGGTGGTTGTTTTCGCTGTTGTTGTGGTTGTTGTTGTTGTTGCTGTTGTTGTGGATGTTGTTGTTGCTGTTGTTGTGGTTGTTGTTGTTGTTGTTGCTGTTATATTAGGATTAGTTGTTGTTGAATTAAGGTTGGCTGTTGTAGTTGTGGTAGGTGTGGTTGTAGTTGTGGTAGGTGTGGTTGTAGTTGTGGTATGCGCAACTGTAGTTGTGGTAGGTGTGGTATGCACAACTGTAGTTGTGGTAGGTGTGACTGTAGTTGTATTAGGTGCGGCTGTAAATGTTGTATGTGCAGCTGTAGTTGTGTTAGGTGCGACTGTAGTTGTGTTAGGTGCGACTGTAGTTGTGTTAGGTGTGACTGTAGTTGTGTTAGGTGTGACTGTAGTCGTGTTAGGTGCGACTGTAGTTGTGTTAGGTGAGACTGTAGTTGTGTAAGGTGAGACTGTAGTCGTGTTAGGTGTGACTGTAGTTGTGTTAGGTGAGACTGTAGTTGTGTTAGGTGCGACTGTAGTCGTGTTAGGTGAGACTGTATTTGTGTTAGGTGAGACTGTAGTTGTGTTAGGTGAGACTGTAGTTGTGTTAGGTGCGACTGTAGTCGTGTTAGGTGAGACTGTAGTTGTGTTAGGTGCGGCTGTAGTTGTGTTAGGTAAGACTGTAGTTGTGTTAGGTGCGGCTGTAGTTGTGGTTGGCGTGGAGAAGGAGTCCGTTACTGTTGGATGGGTTTGGGGAAAAATATAAATAACAGTTGAGAAAATTAATAATAACTGCAGTGCACACAGCAATAGTTTAATAACAATACAGAAAGCATTCTAAATCATTTTGAGTGACATTGCATTGATGATGTTTCTTTTTTGACTTACCTGTTACACTGGTGATATTAAGAGTGGCGTTAGCCTGCATGATAGTGTCTTTTATTTTGTCGTTTTGAGGTAAGGTTCCAAATGTCACATTCATTTCAGTGATGATTGACCCCGGACTACAGAAGAAACAGAGAGGAGAAAGAGTTATTGTCATTATTTTAAATGTAAGGCTCAATACTGAAACAACTTATAGCATGTTTGGAAGAAGTGTTATGCAGCTATGTTTGGTTTGCTGTAGTTTTCTTGTGGTATTAAGTCTTTTCAGATACTTTGCATTAATTGCATTTGTTTTAAGATGATGATTTATATATTTTGCCTTGGCAAACCAATAGAAAATAACAGTTTTTGATTTACATTCTTTTTGCAAATGTTCTTGCCTCTGTCACTTCATGTGGACCAAAAGGAATGTTTGAACATTTTAGCAAATTTCTTACATGTACAGTTAAGAAGAAAAATGTATAAATAGCTGTCTAGATTTTCCTGTAAACCGAAAATTAAATGTATTTATATTTAAAGGGAAGAAATACTCACCGGAACCGAATAACTACCAGTCCTTTGAAGAAGGAGAATGCATTTGTAAAGAATGGTGTCAACTGTTGAAAACAGGTTGACAATGTCAGGTTCAATATTTAGTTATTAATTATGAATTCATAAACTCATACATTTTTCACATGATTTAAAGTTACTGTTCCAACTGTTTCCAAATTTTAGTCCATGGTAACATTTACTGTAAAAGTTGATCCTTAGGTCTTGGCAACAGTTAGACATAACCTTGTAAATGTTATAGTCATCAAGTCTGAGGGCACCTGAGCAGATATTTGCCATGCAACGTACCGTATCTTTGACTTTCTTTTCTCTGTTTTTATATGCTTCTGAGGCTGGATTTGACAGATCAGACACAAAATTTTCACTGCTGGAAAAACTAACAAAAACTGTCTGAGTTGTATCTGGGGTTGTTGTTGATTGAGCTGTGGTTGTTGGTTCAGCCATAGATGTAAGTTGTGTTGTTGTTGTTTCTGTAGGAGGGACTGTAGTTGTAAGCTGAGTTGGTGTTGAATGTGAATTTGTTGTAGGCAGGGTTGTAGATTGAGCTGCACTTGTTGTAGCTAGGGTTGTTGTTACTGTCTGCATTGTGATGCTTTGTTCAGTTATAGTTGTTGGTTCAGTTTTAGATGTTGAAGCAGTTGTGGTTGTTTGTTCAGTTGTAGATGTAAGTTGTATTGTTGTTGTTTCTGTAGGAGGGACTGTAGTTGTAAGCTGAGTTGGTGTTGAAAGTGAATTTGTTGTAGGCAGGGTTGTAGATTGAGCTGCACTTGTTGTAGCTAGGGTTGTTGTTACTGTCTGCATTGTGATGCTTTGTTCAGTTATAGTTGTTGGTTCAGTTTTAGATGTTGAAGCAGTTGTGGTTGTTTGTTCAGTTGTAGATGTAAGTTGTATTGTTGTTGTTTCTGTAGGAGGGACTGTAGTTGTAAGCTGAGTTGGTGTTGAAAGTGAATTTGTTGTAGGCAGGGTTGTAGATTGAGCTGCACTTGTTGTAGCTAGGGATGTTGTTACTGTCTGCATTGTGATGCTTTGTTCAGTTATAGTTGTTGGTTCAGTTTTAGATGTTGAAGCAGTTGCGGTTGTTTGTTCAGTTGTAGATGTAAGTTGTATTATTGTTGTTTCTGTAGGAGGGACTGTAGTTGTAAGCTGAGTTGGTGTTGAAAGTGAATTTGTTGTAGGCAGGGTTGTAGATTGAGCTGCACTTGTTGTAGCTAGGGATGTTGTTACTGTCTGCATTGTGATGCTTTGTTCAGTTATAGTTGTTGGTTCAGTTTTAGATGTTGAAGCAGTTGCGGTTGTTTGTTCAGTTGTAGATGTAAGTTGTATTGTTGTTTCTGTAGGAAGGCGTGTAGTTGTAAGTAGAGTTTGTGTTGTAGCCGAGTTTGCTGTAACAGTCTTAGATTCAGTTGTTGCAGTTGTAGGTGAGTTTGTTGATTCAGGTGTTTGTGTCAGTTTGGCAGGGGTTGTAAACAGAGTTGTAGTTGTAGCTGAGCAGAATTCCTCCAGCTGTTGTGACACTTTCGAGCAGAAATCTGTCGTTGGTGTAGGTGAGTTTGTTGTAACCACGGCTGTAGATTGAGCTGTACTTGTTCTAGGTGTTGTCTGCTTTGAGGTGCTTTGTTTGGATGTTGTGAATTTTTCTGTTGTAGATGTTGAAGCAGTTGTAGTTGTAGGGTTAGCCGTGGATATAGGTTGGTGTGTTGTAGTTTCTTTAGGAGGGGCTGTAGTTGTAAGCCGAGTTGCTGTTGAAGGAGAATTTGTTGTAACCACGGTTGTAGATTGGGCTGTACTTGTTGTAGGTAAAGATGTTCTTGCTGTCTGTGTTGTAATGCTTTGTTCTGATGTAGTTGATTGTTCTGTTGTAAATGTTAATGCAGTTGTGGTTGTTGGTTTAGCCGTAGATGTAACATGTGCTGTTGTTGTTTCTGTAGGAGGGGCTGTAGTTGTAAGCAGAGTTGCAGTTGTAGGTGAGTTTGTTGTAAGCAGGGTTGTAGATTGAGCTGCACTTGTTGTAGCTGGGGATGTTGTCACTGTCTGTGTTGTGATGCTTTGTTCAGATGTAGTTGATTGTTCTGTGGTAGATGTTAAAGCAGTTGTTGGTTCAGTTGTAGATGTTAAAACAGTTGTTGATGATGATGTTGTTAGTTCAGCTGTAGATGTAGGATGTGCTGTTGTTTCTGTAGGAGGGGCTGTAGTTGTAAGCAGAGTTGCAGTTGTTGGTGAATTTGTTGTAAGCAGGGTTGTAGATTGAGCTGCACTTGTTGTAGCTGGGGATGTTGTTACTGTCTGAGTTGTGATGCTTTGTTCAGATGTAGTTGATTGTTTTGTTGTAGATTTTGAAGCAGTTGTGGTTGTTGGTACAGCCGTAGATGTAAGTTCTGTTGTTGTTGTTTCTGTAGGAGGGGCTGTAGTTGTAAGTAGAGTAGCAGTTGTAGGTGAGTTTGTTGTAATCAGGGTTGTAGATTGAGCTGCACTTGTTGTAGCTGGGGATGCTGTTACTGTCTGTGTTGTGATGTTTTGTTCAGGTGTAGTTGACTGTTTTGTTGTAGATGTTAAAGCAGTTGTTGGTTCAGTTGTAGATGTTAAAACAGTTGTTGATGATGTTGTTGTTGGTACAGCTGTAGATGTAAATTGTGTTGTTGTTTCTGTAGAAGAGGCTGTAGTTGTAAGCAGAGTTGCAGTTGTAGGTGAGTTTGTTGTAAGCAGGGTTGTAGATTGAGCTGTACTTGTAGGTAGGGATGTCTTTACTGTCTGCATTGTGGTGCTTTGTTCAGTTGTAGTTATTGGTTCAGTTGTAGATGTTGAAGCAGTTGTGGTTGTTGGTTCAGCCGTAGCTGTACGTTGTGTTGTTGTTTCTGTAGGAGGGCTTGTAGTTGTAAGCAGAGTTGCTGTTGAAGGTGAATTTGTTGTAAGCTGGGTTGTAGATTCAGCTGTAGTTGATTGTTTAGTTGTAGTTGTTGGTTCAGTTGTAGATGTTGAAGCAGTTGTAGTTGTTGGTTCAGTTGTAGATGTTAAAACAGCTGTGGATGTTGGTTCAGTTGTAGATGTTAAAACAGTTGTGGATGTTGGTTCATTTGTAGATGTTGAAGAAGTTGTGGTTGTTGGTTCAGTTGTAGATGTTAAAGCTGTTGTAGCTGTTGGTTCAGTTGTAGACATTGAAACAGTTGTAGTTGGTTCAGTTGTAGATGTTAAAGTTGTAGTTGTAGGTTCAGTTGTAGATGTTGAAGCAGTTGTAGTTGTTGGTTCGATTGTAGATGTTAAAACAGTTGTGGTTGTTGGTTCAGTTGTAGATGTTAAAGTTGTAGTTGTTGGTTCAGTTGTAGATGTTAAAGCTGTTGTAGCTGTTGGTTCAGTTGTAGATGTTGAAACAGTTGTAGTTGGTTCAGTTGTAGATGTTAAAGTTGTAGTTGTTTGTTCAGTTGTAGATGTTGGTTCAGTTGTAGATGTTGAAGCAGTTGTAGTTGTTGGTTCAGTTGTAGATGTTGAAGCAGTTGTAGTTGTTGGTTCAGTTGTAGATGTTAAAACAGTTGTTGGTTCAGTTGTAGATGTTAAAATAGTTGTTGGTTCAGTTGTAGATGTTAAAACAGTTGTGGATGTTGGTTCAGTTGTAGATGTTAAAACAGTCATTGGTTCAGTTATAGATGTTGAAGAAGTTGCGGTTGTTGGTTCAGTTGTAGATGTTAAAACAGTTTTTGGTTCAGTTGTAGATGTTGAAGAAGTTGTGGTTGTTGGTTCAGTTGTAGATGTTAAAACAATTGTTGGTTCAGTTGTAGATGTTGAAGAAGTTGCGGTTGTTGGTTCAGTTGTAGATGTTAAAACAGTTGTGGATGTTGGTTCAGTTGTAGATGTTAAAACAGTTGTTGGTTCAGTTGTAGATGTTGAAGAAGTTGTGGTTGTTGGTTCAGTTGTAGATGTTAAAACAGTTCTGGTGGTTGGTTCAGTTGTAGATGTTAAAACAGTTGTTGGTTCAGTTGTAGATGTTGAAGAAGTTGTGGTTGTTGGTTCAGTTGTAGATGTTAAAACAGTTGTGGTGGTTGGTTCAGTTGTAGATGTTGAAGCAGTTGTAGTTGTTGGTTCAGTTGTAGATGTTGAAGCAGTTGTGGTTGTTGGTTCAGTTGTATATGTTAAAACAGTTGTGGTTGTTGGTTCAGTTGTAGATGTTGAAGAAGTTGTCATTGTTGGTTCAGTTGTAGATGTTGAAGAAGTTGTCGTTGTTGGTTCAGTTGTAGATGTCAAAACAGTTGTGGTTGCTGGTTCAGTTGTAGATGAAGAAGTTGCGGTTGTTGGTTCAGTTGTAGATGTCAAAACAGTTGTGGTTGTTGGTTCAGTTGTAGATGTTAAAACAGTTGTGGTTGTTGGTTCAGTTGTAGATGTTAAAACAGTTGTGGTTGTTGGTTCAGTTGTAGATGTTAAAACAGTTGTGGTTGTTGGTTCAGTTGTAGATGTTGAAGAAGTTGTGGTTGGTTCAGTTGTAGATGTCAAAACAGTTGTGGTTGTTGGTTCAGTTGTAGATGTTGAAGCAGTTGTGGTTGTTGGTTCAGTTGTAGATGTTGAAGCAGTTGTGGTTGGTTCAGTTGTAGATGTCAAAACAGTTGTGGTTGTTGGTTCAGTTGTAGATGTTGAAGCAGTTGTGGTTGTTGGTTCAGTCGTAGATGTTGAAGCAGTTGTGGTTGGTTCAGTTGTAGATGTCAAAACAGTTGTGGTTGTTGGTTCAGTTGTAGATGTCAAAACAGTTGTGGTTGTTGGTTCAGTTGTAGATGTCAAAACAGTTGTGGTTGTTGGTTCAGTTGTAGATGTCAAAACAGTTGTGGTTGTTGGTTCAGTTGTAGATGTCAAAACAGTTGTGGTTGTTGGTTCAGTCGTAGATGTTGAAGCAGTTGTGGTTGTTGGTTCAGTTGTAGATGTTGAAGCAGTTGTGGTTGGTTCAGTTGTAGATGTTAAAACAGTTGTGGTTGTTGGTTCAGTTGTAGATGTTGAAGAAGTTGTCATTGTTGGTTCAGTTGTAGATGTTGAAGAAGTTGTCGTTGTTGGTTCAGTTGTAGATGTCAAAACAGTTGTGGTTGCTGGTTCAGTTGTAGATGAAGAAGTTGCGGTTGTTGGTTCAGTTGTAGATGTCAAAACAGTTGTGGTTGTTGGTTCAGTTGTAGATGTTAAAACAGTTGTGGTTGTTGGTTCAGTTGTAGATGTTGAAGAAGTTGTGGTTGGTTCAGTTGTAGATGTCAAAACAGTTGTGGTTGTTGGTTCAGTTGTAGATGTTGAAGCAGTTGTGGTTGTTGGTTCAGTTGTAGATGTTGAAGCAGTTGTGGTTGGTTCAGTTGTAGATGTCAAAACAGTTGTGGTTGTTGGTTCAGTTGTAGATGTTGAAGCAGTTGTGGTTGTTGGTTCAGTTGTAGATGTTGAAGCAGTTGTGGTTGGTTCAGTTGTAGATGTCAAAACAGTTGTGGTTGTTGGTTCAGTTGTAGATGTTAAAACAGTTGTGGTTGTTGGTTCAGTTGTAGATGTTAAAACAATTGTGGTTGTTGGTTCAGTTGTAGATGTCAAAACAGTTGTGGTTGTTGGTTCAGTTGTAGATGTTGAAGCAGTTGTGGTTGTTGGTTCAGTTGTAGATGTTAAAACAGTTGTGGTTGTTGGTTCAGTTGTAGATGTCAAAACAGTTGTGGTTGTTGGTTCAGTTGTAGATGAAGAAGTTGCGGTTGTTGGTTCAGTTTTAGATGTTAAAACAGTTGTGGTTGTTGGTTCAGTTGTAGATGTTGAAGAAGTTGTGGTTGGTTCAGTTGTAGATGTCAAAACAGTTGTGGTTGTTGGTTCAGTTGTAGATGTTGAAGAAGTTGTGGTTGGTTCAGTTGTAGATGTCAAAACAGTTGTGGTTGTTGGTTCAGTTGTAGATGTTGAAGCAGTTGTGGTTGTTGGTTCAGTTGTAGATGTTGAAGAAGTTGTGGTTGGTTCAGTTGTAGATGTCAAAACAGTTGTGGTTGTTGGTTCAGTTGTAGATGTTGAAGCAGTTGTGGTTGTTGGTTCAGTTGTAGATGTTGAAGCAGTTGTAGTTGGTTCAGTTGTAGATGTCAAAACAGTTGTGGTTGTTGGTTCAGTTGTAGATGTTGACGCAGTTGTGGTTGTTGGTTCAGTCGTAGATGTTGAAGCAGTTGTGGTTGTTGGTTCAGTTGTAGATGTTGAAGCAGTTGTGGTTGGTTCAGTTGTAGATGTTGAAGAAGTTGTGGTTGGTTCAGTTGTAGATGTCAAAACAGTTGTGGTTGTTGGTTCAGTTGTAGATGTTGAAGCAGTTTTGGTTGTTGGTTCAGTCGTAGATGTTGAAGCAGTTGTAGTTGTTGGTTCAGTTGTAAATGTTAAAGCAGTTATGGTTGTTGGTTCTGTTGTAGATGTTAAAACAGTTGTAGATGTTGACGCAGTTGTTGTTGGTTCAGTTGTAGATGTTAAAACAGTTGTGGTTGTTGGTTCAGTTGTAGATGTTGAAGCAGTTGTAGTTGTTGCTTCATTTGTAGATGTTGAAGCAGTTGCAGTTGTTGGTTCAGTTGTAGATGTTAAAACAGTTGAAGCAGTTGTTGTTGGTTCAGTTATAGATGTTAAAACAGTTGTGATTGTTGGTTCAGTTGTAGATGTTGAAGCAGTTGTAGTTGTTGGTTCATTTGTAGATGTTAAAGCAGTTGTAGTTTTTGGTTTAGTTTTAGATGTTAAAGCAGTTGTAGTTGGTTCAGTTGTAGATGTTAAAACAGTTGTAGTTGTTGGTTCAGTTGTAGATGTTAAAACAGTTGTAGTTGTTGGTTTAGTTGTAGATGTTGAAGCAGTTGTAGTTGGTTCAGTTGTAGATGTTAACACAGTTGTGGTTGCTGGTTCAGTTGTAGATGTTAAAACATTTGTTGTAGATGTAAATTGTGTTGATTTTGTAAGAGGGGCTGTAGTTGTAGATGTTGTGGTTGTTTGTTCAGTTGTAGATGTTAAAGAAATTGTGGTTGTTGGTTTAGCTGTAGTTGTTAAAACAGTTGTAGTTGTTGGTTCAGCTGTAGATGTTGAAGCAGTTGTTGTTATTGGTTGAGTTGTAGATGTTAAAACAGTTGTTGATGTTGGTTCAGCTGTAGTTGTAAGCCGAGTTGCTGTTGAAGGTGAATTTGTTGTAACCACAGTTGTAGAATGAGCTGTACTTGTAGGTAGAGATGTTGTTGCTGCCTGTGTTGTGGTGGTTTGTTTAGATGTAGTTGATTGTTCTGTTGTGGTTGTTGGTTTAGCCGTAGATGTAAATTGTGTTGTTGTTGTTTCTGCAGGAGGGGCTGTAGTTGTAAGCAGAGTTGCAGTTGTAGGTGAGTTTGTTGATTCAGCTGTTTGTGTCGATTTGGCAGTGGTTGTAAACAGAGTTGTTGTTGAGCAGAATTGTTTCTTCTGTTGTCTCAGTTGTGAGCAGAATTCTGAATCAGCTGATGCACTACAAATCACTGTTAAAAGATCAAAGTACAGAGCAATTTTAGAGCAATTGTCACATGTAAATAAGTAATAAGAGAAATAAAGAATGTGGATGGTCAGTGACTTACAGACCTAAACTTAACACTGCAATTATCAGTGTGTTTCTGTTCATCTTGGTCGCTGTCAAATAGACCACCTATAAACATATAATACATAACATCGGCAAACATGTAAGGAATGGCATCAGTTTTGACATGTCAGTGAAGTAGGTAAAAGAAAAAATAATATAACACACTCTTCCCAGATTGTTTCTTTTCATAAAAGTTTTTTTCCCATGCATCAAAGACAATTTGTGATTTTTGCAGTCCACATTAATGAATATGAAAGTAGTTGTAATGAATAACAAAACACAAGGGAAGAATTACACTATCATTTAAAAGTGTAAGATCAGTAAGATAACATTTTTTTTATCAATCTTTATCAATCTTATGCTCATCAAGAATTTTTTTTTTTTCTTGTGCAGTCAAGATTAGCATGTTAATGCATGTGATTAATTTTTTCAGTGTAATGCATTAAAAATTATTTAACATTTAACGCGGGGGTGGAGCTAGGGTTGGCCACCCCACACACAACTGCTGCTTCTGTTTTTTTTTTCCTTGAAAAGAATTGCGTTTATTTAGACAAACAGACGTCTTTACAAACAATACCATGGCCTGATTTAAGTTCACTGTTGCAAAGTTGGAGTGCATGTCTGAAAAGTATCAACAAAAACAAGTTCCCTTTCGAATGGTCTCTCCCGTAGCGTGAAACTCCTGTTTTACTCTGTACTGAAGCCTGATTTGTTCACGTTTATGTAGCTGCACAAACCAATCGTACTTTAGCCCGCCTGAAGGGGTGGAGCTGACTACTATATAAGTCTGCTTGCAGCGCCATTCATCAAATCATTCTCCTTCAGCGACGAGGATCATCTCTTCGCTGACTTTGCAAGGAAGCCGAAATAGAAGAGGAAGAAGCCAAGGAAGAAGCTCACCAGTCGCCATCGAAGAAGCCCTTCGCAGTGAAGATCTTCCCTGCGGCCATCCAGCATGTGAAGAGCACATTTTAGAGCATTTTATGAGCAAATTTCCTACAGCACACGTTATGTCGCGCCACGAGTGTGGCTAGTGCAAGGGGTCCTCTGGGCAGCGCCCACACAGATGCTGCGCTCACTGAAGGCTCATGCTCTCATTATGAGAGAATGAGTCTTTCCCGTCTCTGCTTGCAAACTCTCAGCGAGTTTGAGTTGTGTCATGTCGGCTTAATGCCTGCGTGCCCTGCCCTCTCCTCGCTCTCCTGTCTCGCAGTGTGCTTCACACAGGAGGACCAGCGTCCCTCCTCTGCTGCGAGCGGCTTGACTTCGTTCGGCACATCTGAGAGGCCGAAACCGGACAACGAGCTCAGCAGTGTCCTGTCTATGATGTTGGAGGATTTGGGCCTTGAGTGGTCTGCTCCAGAAGATGACCTCTTGGACAAGTGGTACCTGCTGGGAAGCCGTCAACTGTCCTCTCGCCAAATTGCCACCACGTTCATGCCTGCAGTTAATAAAGAACTCACCAAGACCTAGCGCCCCCCTACTCGGTCCAGGTTAATCCCTCTATGGCAGCGGCTCTCATCAGGCTGGATTGGCACTGCATACAATGGCGGTACAACAGATGTTTCAAGCTAAACTTCTCTGTAGCAGGAACAAGTTTGGCCAACAACTCCCGTAGGCTGTCAGTGAGCTGCACATGGTGACAGATCTGGCTCTGTGCGCCACGAAAGCAATGGTGCAGGTGAACGTCAAGACCAATGGCCAGTTTTGTAGCGCTGGAGCGCCACTTCTGGCTAAACCTCATTATGATCAGAGACGTGGAGGAGATGGCTTACCTGGACTCACCGGTCTTGACAAAGGGCCTATTTGGCCCTGCTGTGGACAGGTTTGCTGAGCGTTTTTTCTGAGGCACAGAAGACGTCACAGGCACTGTGTCACTTCCTCCCCAAGCGCTCTACCCCCGCGGCCGTAGGCCACCAGAAAACACTCGCCTCTCAGCCTGCAAAGCCAGTGCAGCCTCAGCCTCAGCCTCAGAAGAAGTCTGAGTCTGGGCTGCAGAAGCGCCCACAGACTGCGAAGAGCTTCCCTTTCCCGAAGCGCCAAGGTCTTCATCCTCGAGTAGTGCTGGACCCAGATCCCACAAAGCCATTCTGATAAGATAGAGAGGAACAGGAGGGGCCCAGTTCTTGTCTCGGCCAGAACGCCCCCAAAGACTGCTTGTTTGTATACTCCATTCCTCCGAGCACCTCTAATCAGTGGAATTTTGTTTCCAGCAGCTCACGTCCTGCAGGTGCAGCACGTACCCAAATGTTTTACCGTGCAATAACGAGCAAATTTCCTCTTCGCACTCTCACAAGCTTTCATTCGCAAAAATAGACCCTCTCGCCTCCCGTTTCAAGGCTTGGGCAGTCTTGGGGCAGGGCGTCTCGCTGTATCGAGAAATGTCCCACTCGCCTGTACTCTTTTCATCTGATAGCCTTGATTACTCAGGTCTTCGGGAGGGTCAAGGAGACCGGCTGCTCACTCCTTCTAGTGGCCCAGCTCTGGAGAAACCAGACTTGGTGTCCAGAGCTAATGCAGCTCTCAGTAGCAGCCTAAGGATGTATCTGGAGCGAGGGACTGAGGATATATCTGGAGTGTTCCAGTCTGTTTAGACAGTCTGAACAGCTCTTGGTTTGCGCTTCAGCTGGCATGCAATGCCCTATATGTGTGAGGGCCCACTCCACGAGAGGGATGGCCTCCTCGTGGGCTTGGTCCAGTGGGATTTCTGACTGTTGCTACAGTCAAATGATCTAATGAATAGTGCTGTGAGCCGACTTATATAGTAGCCGGCTCCGCCCCTTTTGACAGGCTAAAGCTTAATTGGTTTGTGCAGCTACACAAACGTGAACAAATCAGGCTTCAGTATAGAGTAAAACAGGAGTTTTCTTCATAGCGCCTGACACAATGATTGTTCCCTTATCTCAGGGAACCGAGGTTACGTTAGTAATCCGGAGCGTTTTCCTGTCCTGTCAGGCATCATACTGTGCTCGTAGCACGTGCTCTTCAATTACATGCACAAATATGAAGGTGCTTACTGTTTATCATTTCATATTAAAGCGCAAATGAAACAATTACGAGCATGCAATGTTATAGTCGCCAGTTAAGTCATGAAATGACCAAAAAAGGCAATTAAAGCTGCCTTAAAACTATGCATGCAAGTATTTGTTTTACAAGTCGCCTTTAAGAACATCTCTGAAATGGTTCTTAAAACTGTTCTGGAGGCTGAAGCACAGCAGCACTGTGTCCCTCATCTAACACACTCGTTAGTTTATTAGTGGAGACTTTAAGTCTTGAAATGAGTAAGAAAATGTAAAGAGCTGTGAGAAAATATAATGCGTGTCAGATCCGCGTCATGAACAGCAGCGGCAGCTCTTAAAATAATAATCTCAAATTTCAATCTTAAAGCAGCCAAAATAAGATAATAACCCAGCTACTGTAATGTCTGTTCATCAAAGAACAAAAGAAAAAACAGAAAATCAAGTTTTGTAGCTTTAAGGATTCATCTGTATTTAATTTAGAATTTTGTGTTTGATAACTTTTTAATAATTTAAAAAAGATTTTGAAAAGATAATAACGTACAAATCTCTGTATATTTCCTACTTGCTGAAGGGCACAGGTTAATATGACATTTATTAGGATTTATATAGGATTATATAGGGTTTATGTAAAGATTGTGAAGTTAATCTAAATTAGAAATAATTTTTTTAAAGTGTGATAATTGTTAAAAAAGATAGCTCTGAATTACACTGGAATGTTGAATGGCTAATGGCCAATGGAGAAATATTAGGAAACATAACATTTCCTAGTGACATCAGTGATAGTACTGGTATAGGTGATACTTGCCTTCAGTCATAAAAAATATGCCATTAAAGAAATATTAAAAAATTACGATTGAATGTGAAATTATTGCAGTATAAAAGTAAATTTAAATCTTTAATGTTAGGTGGAATTAATTGTGATTAATTTCAGAAAAAAGTGATTAATTAGGTCTTTTTTTATCGATTGACAGCACTATTAAAAGCACTACAAAACAGTAATATTTTGAAATATTATTGCAATGTAAAATAACTGCTTTTATGTGAATATCTGTTAAAATGTAATTGCTGTGATCAAAGCTAAATATTCAACATTGTTACTTCAGTCTTCAGTGTCACCTGATCTTTCAGAAATCATTTTAATATGCTGATTTCCTGCGCAAGAAACATTTCTGATTATCAGTAATGAAAACAGTTGTGCTGCTTCATATTTCAGTGGTAACTGTCACTTTTTATAAAATGAATGCATCCTTACTAAATAAAAGTATTAATTTCTTTTTTTTTTTTTTATCATACTGATTCCAAACATTTGAACGGTAGTGCAGATCAAGACCATTAGACATTGTATTACAATGGAAATTGTACATGAAAAACATATTACAAAATGTTTTCATTGTTGAATTATAGAAATGTAACTTTGGATAGAGCATTTTCACATCTATTTTCAAAATAGAGAGTGACAGATAAAGGGTTAAAAGCCATTATCAAAACTTTATACTGGACTCTAAAATCAACAGGAAGCAAGTGCGATGAAGCCAGCACCTGAGAAATACTGAACCACTTCCTTGTGCCAGTCAACCCTAAATTAACGAATTGCAATAGATAAAACAAATGCATGAACCAGTTTCCAAGTCCTCAAAAGACTGAAAATCGTCAAACTTGTAACATTTTTTAAAATCTTTTTAAAAAACTGTAAACTTTTAAACCTTTTTAAACTTTCTTGTCAGGCTTTATCAAGCCAAACTTTTTAAATCTAGTTTTTCATTTATTATTGAACCCTATTGCATTTATAATTTTTAATCTTTAACATCTGATAAAATTTACAAATTCACCCCAACTGCATCTTAAACAATTTTAAACTTTTTACTTCATCACTTTTTTTTTCTGTTAACGTGTCAGCCATTCATTACAATGTGATTGGAGTATAAGATCCACTTTTGTTTAACCCTTACATAATACATTTATTTGTAAAGTGCTTCATACAATTGTTTTAATGCAGCTTTACTGAAATAAGCAGGGAAATTATGAAATTACTTAAATTCCAGGCCTAAAGCAGTTCTACAGAAGACAATGGTCATTATACATATAGCTCATTTAGTTCAGTGTTTATAAAAAATTAAGAATGCTTAATAAAAAATTCTAAATTAAATGATCACAAATAATCTCAATTAAGAATAAAGACTTCTTAATAGATGTGAGTATAAATCAGAAAGTATGGCTATAGTAATACGCAAACTCACCCAATCCATTTTGTACCCGAGTGCAGTTTCTTACACTCAGGTGAAGTTGTAAGTCCCTAAAAGGAAATAATTGCTTTCCTCAAAGTTCACGTTTTTATTAGCTCTGTTTCGAGTCACATGACACAAACCGCATACGGTGATGGTGCATTGTTTATCCAGTCCATCTTTAACCAAACTGGATAAACCTACTTATACAACAGTGCATTCCTCCCCAAACATGCAGTCTCGTGAAACACTGCCGTTGAAAGCAAGTGATTATAGGGTTTGTTCTTGATTAAAATAATGAAACCTATAAAACAGTCAAACTCATATTGTAGACTGCTATAACAGTGTATATTATATTGATTGTTGAATATGTATTGCATCTTAATCACAAAAATAATGAAATACCTAATAGAAAAATGTCTTTCCAAACCTGTATTCATTTATTTCTTGTTTAGAACACATTGGACTCCATTGGCTTTCATTGTCTAGATTTATAAACACTAAATGCACAATGTGAGAGTTTAGAATCACATGAGGGTGAGTAAATGATGACACAAATCCAAGATATGCAGAAAATGTTACTGCTTTAATGGAGTTTCATTTACTGGGAGTTCATCGTGTCATAAAACAATAAATATTATCAAGCCGTGCCATCTGTTTGAGTTTTCTCCAGACAATGGCTTTTAATTCTTTTTATTTATTTTTTTTTTTTTAACACATATAATACAGTAAACAAGAGAATGTATCTAATAACTACTACCCACCATTACCTCCCCTCAACCCAGAGCACACCAAGAGTTTGAAAATAGGTACGATACATGTAAATAAATAAAATAACAACTGAAATAATCCAAATAATTTAAATGACCAAGATCTCTCTAACAGAACATAAACAGTTCTTCCACATAGACAAAGTGGCTGGTTTAGCATGACTGGTCCGTTCTGATGACAGTTCCAGATATATCATCTCCAGTAAGGAATGTTGTCCAGTGACCAATGATTGATAGAAAGGTTTCCATCGTTGAACTGAAAGTTTCTTTGCAGCAGTCGAGACAGCTGACCAAAACTTCCAGTCTTTCTTTTTTAGAGGAAGTAATCTGCTGTATGATTTGAAAAACAAAAGTAAAAATAAGAGACTGTTGCTTTGTTTGGCGCATTGTGAATCAATTTTACTACTGGATGAGTTTAAGGATCTGTGACCCAAGGTACCGTATGTGCTTTTAAGGCTGCACGTAGTTTAAAATATAGAAATAAAGTATTTTGATAAATATTAAATCTTTTAACATAAGTTAGAATACCTTTTATACCAAGAGATGGATGTACAAAAGGTTGTCCACCAGAAAGTAAATTCAAATTGCGTTAAATAGGGGTATGAGTGTGCTATATAGTTTTAGAAGGAAATAAAGTCTCTGTCTTAAATATTTGGAGAGTGATAGAAGAGAACCGTAGTATAATGAGCACTTCCTGTAAGGAAGGCCAGAAAATAAAAAAAGTCTTGTGGATAAATCGGCTAAATTAGTTCTTTTTCTTTTTGTTTCCATGAAGACTGTGAGAGCAGAAAAAAGGACCAATGGTGTCATTTAAAATTAGGGCAATCCCATCCCCTTTGCGATTTATTTTAACGTAATTTGGGGACGATTTTCATTCCATACATATTTTACCAGTAAAGAATCTAACCTTCTAATCGGAAGCATATGACTAATAAAATGAATGTGGGGCAACATTTTTATTGTCCAAATTTGATATTCTTTTATTCGGCCTCCTCCATTGGATCCTGGAACTGAAGATTTGAAGATCTGCAAGCCTTCGGTACCGTTTTGTCCTCCAAACCCTCAATGTATTTTCCAGCGTTTCTGGCCCTTGTACACTCTTAAAAAAAAAAAAAAAAAAGGTGCTTCACGATGCCATAGAAGAACCTGTTTTGTCTAAATGGTTCCTTAAAGAAACTTTAACATCTGAAGAACTTTTCTGTTTTACAAAAGGTTCTTTGTGGCGAAAGAAGGTTCTTCAGATTGTAAAAAGTTAAGAAATAGATGGTTCTTTAAAGAACCTTTGACTGATCAGCTCTTTGTGGAACCAAAAATGGTTCTTCTATGGCATCGCTTGAAGATCCAAAAAGCCAACGTGCTCAACCCCCTTCCATTCACGTTGGTAGATTAACCAGACAAACATTGTTGCAACATGACCGATCGTATAAATCAATGCATTTTCATTGCATCAGTTCAATCTGAGAGAGGCAAAGATTTGTCGTTTTTTGTTTTATGTAGACTGCTTTGAAGATTGTCTACGTTCATTTTAATAGTCGGTTGACTTTTACTTAGAGAGTTTATTTCTTCTTTCAACATTCGAAGAATGGCACCCTTTATAAAGGCATTCAAGGGAATAAGAGCTGACTTTATTTTCTCTGTCAGTGTGCTGGCGCATAGCCTTCTGTTGCGCTTTGATTGCTAACAATAGAGGCCATATCATTCTGGAATGTTTTGAGACGTTTGCCGCCCACAGCTTGTTTTTGAAGATACAACAACTTTTTACTAGTTGCTTTTATTGAAGTATATCTATTCCATTGCCAGAAAAAGAAATGATCTTTTCTCAATATAAAAGAAATGACAAAAAATACTATCTTAAATATAAGCTTACTTAATCAGTGAAGTTTTTGCTTATCCGTCTATCTATCTGCTTAAGGAATGTGGTCAGTCCGAATGTGCTTTTTTTAATGTACAAAGATTTCATCTGACACATTGTGTTTATTAATTCAGCAGAAAATTTTATAGTAATTTAGGTAACGCTTTAGATTACAGCCAACAATTTACAGCATAAACAAAATTTACAGGGTAATTACAGTGTACCTATACAGTACCTCCATGTAGTTATATTGCAATAATATGTAAAGTTTGGGGAATAACAGGGTAACAACCTGGAAAATTACAAATAATTTATACTGTAAGAATTTTGAAACTAAGGGGTAACTATTCTAATGTTACGTGGTATGTATGACCTACTATGCTGATGACACATTTTATGTTTGGGAGTGATTTAGCAAGAATATACACTTACATTGGTGTTATATCATAGCTCTAGGGATTTTTTAACCACAGGCTACATGATGGAGAACAACAAAACTGGAAATCTAGTGAAGTATGTTAATGAGTTTCTGCTATGATTTATAATTCATCTACTAAGCATACTGTATTTGTCCATCTCAGCTGAGTCACCAAATAACTTTGCTTGACATTGTATACCATCAAGGTTCAATGCAGTTTAAAACAAGCTTACCTCTTTCCAACTGTTAAAAGAAAAATGTACATGATACAACACTTATATTTCAGTTGATACTATGTACTGCAATGTTTTCATAGCAATAAATAAATAAATACAAATATTTTACATATTATTTTAAAAATGCAATTAAAACTTTTTTTCTCCTCTGTGCAAATATACACTTGTTCTGTGATCAAGTCCAACTTGTTCCCCCCTTGTTTCATGTAAATACAGGGTAAGTGGCTACAACAAATTGCTCAAAACATACAAACAGTGCATATAGAAAATCATCACACCCTGGAAAATAAAATAAATTAAGTCTAACTTTTTTGGGCTACATGTACACATTATAACCATTCATTAATGTAAAAATATAATTTAAAAAAATCTGGAGGATTATTAAAAATTAATCAGTGAAATGCCTGGTTTGGTAAAGTGATCAGCCCCTTAGAGTATACCATTATAAACTTGCTTAGGTGCAAGCAATCAACTTCCAGATTAAACACAAGGCTTATTGGCCCACGTGACATCAATAGAAGTGGTGTTAATTACTTCAGACTAAAACCAGCTGTTTCTTGAAGATTCCACTGTTAGTAGTGCATGGCACGGCAAAGAATTCACCATGGTTGGGAAAGTGCTTTCAAAAGACCTCAGGGATAAAGTTGTAGAAAGGCACAAGTTAGTAGAAGGCTACAAAAACATTTCAAGGCTTTAGCTATCCCTCGGAGTACTGTTTCGGAGCATCATTAAAAAGTGTCAAGCGCAGCACATTGCCTAGATCAGGCCATCCATCCAAAGTGGATGGCAGAGCCAAAAGAACATAGATAAGAGAAGCTACCAGGAGGCCAAAGGCAACTTTGAAGGACTTGCAAGGCTTTATGGCTGGGTCTGGACAGTCTGTGCATGTGAGAACTATCTTCTAAGCTTTTGCACTATGCAAAAACACATTTAGAAGAGTCTGATACCTTCTGGTAAAAGGTGCTATGGTCTGATGAAACCAAAATTTACATTTTTGAACTCCAAGCGCTATGTTTGGCAAAAAGCAAACATGTCACGCCACCCAAAACACACCATACCTGCTGTGAAGCGTGGTGGTGGCAGCATTATGTTGTGGAGGTGTTTCTCTTCAGCTGGGACTGGCCGATTGGTCAGGATTGGGAAAGGGAAAATTAATGCTGCCAAGTACATCCAAATTCTCGGGAAAAACCTGTGTCCCTCCGCTGAAGATGGATAGGTCATTCACCACAATGACCCTAAACATACTGACAAAACAACAACAAAAGGGCTTAAGGAAAAGAAGGTGAATGACCTTGAGTGGCCAAGTCAGAGCCCTGACTTAAATCCAATTGAAAATCTGTGGATGGATTTGAAGAGAGCAGTCCATTGCCACTCACCACAGAATTTGACTGAACTTTAGCAATTCTGCAAGGAAAAATAGGCAAATATTCCCCCATCAAGGTGTGCAAAGCTTGTACAGACATATCCAAAAAGACTGAAAAGGTGGCTCTATGAAGTAATAAATCAAGGGGCTGATGACATTTCCAAACACAAAAACTGTTGTGTTTTTTCTTTCGTTGGTTTGATGTCGTAAGACCGAAATTGTAAATAAAGCTGGAAAAGTTATTTGGAATTGGTTTTGATTTCAGGCTGTGTGACAAATAAAGTAACTATTTCAAAGGGGTATGATGATTTTCTATAGGCAGGTAATATAACAATAAACATGGGCTATTTTACTTAATTCAAATATTGTTGGAAATGTACTATACTGTTGGGTTTAAATGAACCCAAATGGGATTTAAATTCAAATAACACACAAATGACAACAGTAACAACACAGGTAACAGATAATAAAAGATGATAATTTATTACACCAGAAACTGACAAAAATATAAGCAAACAAAAAAACGTAGGCCTCATGAAAAGAGCAAAAAAAAAAAAAAGAGCAAAGCAACTCCATATTTGTACAGTTAAACCAAAATTCCTTTGTAAAGTAAGAACAAATGTAAGATTCAGTTCAATTTGTTGATGTTTTTCACCCACTGACAAATAAACTAATGTTACCACTATAGCCAAACCATCATGCCAAGAAACACGCAGGCTGAAAGCCTGTAATAAACACTGAAAGTCAAGATTAAACTGTGTATTATAGCAAATCGACCAAATTTGACCATCTTTGATTCTACCGTTTTGATCCAGGCTTCACTCCAGTCAGTTTAAAAAAATCTCTCTCCTCTTGGCTTCAGTTCATTTTCTTCTATTTTCCAGACATAAAAAATATATATATTTATGAAGAATTCCTGTCAGGTTACAGGCCCCATTATAGCACATAAACTGCAGTTAAAATTACAAATGACTTGCATCTTGCAAAGTCAATGGCTGCATCTCATTGTTAGTTTTACTTGATTTTGGTGCTGTGTTTGTCGCTATAGAGCAGGGGTGCCCAACCCTGTATCTGGAGAGTTACCTACCTGCAGACTTTAGTTCCAGCCCTGCTCCAACACAGCTGTCTGTAATTATCAAGTGCTACCTAAAAGATTAATAAGCTGGTTCAGGTGTGTTTGATCAGGGTTGGAGCTGAACTTTGCAGGATGGTAGATCTCCAGGAACAGGGTTGGGCACAAATGCTATAGATCATGACATACTTGAAAAGGAGGTTGCAGGAATGCTTAGGTACACTCTTAAAAGTAAAGGTGCTTCAAAATGCCATAACATAACCTTTTTTTTGTCTAAATGGTTCCATAAAGAATCTTTGTTTCATAAAAGTTTCTTTGTTGCGAAAGAAGGTTCTTCAGATAATAAAAATGTAAGAAAGAGATGGTTCTTTAAAGAACCTTTGACTGAATGGTTCTTTGTGGAACCAAAAATGGAGTTCTATTGCACCACTAAGAAGAACCTTTGAAAGCACCTTTTTTAAGAGTGTAGCTAGCTTGAAGCCAGTGGGGCTGTTGGTTAGAACAGAAGATCCAGTCTAGTCACATCAGGTATTGTAGTCTTTATTACACAACCAAGGAGGTTCTGTGCATATAGGGGTGTGTGGGAGGTTTCTGTACGGAAACAGAAATACAGTTTCAGTTTACCAATAAACATTTAAATAAATCACATCACTAAACAGAAAATATAGCAAGCATGAAACGCATTAACACATTTTAGGCCAAACTTAAGTCATTCAGAATAAGCACTTACATGGTCAATTTTGCAAACGCAGGAAAAACACAATTTAAGCAACACAACTCAGTCCTCTGCACAGTATAGCCATATGCAACAAAAGACCAAGCTGTGGGCACATGTTCAGCTAATAAGGCCTAAGAGACAGCCCTGATTGGCTTGAGGTTGTGTGGGTGGAGTTTGGGGCTAACAAGGAAATGAACAGTCTGACAGGGGTGTGGTACTGCCTTTAAGAGTGCAGCTAAAGGACACAAAAACTTCTCAACAATACTTATATTTGATTACAAAACTATATAAAGGTGTTTCATGGCAGGCTTTAGGATGGTTTAGAATAGATCATATCTGTCTGATTATTATTGCTTAGTCATCTCAATTGTCGCCAGTAAAGTATGGAGTGCCACAAGGATCTGTCCTAGGTCCTCTGCTATTTTTAATATACTTGTTGTCCCTTGGTAATATTATTAGAAGAGACAGACAGGATACTTTCCATTGTTATGCTGATGATACTCAACTATACGTTTCAACAAGACCAGATGAAACTTCTAAGTATTCTAAGCCAAAAGAGTGAGTAAAAATATTAAAGATTGGTTGACCAATCATTTTCTCTTAAAATATGAAAGATTTTACTTATTGAACCAAAGCAGCGCACAGAATCTTTTGGATTACAATTTGCATCTAGATCAGGGGTGGCAAACTTCAGCCCTGGAAAGTCCTGGAAATCCAGAGTATAGCTCCAACCCTAATTACAACTCACCTGCCTGTAGCTTTCTAGTAACCCTTCAGACCTTGATTAGGTTGTTCAGGTGTGTTTGATTAGGGTTGAAGTAAAATTCTGCAGGGCTGTGGCTCTCAAGGACTGACGTTCGCCACCCCGATCTAGATGGATGTACTGTTGCTTCCTCTATAGTCAAAAACTTTGTTGTTATATTAGACAGCAACTAACCTTTTGAAAAACAAATTTCCCATGTTACAAAAACAGCTTTCTTCCATCTAAGAAACATTGCTAAGCTACAAAACATGTTACGTTTTTAAGGCAGGAAGGCAAATACATAACTAGTGAAAGATTATTTATTATCGAATATATTGCAAAATCCAAACATAACAGAGAGAGTGCAGGCATCTGCGATCTACATGATAAAGTCTGGTTACATAACTTAGTGCACGTACGCACATAAAGTGCATTCTTTACTGCATGATTCAGTCAGTCAATATGCATAAAGAATGATCAAGATAAGGGGGTGACTTACATTTTAGTCACCATATTGGCTGTTTTTGCTATATTTCACCAACAAAAGGCATTCTAAACACAGCCACAGCATTGTTTTGCGTCTTTGAGCAACATAATGGTGTTTTGTTCCTGAATGAATCAACCGTTTCAAATAAAATGATTCGGATCAATTGCAATGAATCACTTAAGAGTGACTTGCTGCCACCTACTGGCGGTTTTAATTTCACATTTAAAGTATCTTTTCATTTTTTAAATAATTTCAAATATCAGTATTCCAGGTTTTATGTTAAAAATATCAAAACATTATTTATACATTTGTAACTGCAGGTTGAAGCATTCCATGTCCCTCTTATTTGCATCAACATGTGTGAATGCATCTAAATGCCACTTCAAATGCAACTTCTGCAAAGGTGAATTTTGTTGATGGTGATTTAATGTGTTTAGCAACACCCTAAATGTATTATTATTATTATAATTGACTGTTTAAATGTAAGAATTTGACTCAAAAGATGATGCACACTTTTAGAAAAAAAATGGCTTTATAAAGGTAAAAATGCCCATAAAAGGTAAAAAAAAATCAATTTAAATTTAATGGAAGATATTAATTTATATCACTGCTGTGAACTGGCCACACAGAATATGAAGAATATCAACAACCTTATTAGTCTTTGTATAATTATCTTTATCGATACAGTCGATACAAAATACTGAGATATTATTTTGTCAATATCACACACCCCTAGTACTGACACAAAATGATTTGCAATGGTTGCTTTGTCACGTCAAGTATAGACAGCCTCAAGCTGTTGGTTTACTTTGTGTTTTTTTCTTTTCTTTTTTTTTTTGGCTAGTAGAAATTATGAATAGTCGGTAACTTAAAAATTTAGTAGCCAAATTGGCTGGTGAGTGAAAAAGTCATTTTAGCTCACAAACCCTAGACTCTAGGTAGTACTAAAGGATGTAGAGCTTTTTCACATTTGGCTCCTAAACTCTGGAATAGCCTTCCTGATAACACTCAGGGATCAAACACACTGTCTGTTTAAATCTAGATTAAAGACACGTCTCATTAGCCAAGCATGCACATTATCATTCCTTTGATTGGGTTTAGTGCCGTCAAACGATTAATCGTGATTAATCAGTCTCGATCCAGCCCTTATGAAGATCTGAGATGACTGAACACCTGAGAAGAGATAATGCCAAGCCCTCAGATGACCTCAGCTGATGCCAACCCTGAAACAACATACAAAACTACCACATTTTGCTATTAGCTTGATCGCAATATATAATCACAGCCTTGTTCACCATCAGTTTGATTACATGTCATTAGCTATTAAAATAATTATGAAAGGCGATTACAATCTGATATTAAACTTGAGTGATAGGGAAATATTCACAGCTGACGAGAGAATAAGACATAAGAAATATGACTCAGTGACTGAAAATGAGAATGATTGCTTTTATTTATCACCATTATAATTCTACTTGTGTCATCAGAGTTTACTTAGCACTTAGATGCAACATTCCACAGAAAAGGGATAAATATTGTATATTACATATACAGAATTGAAACATATCTAGTATACATCCTAACCAGTGCTTGTATATACTTAGTGTGTTCTATATTCATTTTACTTGTGCTCTTGGTACCCATTATATTGTTTACCACATCCAGTGTGAACAATATCAACAATCAATACATTTCTCACAAATTCACAGAAAATCCCTCTGAGTTCAGAATTGGATAGATGTTTTTTTCTTTCCAGAATAAATAATTTAGAAAATACTGGTATGTTACAAGTGCATGAAATTGTCTATCTGACTAAGAAGCTTGTTGTTGTTGTTGTTGTACAGGTTAATATGCAATGGTATCAGACCATCTTGTTCACGAGTTTCTCCCCCAGACGTTTTCTGATGTCATATCCTGTGGCTTTTTGTCATTCCTCTGAGTTGTTTTACAGGTTTCAAAAGCATTGAAATACTTTATCCTTTTGCTCATCAAAGCCTCTTCAGAGTCATCCAGCATTAAAAAGACCTTTAACATTTTCAATGCATTGGATACGTTAGTTTCAGAGGAGCGGCTATGCTGCATTTCAAAAGGGCTACAAATATGTGTGCATGAGACAACGCTTTGTTATTTCAAGATTAAAGTGGAATTTTCCTAAGAGATCAACCATCAGCATTATCAGCACATGATAGTGTTTGTTTTTAATGTGCATAGTCGTTATATTTAGTCTAAGTAAAGTACTGAGTTATAATTGAAATGTTGCAAAGTGTTTTTTTTAACAATTGCTTGTTGTACCCCTTATCCGAAGAATCAGTAATAGTATAGCATTTCAGCATACTTTAGACTTTAAAAAAGCATATTTACTAATGGAACAATTCTGGGAATCAGTATTACGTTAACCAATATTTAAAAAAAACAACATAATTGCACAATGTTAGGTTCTGAAGTAAATCTATGAAAACATGCAGGAACATACAGATCCAGAACCGACATGGAATAAATTATAGCTTAGATCTAGCTTGGAGTTTTTAGAATAGGATTATATAAAATAGTACTTTCATAACTACTTGTTAAGTAGCATCAGTAGCTTCATTTGAGTCCTTCATGTGAGCAGACGTGGAAGACAAGATTCAGACCCGTCTGAATCAGTTATATTGGCATGAGTTTACGGTCAGTTGAACCGTGGAACCAGAAGTGACACAGCAACCAGGACTGAAGCGGTCAACACACTGATCCTGCTGCTGACTTCAGCTGATGAATATGCTGCGTTACAAAGAAAAGGAAACAGACAGAAATTATCAATCGCTGACCTCTTGGAATTTTGCCTGAAGCTCAAGTAGAGTAACAGACGGAGTACAGTTGCAACACTTTAAACTTTTAAAATCCATGTGTACGTTCACATTTGCGTGCATGAAAAATTTCAAGCTTGTAGTCCACATTCCTTCAGTCTTTTTTTGATACTCCTCTATTTTTGTGAATAATTGTTGTTTCCGTCTGATCATAAAACAAACTCTGTTGTTACTGCCAATTGTTGATTGATCATCTGACATTTTTTTGTGTGTGAAAATACTAGAACATGGATGCAAGATTGTGTAATTTTGTTGGGCAATAACCTACACAATTCTGCAAGGCAGTTTGATAAATTTTTAATTGTATTTCTTTAAACAAAAATATTTCATTAGTCATTAGTAGAATACATGTCCATTTTTTTTTTCAACTTTGCAGCTACACAGTAATACTTGCACAGAGGCGGAAAATTTCAACAAAATTGGCCAAAAAAAAAAGTTTGGAAAGTTTCCAAAAATTCTGGAATTTACTGTCAACACTACATGTCAACTTCCTCTACTAACCCAAACCATAACAAAACAGTGTACTAATGAGAGTTAGCTGACATGTAGTTGCAAATTAATGGTAGTTAGTTGCCATGTAGTCCCAAAGTTACTTGTAGTTAGTAGAATGTCAGAAGTTGAAGCAAAAAGTGCACGGTTGCAATATGAGTAATTCAGTTTGAAAACTTGATATTCCTGCATTATAACTAGGAACTGGCCAGTTCACAGTCTGCACCAAAACTTGTCCGCAAATTAATGTTATTTAGGACATGCTAGTCATTGATGCCCTGTTCTGAAATTCAACAAAACTTTGGGCCACAAAGGTTACATTGGTCTGGATTGCTGGATTTTTTTAAGTATCACAAATTGTGCAAAACTTTCTACTTGTGCACCACAGCAAAATACAAACAAGTTGCAACTGTACTCTTCCTTACAATGATATAACAGGGTTTCTACGATGCTTAAAAAGGTCTCAAAACATCTTAAATTTACCTTTAGAAACCCTGTATAATTGCAGTAATCAAAGTAAAAAAGAGTGCACAATATTTCACTGCAGTGCAAGAGTAAAGTGCATCACTTACTTGCGTTATTTATAATAATTGAAGAAGTGAAGATCTGGAAGGATAACGTGTTGTTTCTTGCTGCTCGAACTATAGTGTTCACTATCTGGGTGCTATTGGGTAGAGTAACATCTGCTCCGAATACAAGATCCATGCTGTTTTGGAGCGTAGGCACACTCCTTGTTTTAACGTTAGCCTCGCTGGAGAGAGTTTGGAATCAAGATTTGTTAATGAAACAAGTGTTAATGTTGAATCAAAAGCTATATTTGAAGAATGCACCAGCATGTTCATACCCGAAGCTTGTTACAGATATGGTGCTGAATGATGCAGGGTAATCAGCCAGGAAAAAGGGTTCAAGCTGCAAAACAAGAGTTGCTTGAGTAAATTGGCTTTCACTTAGACAAGTAACCAAAATTCAAAAGCAGACACTTCACACTCACCCCTGTTTTTATCATTGTAGCCCTGTCCAGAAATTCAGTAGAAGTTTTATTGGAAAGAGCAGCCACAAAGGTTCCATTGGTGAAGATTGTCAGTGGAATGATCTGCATTGATTCTACAAAAAAAGGAATTGATTTTTAAAGAAAGCGTACAGATGTGAACAGTTAAGCGTTCAGTCTTAAAATCTGGCATATCTTAATCAACTTACTAACGACAGTAATAGAGGTGGCATCAAGGGTGAGGTTAAAGCCTGCAGTTGAATTAGCAGCTGCTTCTTTTAGAGTCTCCACAATGTCTTTGTTGGTGGGGATCGGTTCGGTGGACTCTTCACTAAACACCAGCTGAACCTCCGCCTGTACATTTGATTCTGCCCGGTTTCTGAAAACAGCTCTGGAAAAGAGGTGTTTTCTGGTTTTAATTACATATATGATCTCATTGTTGGATTGTGATGCACAGATGGGAAGAAGCAGATTTTTGTTTCATAAATGCAACATAATATATAAAAGTAACAGGTTGCAGGGGTGTAGATTATTAAAGCAATCATTTAAAGTAAGGAATCAAACTATAACTTTTACTTACATGAATGCAAGCACGATGGTTCTGACAAAACGAGGCCCAAACTTTTTTTTATAGACTTCATCAAACTGTGAAAACAGTGAGTCAGTTTTAGGAAAGTTTCAAACAATTGCATTTTATGGAAATATATCATATTTTTATTTTTATTTTTTGTCTTTTAAATGCACTCTTAAAAATAAAGGTTCTTCAAGTGATGCCATAGAAGAATCAGTTTTGGTTTCACAAAAAAACAGTCAAAGGTTCTTTAAAGAACCATCTCTTACTTTCCTTTTTATAATCTGAAGAACCTTCTTTCGCCACAAAGAACCTTTTGTGAAACAGAAAGGTTCTTCGGATGTTAAAGGTTCTTTATGGAACCAATAAGACAAAAAAAAGTTTCTTCTATGGCATCGTGAAGCACCTTTATTTTTAAGAGTGTAGAGTACTAAAAAATGTGTATTTTGATATACAGACAAGTACGAAACAAAGTTATTTTTTTTTTCTTTCAAGTTTTACTATTATTTAAAATAGACCATTTAACATTTATTTGTGTCTTTGCAAATGCGTGCACTGTATTGTTCTGCAGTTTGAAACGTACCATACTCTCTACTTTTGAGGCAAGTTCTTTAAACTCTGGAGTTGTCGGGATTGCCAGTTCTGGAACAAACACCACTATGATGACGATCTGTATGGCTACAGATGGTGGAGGACGTGCTGGTGCTGTTGTTGTGGTGGTGGTTGTTGTTGAGGTGGTTGTTGCTGTTGTTGTTGTTGTTGTTGTTGTTGTTGTTGTTGTTGTTGTTGTTGTTGTTGTTGTTGTTGTTGTTGAAGTAGGACTGGTCTTAGTTGTTGTGGTTGTTGTTGTTGGTGTTGTGGTAGGTGTGGTTGTAGTTGTGTTAGGCGTGGTGGTTGTAGTTGTTGTTGTAGTTGTGGTAGGTGTAGTTGTAGTTGTGTTAGGCGTGGTTGTAGTTGTTGTTGTAGTTGTGGTAGGTGTAGTTGTAGTTGTGTTAGGCGTGGTTGTAGTTGTTGTTGTAGTTGTGGTAGGTGTGGTTGTTGTTGTAGTTGTGGTAGGGGTAGTTGTAGTTGTGTTAGGCGTGGTTGTTGTTGTTGTAGGTGTAGTTGTAGTTGTAGTGGCTATGGTAGTTGTGCTGAAGGGGTCTGTTACTGTTGTATGAGTTTGGACGTATTGTAGATTGTGGGGAAAAATACAAATAACAGTTGAGAAAGTTGATCTCCAACAAAAAAAAAAAAAAAAAAAAACCCAGTGCGATAGCTATTGTTTAATAGCAATACAGAAAGCTTTCCAAATAGTTTTAAACAACATTGCATTGATGACGCTGGTTGTTTGACTTACCTGTTACACTGGTGATTTTCAGAGTGACGTTAGCTTGCATGATAGTTTCTATTATTTCATTGTTCGTGGGTAAGGTTCCAAATGTCACATTCAAGTCAGTGACAATTGACCCCGCACTACAAATAAGAAAGAGTGGTGTTATACAAGTCTGTCAGATGCTTTTAACAAATTTCATATACAGTACCATGCTTAGGCATACTAATTTTGCTTTAAGATATTTTATATATTTTTTATATATTTTGCTTTCGTAAACCAGTGGAAAATATCCATTTTAGATTTACAAACATTCCTCTTGCAAATTTTTGGTATGTATTTGAGATAAACAACTTTGTATAAACAAGAAGTCCAACAACTACTTCTATGGCCAACACATATATCTCATCTGACCATTGTCTGGGATTACTTAAAGAGATGGAAGTGATTGAAACTAAAGCCTAAATCAATAGGATTAGTAGTGTAAAAGAATGGATTAAAATTCATTTTTATTTATTTATTAGATTTTGTTATCTGATTTATCAAAAAAGATACTCCACAGATTAATCAATTATCAAAATAACAGTTATTTAGAGCCCTAGTTGCCTCTGTCTGTGTGATCCCATAGAAATGTTTGGAAAACTAAAAATGATTATTTCTTACATGCACAATAAAGAAGAAAATGTATAAATTGCTGTCTAAACTGATCTGTAAACCATTTTTGTATCTGTATTTCCATTTAGAGGGAAGAAATACTCACAAGAACCGATAAACTGCCAGTCTGAAGAAGGAAGGGAATTTCCTTCTAAATAATGGGTCCAACTGTGGAAGACAGTTTGACAATGTCAGGTTCAGCATTTATGAATTTCATCAGTTATGAATTTTAACCACAGGAAAAATACAACTGTTCTTGAGAAATTGAAGTCAATAGTGAGGATGCCAAATAGAAAGTGCGGTTGGCAATTCTTTGATGTATTAAAGGTTGTATCAGCGATTTCTAGCCTAAAACATAAAGTGTCAATTTCAGCTGACCTTTCTTCACGATCTGCTCGCTGCCTGCCCCATAAATTGTCTGTGAAAAAACCGCGTCTCTCTGGTCAGCCTAGGGTCCGAGATATGCCAAAAAAACAATCGGTGCTACCAACTATTCCACAGATAAACAAACAGTGTTCCAACCAATCAGCGTCAGACAATTTATGGGGCAGGCAGCGAGCGGATCGTGATGAAAGGTCAGCTGAATTTGACACTTTATGTTTTAGGCTAGAAATCGCTGATACAACCTTTAACATTTAGCAAAAACATTTAAGCAAATTATTAAAATAGCAGCATATTAATATTTACTCCAGGGCAAAAATAAAATAGAACACTATTTGCACCGGAGTAAAAATAACATACATAACAGTCTGTATAGGGTGCAATTAATTATTTACATTACTATATACTTTTGCTGAATACATTCAAATGTAAACAGTTTGTTACTATTTAATTTGCAATGCAGACTGCATATACATTAAATATTTGCTACACAACGTACCTCATTTAGGACTTTCTTTTCTCTGTTTTTATATGTGTCCGAAGCTGAATTTAACAGATTGTTGTCAAAAGTTTCATTGCTGGAAAACCTAACATGAACTAACTGGGTTGTGATTGGGGTTGTTGTGGCTTGAGCTGTGGTTATTGTGGATTGAACGGTTGTATCTGGACTAGTTTGTAGAGTTGTAATTGTTGAAGCTTGTGTTGTTGTAATAGGGCTTGTTAATATTGGTTGAATTGTATTTGCTGTTGTAGATTCAGTTGTTGCAGTTGTAGGTGGGTTTGTTGTACCTAGGGTTGTAGATTCAGTTGTTGCAGTTGTTGGTGCGTTTGTTGTACCTAGAGTTGTAGATTCAGTTGTTGCAGTTGTAGGTGGGTTTGTTGTACCTAGAGTTGTAGATTCAGTTGTTGCAGTTGTTGGTGCGTTTGTTGTACCTAGAGTTGTAGATTCAGTTGTTGCAGTTGTTGGTGCGTTTGTTGTACCTAGAGTTGTAGATTCAGTTGTTGCAGTTGTTGGTGCGTTTGTTGTACCTAGAGTTGTAGATTCAGTTGTTGCAGTTGTTGGTGCGTTTGTTGTACCTAGAGTTGTAGATTCAGTTGTTGCAGTTGTTGGTGCGTTTGTTGTACCTAGAGTTGTAGATTCAGTTGTTGCAGTTGTTGGTGCGTTTGTTGTACCTAGAGTTGTAGATTCAGTTGTTGCAGTTGTAGGTGGGTTTGTTGTACCTAGAGTTGTAGATTCAGTTGTTGCAGTTGTTGGTGCGTTTGTTGTACCTAGAGTTGTAGATTCAGTTGTTGCAGTTGTTGGTGCGTTTGTTGTACCTAGAGTTGTAGATTCAGTTGTTGCAGTTGTAGGTGGGTTTGTTGTACCTAGAGTTGTAGATTCAGTTGTTGCAGTTGTTGGTGCGTTTGTTGTACCTAGGGTTGTAGATTCAGTTGTTGCAGTTGTTGGTGCGTTTGTTGTACCGAGGGTTGTAGATTCTGTTGTTGCAGTTGTTGGTGCGTTTGTTGTACCTAGAGTTGTAGATTCAGTTGTTGCAGTTGTTGGTGCGTTTGTTGTACCGAGGGTTGTAGATTCAGTTGTTGCAGTTGTTGGTGCGTTTGTTGTACCGAGGGTTGTAGATTCTGTTGTTGCAGTTGTTGGTGCATTTGTTGTACCTAGAGTTGTAGATTCAGTTGTTGCAGTTGTAGGTGACTTTGTTGTACCGAGGGTTGTAGATTCTGTTGTTGCAGTTGTTGGTGCGTTTGTTGTACCTAGAGTTGTAGATTCAGTTGTTGCAGTTGTAGGTGACTTTGTTGTACCGAGGGTTGTAGATTCTGTTGTTGCAGTTGTTGGTGCGTTTGTTGTACCTAGAGTTGTAGATTCAGTTGTTGCAGTTGTAGGTGCGTTTATTGTACCGAGGGATGTAGATTCAGTTGTTGCAGTTGTTGGTGCGTTTGTTGTACCGAGGGATGTAGATTCAGTTGTTGCAGTTGTGGGTGCGTTTGTTGTACCGAGGGATGTAGATTCTGTTGTTGCAGTTGTAGATGGGTTTGTTGTACTGAGCGTTGTAGATTCAGTTGTTGCAGTTGTAGGTCGGTTTGTTGTACCAAGGGTTGTAGATTCAGTTGTTTGTGTTGTTTCTGTAGATGAGGTGCTAGTTGTAGGTGAGCTTGTTGTACTCAGGGTTGTAGGTGAGTCTGTAGTTGTCTCTGTAGATGAGGCGCTAGTTGTAGGTGAGTTTGTAGTTGTTTCTGTGGATGAGGCTCTAGTTGTAGGTGAGTTTGTAGTTGTTTCTGTGGATGAGGCGCTAGTTGTAGGTGAGTTTGTAGTCGTTTCTGTAGATGAGGCGCTAGTTGTAGGTGAGTTTGTAGTCGTTTCTGTAGATGAGGCGCTAGTTGTAGGTGAGTTTGTAGTTGTTTCTGTGGATGAGGCTCTAGTTGTAGGTGAGTTTGTAGTTGTTTCTGTGGATGAGGCTCTAGTTGTAGGTGAGTTTGTAGTTGTTTCTGTGGATGAGGCGCTAGTTGTAGGTGAGTTTGTAGTCGTTTCTGTGGATGAGGCGCTAGTTGTAGGTGAGTTTGTAGTTGTTTCTGTGGATGAGGCTCTAGTTGTAGGTGAGTTTGTAGTTGTTTCTGTGGATGAGGCGCTAGTTGTAGGTGAGTTTGTAGTTGTTTCTGTGGATGAGGCGCTAGTTGTAGGTGAGTTTGTAGTTGTTTCTGTGGATGAGACGCTAGTTGTAGGTGAGTTTGTAGTTGTTTCTGTGGATGAGGCGCTAGTTGTAGGTGAGTTTGTAGTTGTTTCTGTGGATGAGGCGCTAGTTGTAGGTGAGTTTGTAGTTGTTTCTGTGGATGAGGCGCTAGTTGTAGGTGAGTTTGTAGTTGTTTCTGTGGATGAGACGCTAGTTGTAGGTGAGTTTGTAGTTGTTTCTGTGGATGAGGCGCTAGTTGTAGGTGAGATTGTAGTTGTTTCTGTAGATGAGGCGCTAGTTGTAGGTGAGTTTGTAGTTGTTTCTGTGGATGAGGCGCTAGTTGTAGGTGAGTTTGTAGTTGTTTCTGTGGATGAGACGCTAGTTGTAGGTGAGTTTGTAGTTGTTTCTGTGGATGAGGCGCTAGTTGTAGGTGAGATTGTAGTTGTTTCTGTAGATGAGGCGCTAGTTGTAGGTGAGTTTGTAGTTGTTTCTGTAGATGAGGCGCTAGTTGTAGGTGAGTTTGTAGTTGTTTCTGTGGATGAGACGCTAGTTGTAGGTGAGTTTGTAGTTGTTTCTGTGGATGAGGCGCTAGTTGTAGGTGAGTTTGTAGTTGTTTCTGTGGATGAGGCGCTAGTTGTAGGTGAGTTTGTAGTTGTTTCTGTAGATGATGCGCTAGTTGTAGGTGAGTTTGTAGTTGTTTCTGTGGATGAGGCGCTAGTTGTAGGTGAGTTTGTAGTTGTTTCTGTGGATGAGGCGCTAGTTGTAGGTGAGTTTGTAGTTGATTCTGTAGATGATGCGCTAGTTGTAGTTGTTTCTGTGGATGAGGCGCTAGTTGTAGGTGAGTTTGTTGTTTCTGTGGATGAGGCGCTAGTTGTAGGTGAGTTTGTAGTTGTTTCTGTGGATGAGGCGCTAGTTGTAGGTGAGTTTGTAGTTGTTTCTGTAGATGAGGCGCTAGTTGTAGGTAAGTTTGTAGTTGTTTCTGTAGATGAGGCGCTAGTTGTGGGTGAGATTGTAGTTGTTTCTGTGGATGAGGCGCTAGTTGTAGGTGAGATTGTAGTTGTTTCTGTGGATGAGGAGCTAGTTGTAGGTGAGATTGTAGTTGTTTCTGTGGATGAGGTGCTAGTTGTAGGTGAGTTTGTAGTTGTTTCTGTGGATGAGGCGCTAGTTGTAGGTGAGATTGTAGTTGTTTCTGTGGATGAGGCGCTAGTTGTAGGTGAGTTTGTAGTTGTTTCTGTGAATGAGGCGCTAGTTGTAGGTGAGATTGTAGTTGTTTCTGTGGATGAGGCGCTAGTTGTAGGTGAGATTGTAGCTGTTTCTGTGGATGAGGCGCTGGTTGTAGGTGAGTTTGTAGTTGTTTCTGTAGATGAGGCGCTAGTTGTAGGTGAGTTTGTAGTTGTTTCTGTAGATGAGGCGCTAGTTGTAGGTGAGTTTGTAGTTGTTTCTGTGGATGAGGCGCTGGTTGTAGGTGAGTTTGTAGTTGTTTCTGTAGATGAGGCGCTAGTTGTAGGTGAGTTTGTAGTTGTTTCTGTGGATGAGGCGCTAGTTGTAGGTGAGATTGTAGTTGTTTCTGTGGATGAGGCGCTAGTTGTAGGTGAGTTTGTAGTTGTTTCTGTGAATGAGGCGCTAGTTGTAGGTGAGATTGTAGTTGTTTCTGTGGATGAGGCGCTAGTTGTAGGTGAGATTGTAGCTGTTTCTGTGGATGAGGCGCTGGTTGTAGGTGAGTTTGTAGTTGTTTCTGTAGATGAGGCGCTAGTTGTAGGTGAGTTTGTAGTTGTTTCTGTAGATGAGGCGCTAGTTGTAGGTGAGTTTGTAGTTGTTTCTGTGGATGAGGCGCTGGTTGTAGGTGAGTTTGTAGTTGTTTCTGTAGATGAGGCGCTAGTTGTAGGTGAGATTGTAGTTGTTTCTGTGGATGAGGCGCTAGTTGTAGGTGAGTTTGTAGTTGTTTCTGTGGATGAGGCGCTAGTTGTAGGTGAGATTGTAGTTGTTTCTGTGGATGAGGCGCTAGTTGTAGGTGAGATTGTAGTTGTTTCTGTGGATGAGGGGCTAGTTGTAGGTGAGTTTGTAGTTGTTTCTGTGGATGAGGTGCTGGTTGTAGGTGAGATTGTAGTTGTTTCTGTAGATGAGGCGCTAGTTGTAGGTGAGTTTGTAGTTGTTTCTGTAGATAAGGCGCTAGTTGTAGGTGAGTTTGTAGTTGTTTCTGTGGATGAGGCGCTAGTTGTAGGTGAGTTTGTAGTTGTTTCTGTGGATGAGGCGCTAGTTGTAGGTGAGTTTGTAGTTGTTTCTGTGGATGAGGCGCTGGTTGTAGGTGAGATTGTAGTTGTTTCTGTAGATGAGGCGCTAGTTGTAGGTGAGTTTGTAGTTGTTTCTGTAGATGAGGCGCTGGTTGTAGGTGAGTTTGTAGTTGTTTCTGTGGATGAGGCGCTAGTTGTAGGTGAGATTGTAGTTGTTTCTGTGGATGAGGCGCTAGTTATAGGTGAGATTGTAGTTGTTTCTGTGGATGAGGCGCTAGTTGTAGGTGAGTTTGTAGTTGTTTCTGTGGATGAGGCGCTAGTTGTAGGTGAGTTTGTAGTTGTTTCTGTAGATGAGGCGCTAGTTGTAGGTGAGTTTGTAGTTGTTTCTGTGGATGAGGAGCTAGTTGTAGGTGAGATTGTAGTTGTTTCTGTAGATGAGGCGCTGGTTGTAGGTGAGTTTGTAGTTGTTTCTGTAGATGAGGCGCTAGTTGTAGGTGAGTTTGTAGTTGTTTCTGTAGATGAGGCGCTAGTTGTAGGTGAGATTGTAGTTGTTTCTGTAGATGAGGCGCTGGTTGTAGGTGAGTTTGTAGTTGTTTCTGTGGATGAGGCGCTGGTTGTAGGTGAGTTTGTAGTTGTTTCTGTGGATGAGGCGCTAGTTGTAGGTGAGATTGTAGTTGTTTCTGTGGATGAGGCGCTATTTGTAGGTGAGATTGTAGTTGTTTCTGTGGATGAGGCGCTAGTTGTAGGTGAGTTTATAGATGTTTCTGTGGATGAGGCGCTAGTTGTAGGTGAGATTGTAGTTGTTTCTGTGGATGAGGCGCTGGTTGTAGGTGAGTTTGTAGTTGTTTCTGTGGATGAGGCGCTAGTTGTAGGTGAGTTTGTAGTTGTTTCTGTGGATGAGGCGCTAGTTGTAGGTGAGTTTGTAGTTGTTTCTGTGGATGAGGCGCTGGTTGTAGGTGAGTTTGTAGTTGTTTCTGTAGATGAGGCGCTAGTTGTAGGTGAGATTGTAGTTGTTTCTGTAGATGAGGCGCTAGTTGTAGGTGAGTTTGTAGTTGTTTCTGTGGATGAGGCGCTAGTTGTAGGTGAGATTGTAGTTGTTTCTGTGGATGAGGCGCTAGTTGTAGGTGAGATTGTAGTTGTTTCTATGGATGAGGCGCTAGTTGTAGGTGTGTTTGTAGTTGTTTCTGTGGATGAGGCGCTAGTTGTAGGTGAGTTTGTAGTTTTTTCTGTAGATGAGGCGCTAGTTGTAGGTGAGTTTGTAGTTGTTTCTGTGGATGAGGCGCTAGTTGTAGGTGAGATTGTAGTTGTTTCTGTAGATGAGACGCTGGTTGTAGGTGAGTTTGTAGTTGTTTCTGTAGATGAGGCACTAGTTGTAGGTGAGATTGTAGTTGTTTCTGTAGATGAGGCACTAGTTGTAGGTGAGATTGTAGTTGTTTCTGTGGATGAGGCACTAGTTGTAGGTGAGATTGTAGTTGTTTCTGTAGATGAGGCGCTAGTTGTAGGTGAGATTGTAGTTGTTTCTGTGGATGAGGCGCTAGTTGTAGGTGAGATTGTAGTTGTTTCTGTAGATGAGGCGCTAGTTGTAGGTGAGATTGTAGTTGTTTCTGTAGACGAGGCACTAGTTGTAGGTGAGTTTGTAGTTGTTTCTGTGGATGAGGCACTAGTTGTAGGTGAGATTGTAGTTGTTTCTGTAGATGAGGCACTAGTTGTAGGTGAGATTGTAGTTGTTTCTGTAGGTGAGGCACTAGTTGTAGGTGAGATTGTAGTTGTTTCTGTAGATGAGGCACTAGTTGTAGGTGAGATTGTAGTTGTTTCTGTAGATGAGGCACTAGTTGTAGGTGAGATTGTAGTTGTTTCTGTAGATGAGGCACTAGTTGTAGGTGAGATTGTAGTTGTTTCTGTAGGTGAGGCACTAGTTGTAGGTGAGATTGTAGTTGTTTCTGTAGATGAGGCACTAGTTGTAGGTGAGATTGTAGTTGTTTCTGTGGATGAGGCACTAGTTGTAGGTGAGTTTGTAGTTGTTTCTGTGGATGAGGCGCTGGTTGTAGGTGAGTTTGTAGTTGTTTCTGTAGATGAGGCGCTAGTTGTAGGTGAGATTGTAGTTGTTTCTGTAGATGAGGCGCTAGTTGTAGGTGAGTTTGTAGTTGTTTCTGTGGATGAGGCGCTAGTTGTAGGTGAGATTGTAGTTGTTTCTGTAGATGAGACGCTGGTTGTAGGTGAGTTTGTAGTTGTTTCTGTAGATGAAGCGCTAGTTGAAGTTGTTTCTGTAGATGAGGCGCTAGTTGTAGGTGAGTTTGTAGTTGTTTCTGTAGATGAGGCGCTAGTTGTAGGTGAGTTTGTAGTTGTTTCTGTAGATGAGGCGCTAGTTGTAGGTGAGATTGTAGTTGTTTCTGTAGATGAGGCGCTAGTTGTAGGTGAGTTTGTAGTTGTGTCTGTGGATGAGGCGCTAGTTGTAGGTGAGATTGTAGTTGTTTCTGTAGATGAGGCGCTGGTTGTAGGTGAGTTTGTAGTTGTTTCTGTGGATGAGGCGCTAGTTGTAGGTGAGATTGTAGTTGTTTCTGTAGATGAGGCGCTAGTTGTAGGTGAGTTTGTAGTTGTTTCTGTAGATGAGGCGCTAGTTGTAGGTGAGATTGTAGTTGTTTCTGTAGATGAGGCGCTAGTTGAAGTTGTTTCTGTGGATGAGGCGCTAGTTGTAGGTGAGTTTGTAGTTGTTTCTGTAGATGAGGCGCTGGTTGTAGGTGAGTTTGTAGTTGTTTCTGTAGATGAGGCGCTAGTTGTAGGTGAGTTTGTAGTTGTTTCTGTGGATGAGGCGCTAGTTGTAGGTGAGATTGTAGTTGTTTCTGTAGATGAGGCGCTGGTTGTAGGTGAGTTTGTAGTTGTTTCTGTAGATGAGGCGCTAGTTGTAGGTGAGATTGTAGTTGTTTCTGTAGATGAGGCGCTAGTTGAAGTTGTTTCTGTGGATGAGGCGCTAGTTGTAGGTGAGTTTGTAGTTGTTTCTGTAGATGAGGCGCTAGTTGTAGGTGAGTTTGTAGTTGTTTCTGTAGATGAGGCGCTAGTTGTAGGTGAGTTTGTAGTTGTTTCTGTGGATGAGGCGCTAGTTGTAGGTGAGATTGTAGTTGTTTCTGTAGATGAGGCGCTGGTTGTAGGTGAGTTTGTAGTTGTTTCTGTAGATGAGGCGCTAGTTGTAGGTGAGATTGTAGTTGTTTCTGTAGATGAGACGCTAGTTGTAATTGTTTCTGTGGATGAGGCGCTGGTTGTAGGTGAGTTTGTAGTTGTTTCTGTAGATGAGGCGCTAGTTGTAGGTGAGTTTGTAGTTGTTTCTGTGGATGAGGCGCTAGTTGTAGGTGAGATTGTAGTTGTTTCTGTGGATGAGGCGCTAGTTGTAGGTGAGATTGTAGTTGTTTCTGTGGATGAGGCGCTAGTTGTAGGTGAGATTGTAGTTGTTTCTGTGGATGAGGCGCTAGTTGTAGGTGAGTTTGTAGTTGTTTCTGTGGATGAGGCGCTGGTTGTAGGTGAGATGGTTGTACCAAGGGTTGTAGATTCAGTTGTTGCAGTTGTAGCTGAGTTTGTTGTACCCGTGGTCATAGATTCTGTTGTTGCTGATGTTGTTTCGGCAGTGGTGCTACCAAACACTGTCATTAAAAAAATCCAAGTGTTATAGCAATTGTCACATGTAAATAAGAAATAAGTGAAATAAAGAATTTGGATAGTCGGTCATATACAGACCTAAACTTAACACTACAATTAGCAGTGCTTTTCTACTCATCTTTGTAGCTGTCAAATCGATCACCTATAAACATATAATACATACATTAGCAAATATGTAAATTAAATGGCATAATTTTGGCATGTCAGTCAAGTTGGAAAAAACCCTAATAATATAACACCCTCTTTCCAGATGACGTCTGTTTTTTTTTTTTTTTTTTTTTTTTTTTTTGCTTATACAAGATAATTTGTCCACATGAAATATTTCCCTGCCAAACACGGAATTTCACGATTGTCTGTGTTTTCACTTTTATACGCTAGAGGGGGCGCTATTACGCATCTTCTGAATGAGTCTAGAATGTGCAGATCAAAAACCAGGCGGGGAAGACACAGAAATGAGCAATTTCACATTTAAGCATATGCATATGATGCGATCATCGACACTAAACTGCATATAAATGAAAAAAGTCTAATGTTGAGTGAAATGTCAATCCAGGAAGTGGTAACGGACTGTGCAAGGAGTGCAGATAGAAGCCATCTACTGCATCTTTGCTTTAATAATAGTACTAAATATGCTCTAAATTAACCATTCTTCATTTGTGGTGGCAAACACAGTTGAAATAAACTTTAAATACCAATAAATCATAATAATAGTTATATTTTTGTTTTAAAATACAAATTTGTTGGAGAGATTGCATTTGTAGCAAAATAAGTGCATGTTCCTGCCATACCTCAGAGTATTTCAACACAAATCAAGTGATTGTTTTATGAATATTGTTAATTACGTTCTTATTATTATTTCCAAAATATTTCCTTGACATCTTGAAATCATCATCAAGGCAGCCTTCATTTTAGAAAAGTCTGGATTCAGGCTAATTTGTCTGTGGTGTTACCGTCTTTGGTAACACCACAGACTCTATAACATTGGTTCTAAATTCCAGTCCTGGGGCCCCCTGCTCTGCACATTTTGCAAGTCTCCCTTATTTAACACACCTGATTTGCTGAATTGTTAAACCTTTTATGCAACATGAAGTCTGTGGTGTTACTTCAAATGTATCTGAAATTTCTTTCCTTTAGAGACATTTATTCTTATAATTTAATGTTTTTAGACTGTAAAGTGATTTTAATCTTTTACAATAAAAACTATAAAGGTACCACAGAACATTTTTCTTGTCTTTTTTTTATGTATATCCAAACAATGATTGAAGCTAGAAATAAAAAAAAATGTTTAAAAGTAGAGGTTCAGTTCTTTATTTTGGTGTAGTGCATGTTCAGATATGCATACAACAAAATATTATGTGGACCATAAAGGTCTAGCGAAAATCATCAAAAATGCTGTGGCTGGCAGCTTTTTTTTAAAAACGCTGATGGGAAATGAGTTAATGAAGATGAAAATAATAATGATGAAAAACAAAAACAAGGGAAGAATTACACTACCGTTCAAAAGTTTAAGGTCCCTTTAAGGTTTTTTGATAATAAGATTTAAAGTTAAGTAAGTTAAAGTAAAAAAAAATAAGTTTTAAATAATCTTTATCAAGACTTAAGGTTTAAAATAATGGTTTTCTATGTGAATATATGTTCAAATGTAATTTATTCCTGTGATCAAATCTTTTCTTCAGCATCATTACTCAAGTCTTCAGTGTCACATAATCCTTCAGAAATCATTCTAATATACTGATGCTCAAGAAACATTCCTGATTATCAGTGTTAAAAATCAGTTGCCCTGCTTCATATTTAAATAGAAATTGTCACTTCTCATAAATTTACTGCATTCTTACACAATAAATGTATTTATTTCTTTAAAAAATGTACTGATTTAAACTTTTGAACAGTAGTGTAGATAATTGTGAAAATTATTAAATCATCCCTAAAGCAGTTCCACAGAAGACAATTGTAATTATTCAGCTTATTTTAAAGTTCAGTGTTTAAAATAAACATAATAATTTTAAAAATCACAATTAAATTTACAAATAATCTCAATTCGAAAAAAGATTCGAAAAACGGTTATGAGTATAAATCAGAAGGTATGGCTATAGAAGTAAGTCAAAGTCAAACTCACCCAATCCATTTTGCACCTGAGTGCAATTTCTTACACACAGGTAAAGTCCCTTGATTAAAGCAAGTAAACTCATCCTCTCCTCAAAGTCCACGTTTTTATTAGCTCTGTTTCAAGTCACATGACACAAACCTGCTGTCACTCTAAGTGGTGATGCATTGTGAATACATTCCATCTTTAACCAAACTGGATATGCGTACTTATTTAACAATGCATTCCTCCCGAAACATGCAGTCTTATGAAATTCTGCCTTTGAAAGCAAGTGATAATAGGGTGTTTTGTTTGTTTCATTAAAATGATTAAACCAATCAAACATACTGTAGACTGCTATAACAGTGTATATTATATTGATTGCTGATCATTTCATTCTAAAAACAATGTAATACCTATTTGAAAAATGTCTTTCCAAAGCAGTTTGCATTTATTTCTTGTGTAGAGCACATTGGACCCTATTTGATAGTTAATGATGACAAAAATGTTTTATTGTCATTATGGCAAAATTTGGTGGTTGAAACAAAAAGGAAAAGGGGAGGGGAAAAAACTGAAATTGAATTCATTTGCCGTCGAGATGAATAACCATGATCACAAATCCTTCAGAGATGCTATGCAGGTTTTCGCAATGAAGTGTCGCATGTTATCAAGCCATCCCATCCGTTTGAGTTTGTCCCAGATGGTGGGAAATTAATTTAATTCATCCAATTGATCTACAGTTGTCATATTCCTCATCTTATAGATCTAATCTTACAGTCTACAAGCTTGCATAATTCGTGAGGTGTTTGCATATCTGTTTATCCATCTGCTAAAGGAATGTGGTCAGTCCGAATATGCGTTTTTAATGTAAAAAGATTTAATCTGACATATTTTACATGTATTAATTCAGCGGATTACTTTGGAATATTCCTAGAACACATTTTTAAAGTTAAAAATAAGTACAAGATAAGTACCATAAAACAAAGGGCAAAAGGTTTTGCATGTTATTCAGTATATGCATAGATGTGGATAGTCTTTGTACAGACATTGCGTAATAGACACCAGTGGCACTACAACAAATAGAATAACCATACAGTATTGCTAAGTACAACGTTTAACATACTTGATATATTGTTTCAGTCTTTATTTGTTTGTGTTGCCTTGTTTAAAGCACTTAGTCATAAGATCAGCTTGATGTTGAAATAATTGACATTGCCTTCCTGTCTGTTCAGTAACCACAAAAACACTTCAGCAAATACATTCCATATATTCCTGATCTTTGCATTAAGATGAGTTTAACTGGAAGTTTCTGTTTTTGTCTTTTCCGCATTTGTCACGTAAACAAGGAGACAAATATATGCTCTCTGAATCGCAAAAGTCTTTTTATATGATCGATTCATGGTGTGCTCATGACTGTGACTTGATTAACCAATGGGTGATTAAAGGTGATCGTTTTAAACACAGGTACTTTGGGAATGCTGAAGACAAAAACAATGGTGCTTTTCACTGAGTTCACAGAATGATCTGCACTTCCGTCTCTGCTGGTGTTGTTTGATAATGGTGGGTTTGTTAGACCTGATGGTATTGAAGATATGTTGTTTGACCAGGTGATAGTAGTGCCTTCTGAGTCAGACTTGTTTAGTGCTCTTTGAGTTGATATCCCCAAAGTTGAGCCACTGTATTCATTAGCTAATGGAGTGGTGACAGGTTGAGAGTCATTTCTTACGACTGTGAGAGGAGATGGTGGAGAAAACTGGTTTGAGGAGGCATTAGTGTTCGTTTTTTGGTTTTCCTGAGTGGTTGGAAACATTGAGGGAGTGTTCATAGATGTGGACTTTGAATCAGGTGTCACTGCTTGTCTTGAAACTGTTTGCTGTAAAGAAAAGAAAAAAGGAAAATGGTTGAAGGAGTTTGTACTGTATATTTTATACTGTAGTTTGAGAAGTTGTATTTGGTACACTGTAAAAAAAAAAATCCATAACGTTTACGGTAAAATACTGGCAGCTGAGGTTGCCAGAAGTTTACCATAAAAAAATACAGTAGCGGTGTTTTATGGTTTTCACTTAAATTTACAGGTAAATACCATAATTTCATTAACTGATATAATGGTAATGTACCAACCTTTTGAATTACTGAAATCTGTTTTGTACCTTTGTAATACACTGATAACCACCAAAAGCAGGTGGTGATGAGAACATCACTTGATGAACCAAAGCCCATCACGAGGAGGTTTTAAATAATAACATATATAGAAGGTGCACAGTGTCATTCACACAAACACTAAACACCATCGTGATAACACACATAAAACTGGAATAGATGCAACATACAACCCTAATGTACAAAACTGCCAAGAAAAAACTAAGAAGAAAAAGTTATTTCAACAAAAAACATCAAATAAAAAAAAAAATGAAACACAGGGAATTCTGGGAATGTCAATTTACGTTTATTCACTGTAAATTCAACATTCTTTTTCCAAAAACAGTGTACTACCGTAAAATTACATGCAATGTCCAACACAGTTTTTCACCGTATATAGAAGGGGAACTTACAGTTAACCATTTCACAGGTTTTTACCGTAGCAATTTACAGTTTTTTTACCGTTAAATTTACGTTCGTTTTTTACAGTGTAATTTTACTGTAAAATACTATCAATTTTATGTTTTTTGGCAATCAAGAGGAATTATATTACCATATACCATCATTTACAGGAAAAAACATTAAATGTGAGACCATATGCACTGTCTATATATTGGCCATATTTATGGAGAGGCCATGTACAGCCTGTATTATGATGGTTATCAGTATATTTTAAGGTAAATTGCCAATTTTGGTAGTTCAGGACATTCACATTGGCTTTGCTGAAACTGATTTGAACTTTGCATTTTAATATTGACCGTTTTTCTTCTCTTCATTTATTTAAACGTTTTCTGTTGTTGTTGTAAGCGAGAGTGAGTGAGTATTAATGAAAATATGTTGGCTGCCACAGTCTGATGTACTGTCAAATTCAAGAGCATTTAAATGTACAGTATTTTGGTTTGCTTGTGCTTTGTGTACATGGTGTGTAGAGAGCAGTGCCTGAGTCTGCAGATAGCTGCTTACCAGCGTTGGCTTTGTTGTAGATGTTGATGCTCTAAAACCAGGTTCAGGTGTTTGTGAGCCATCTGGGATGACGAGTTCATGTGTAGGTGTAACTTGTGCCGCTATGTCAGGGCTTGAGGTCTCAACCAGTGTTGAGTCTGATGAAATAACCAAATGTGGATTTAGCGTTGCATCATTTGTTGTGGACTGAGATTCCGTCACAGGAGTTTCTTGACTGTGAGTTAGCAGATTTTTTGACTGAGATGACACAGATGCTGCTTTGATTATTAATGTGCTATTGAAGTCAGTCAATGTAGTTTCAGTCTCTGTTGTGTTATCAGAGGAGATCATTTCAGTTGAAGGTTCATTGTTATTTTCTGTGGCTGATGCAGTCAAATCTGCAGGGGTTGATGCGATGTCAGTATAAATTGTGTCATCTGGTGGGTCAGCTGTTAATGATTTTTTCATTGGCTCTGTGGCACTTTGGGAAGTTTGCTCTGCATTTGTAGCTGAAATGGAAGTTGTTAAAGAAGCCTTTGTACTGTCTGCATTATCTGGCGTGATTGGTGATGATGTCGAGTGAACTAGTGAAGTGCCAACAATAGTTGTTTCAGGGGACGTAAAAGAAGAGCCTGGAGTTCTTGTAGGTGCATTTGTTGGCGTTGTTGATTCAGAAAATGCCATTTGATTCATAAAAGTTCTGCTGTATGAAGTTGAAGTAATAACAGAAGTCTCTGTAGTGTCTGCATTGGTCGGTGTGTTTTGAGATGATGTTGGCTGAAGTAGTGCAGTGGCACCAGCACTTGTTTGAGAGTTTTGCATCTGGTTAAAAGAACTAGTACCTAATTTATTGGAAGATTTGTGGATTGATGTTGAGCCAGGAGAGTCACTGAGAGAAGTGTTCATCATTTGTGTAGTGGCTTGAATGGTGGAGTAAGACTCGGTTGTACTTTGTGTTGTAAAGCGATTTGTTTCTGAGGTTGTTGTGAAGATGGCTAAGCTTGAGTCTGGAGTTGTTGTAGGGGCAGCCGTTGTCGATTCGGAAAATGCTGTCTGATCTGTGATGCTTTTGCTGGATGAAATTGAGGTTGTAAAAGAAGCCTCTGTAGTGTCTGCATTGACTGGCATGATTGTTGACGATGTAGACTGAAGTAATGCAGTGGCACCAGCACTTGCTTGAGAGTTTTCCAGGTGGTTGGAAGAAACAATACTTAGTTCGCTAGAAGACTGGGGGACTGGTGTTGGGCCAGAAGAGTCACTGAGAGAAGTGTTCATCATTTGTGTAGTGGCTTGAATGGTGGAGTAAGACTCGGTTGTACTTTGTGTTGTGAAGCTATTTGTTTCTGAGGTTCTTGTGAAGATGGCTGAACTTGAGTCTGGAGTTGTTGTAGGGGCAGCCGTTGTCGATTCAGAAAACCCTGTCTGATCTGTGATGCTTTTGCTGAATGAAATTGAGGTTGTAAAAGAAGCCTTTGTAGTGTCTGCATTGACTGGCATGATTGTTGACGATGTAGAGTGAGCTAGTGTAGTGGTAGCAGTAGTTGTTTGTTGGTGTTTGAAGGATGTAGTATCTAACTCATTGGATGCGAAGGAGGTTTGAGTATTTTTGAATGACTCAAACTGTTGTGATGTTTTCGGAGTAAAGTGTGATGTCCCAGAAGACACTTCAGGGGAGGGAAATGAAGAGCCTGGAGTTGTTGTAGGTGCAATCTTTGTCATTGTTGATTCAGAAAATGCCATTTGATTCATGACACTTCTGCTGGACACTACTGAGGTAGCAAAAGAAGCCTCTGTAGAGTCTGCATTGGTTGGTGTGTTTTCAGATGATGTAGTTTGAAGTAGTGCAGTGGCACCAGCACTTGTTTGAGAGTTTTGTAGGTGGTTGGATGAAATAATACTTAATTCACTAGAAGATTGGTGGACTGGTGTTGAGCCAGAAGAGTCACTGAGAGAAGTGTTCATCATTTGTATAGTGGCTTGAATGGTGGAGTAAGACTGGGTTGTACTTTGTGTTGTGATGCGATTTGTTTCTGAGGTTGTTGTGAAGATGGCTAAACTTGAGTCTGGAGTTGTTGTAGGGGCAGCCGTTGTCGATTCGGAAAATGCTTTCTGATCTGTGACACTTTTGCTGGATGAAATTGAGGTTGTAAAAGAAGCCTCTGTAGTGTCTGCATTGACTGGCATGATTGTTGACGATGTAGAGTGAGCTAGTGTAGTGGTAGCAGTAGTTGTTTGTTGGTGTTTGAAGGATGTAGTATCTAACTCATTGGATGCGAAGGAGGTTTGAGTATTTTTGAATGACTCAAACTGTTGTGATGTTTTCGGAGTAAAGTGTGATGTCCCAGAAGACACTTCAGGGGAGGGAAATGAAGAGCCTGGAGTTGTTGTAGGTGCAATCTTTGTCATTGTTGATTCAGAAAATGCCATTTGATTCATGACACTTCTGCTGGACACTACTGAGGTAGCAAAAGAAGCCTCTGTAGAGTCTGCATTGGTTGGTGTGTTTTCAGATGATGTAGTTTGAAGTAGTGCAGTGGCACCAGCACTTGTTTGAGAGTTTTGTAGGTGGTTGGATGAAATAATACTTAATTCACTAGAAGATTGGTGGACTGGTGTTGAGCCAGAAGAGTCACTGAGAGAAGTGTTCATCATTTGTGTAGTGGCTTGAATGGTGGAGTAAGACTGGGTTGTACTTTGTGTTGTGATGCGATTTGTTTCTGAGGTTGTTGTGAAGATGGCTAAACTTGAGTCTGGAGTTGTTGTAGGGGCAGCCGTTGTCGATTCGGAAAATGCTTTCTGATCTGTGACACTTTTGCTGGATGAAATTGAGGTTGTAAAAGAAGCCTCTGTAGTGTCTGCATTGACTGGCATGATTGTTGACGATGTAGAGTGAGCTAGTGTAGTGGTAGCAGTAGTTGTTTGTTGGTGTTTGAAGGATGTAGTATCTAACTCATTGGATGCGAAGGAGGTTTGAGTATTTTTGAATGACTCAAACTGTTGTGATGTTTTCGGAGTAAAGTGTGATGTCCCAGAAGACACTTCAGGGGAGGGAAATGAAGAGCCTGGAGTTGTTGTAGGTGCAATCTTTGTCATTGTTGATTCAGAAAATGCCATTTGATTCATGACACTTCTGCTGGACACTACTGAGGTAGTAAAAGAAGCCTCTGTAGAGTCTGCATTGGTTGGTGTGTTTTCAGATGATGTAGTTTGAAGTAGTGCAGTGGCACCAGCACTTGTTTGAGATTTTTGTAGGTGGTTGGATGAAATAATACTTAATTCACTAGAAGATTGGTGGACTGGTGTTGAGCCAGAAGAGTCACTGAGAGAAGTGTTCATCATTTGTATAGTGGCTTGAATGGTGGAGTAAGACTGGGTTGTACTTTCTGTTGTGATGCGATTTGTTTCTGAGGTTGTTGTGAAGATGGCTAAGCTTGAGTCTGGAGTTGTTGTAGAGGCAGCCGTTGTCGATTCCGAAAATGCTTTCTGATCTGTGACACTTTTGCTGGATGAAATTGAGGTTGTAAAAGAAGCCTCTGTAGTGTCTGCATTGTCTGGCATAATTGATAACGATGTAGAGTGAACTAGTGAAGTGGTAACAGTAGTTGTTTGTTGGTGTTTGAAGGACGTAGTATCTAACTCATTGGATGTGAAGGAGGTTTGAGTATTTTCTGATGACTCAAACTGTTGTGATGTCTTTGCAGTAAAGTGTGATGTTCCAGAAGGCACATCAGGGGACAGAAATGAAGAGCCTGGAGTTGTTGTAGGTACAATCTTTGTCATTGTTGATTCAGAAAATGTCATCTGCTCTATGACACTTCGATTGGTTAAGGTTTCTGTTGTTGGCTCAGGATTTTGGGTATTAGTTAATGCTTGAGTGTTCCAAGAATTGGATATATTGCTGACTAAAGTTTGGCCTGTATCATCCTGTGTACTGGAATCGGTGGTTGTAATGGGATTATTAGGTGTTTCAGATGCCATTGATGTGTCCATGTTAGTTGTTTTAGTGCTTCCTGTCGAACTGATTCCAGTTCTGCTGGATAAAGTTGAGGTTGTTACAGAAGCCTCTGTAGTGTCTGCATTGACTGGCATGATTGTTGACGATGTAGACTCAAGTAGGGCAGTGGCACCAACACTTGTTTGAGAGTTTTGTAGGTGGTTGGAAGAAATAGTACTTAATTCACTAGAAGATTGGTGGATTGGTGTTGAGCCAGAAGAGTCACTAAGATAAGTGTTCATCATTTTTGTAGTGGCTTGAATGGTGGAGTAAGACTCGGTTGTACTTTGTGTTTTGAAGCGATTTGGTTCTGAAGTTCTTGTGAAGATGGCTGGGTTAGGGTTAGGGTTACTTTTTGTAGGGTCAGCCATTGTCGATTTTGAAAATACCGTCTGATCTGTGATGCTTTTGCTGGATGAAACTGAGGTTGCAAAAGAAGAGTCTGTATTAACTGGCATGATTGTGGTAGCAGTATTTGTTTGTTGGTGTTTGAAGGATGTAGTATCTAATTCATTGGATGTTAAGGAGGTTTGAGTATTTTCTGACGACTCAAACTGTTGTGATGTTTTCGCAGTAAAATCTGATGTTCCAGAAGGCACATCAGGGGATGTAAATGAAGAGCCTGGAGTTGTTGTAGGTACAATCTTTGTCATTGTTGATTCAGAAAATGCCACTTGATTCATGACACTTCTGCTGGACACTACTGAGGTGGTAACAGAAGCCTCTGTAGAGTCTGCATTGGTTGGTGTGTTTTGAAATGATGTAGACTGAAGTAGGGCAGTGGCGGCAGTACTTGTTTGGCCTGTATCATCATCCTGTATACTGGAATCGGCGGTTGTAATGGAATCATTAAGTGTTTCAGATGTTATTGATGTGTCCATGTTAGTTGTTTTAGTGCTTCCTGTCGAACGGATTCCATGTGCATTGGTTAAAGTCTCCATTGTTTGAGTTGCAGTGCTTTGAGGAACAGTCATGGAAAGGTTTGCAGAAGAACTGGCAATAAAAGGAGAGTCCGTTTGGCAGCAGTCCGGAGGAAAGTGCGAATGAAAGATTCCTGCAAATAAAAACAGTAAATAATTGTAGTTGTGACTGACAGCTCTGTTTTTCTTTCTCTTGAAATGATATGTGATATCTGATATTGAAATTCAGTATTAAATTCACACTCCCCAAAAGTACCAGTGAAATGGACACAATTGACAAAATTTATGTTTCGATTTGATCTAAAAGCTTCTGCTTAAAATTAGCTTTGTAAATTGTGGCTACATATAAATGTCTTTACAACACTGGTACCTGTTGTTCTACTCTTGTAAATTGCTGTAAATAAATGTGTCAGCTAATTACATTTTGTCACGTTTCGCTCATTTAATAATTTCCATACTTCCATTTATGTTATATTGTAAGTTGCATTACTTTAAAAATTATAACACTATAGATTAGGAAACACTGTTAACTAGTTGCTTATCAGCATGTTAATTTTACTTACTATCAATAAGCAGCCAATTAGGAGTTTATTGATGGAAAACTCTTAGTTAATAGTTAAGATGTGTTCCCTAATCTAAAGTGTTACCATAAAACTATTCTAAAAGTGTGTTTGAACTTTTGACTGGTCATGCACATGAAAACTGGCATATAAATAGATCCACTGAAATAGTATAGAATCCTTCTGATGTAACTGTCATCCTTCTGCGTCATTGCATCTAGTCTGACACAAACGCATTGATGACAACTCACCCCAGAAGAGCAGGAATGCTGCATTACGCCCCATGGTATCCTGCATGCTCACCAAATCTGAAAAGCAAATATTTCACCATGTCAACAGGTGTTTTGTCATATTTTGATTCTAATCACTCCACAGGTTTAGGTGCTGACAACTCTGCATGCGTTTAATCTTGTTTGTAAAACTAGAGTCACATTCTATGCTAGAGCTGGAATTTGACCTGCTGATAATGTCGTTCATTTGCGCGCTGATGTTTTCGCAGTTGATTCACTAAAGCGGTTACGCAAATCAGATTAATCGTTTGATTAAATCAGGAGCCAGTTGCATAAAACTTATGACCAATTTTGAAAAAAAAATTTTTTACATTACTGACTTTTTTAAGACCAGTCTTGGCAGTTTATGCAACTGGCCCCAGCTGTTTAGTGAATTTACCTCAATGTTGACACAGACTTGGCCAGAAAAGGCTAAAATAAGGCTAAGTAATTAATGGTTTACAAATATGTACTAGTGTCTTTAGATATTAAAGCACAAAAGACTGCTTTTTGGAAACATTTTTGAACATTGTTTTTTTTTTTACTATAATTAAATAATTTTTAGAATTTAAACTGTAAACCACTGGCATGCACTACTTTCTTTGCCAAAAATAAAAAGAAAATTTTAACTTGATTACTTTTTTAAAAGATACATTAAATTGTTTTGTGTGTTATTTGATTACCACTGTTTTTGATAACACATTTTGGTCCTACTCTATATTAAGGGGCCTTAACGACTTATATCAAAATGTATGTACAATGTACTTATCGTGTTCATATTGTATTGCAAAACACTTTGAGGTAGCTGTTGTTGAGGTAGAATAGGGGTAAGGTTAGGGACAGCTTTGGTGATATGGGTTGGTTTAAGTGTGGGTTAAGGTGTAAGGGATGGGTCAACAGTGTAGTTATTGTGTATAGTGCAACAGTTTAAACAACAGTTTTATAACAAATGTAATTACATGCAGGTATTTTTTTTAAATATAAGTGCAATGTAAAAACATGTACGTACACAAGAAGTGCATTGTACCAAATGATTAGTTTAAATGTTAGTACATAATAATTAAGGCCACCTAATATAAAGAGGGACCTAATTTGTCTTAAATCATAACACAGAATCCAGTGAGATAAAAGTATATTTTAATAAAGATTTTCACATTTTATAGGGCCCTATTATTGTTAGAATTATAATATTTTTTGTCATTTTTCTAGTTTTATTCAATTTAATTAGACATGCTTTTGACAATAAAAAAAATGGAAACATGTTAGGCTATGTTATGATTTTAGTTATAATGATCTCCTTTACCACAAACAAAAAATAACCAGCTGACACAGTTGTCCTCACATTTTTATTGATAAAATAAGGCACAATATCTTTTCCAACTCAAACACAAAGTCCAACTTCTAATGCAATCGAATTTTAGCAATATCATTGTGAAATTACAACGGTTAGCTTTAGCTTTAGCTTTAGCTTTAGCTTTAACATTTAGCAATCGGGAAGAGGAAATGGCGTAGATAGAAATCACATTCTTAAAATACTTCTTTACTCACCACATCAGATGAAAACTTGATAAAAGTGATGAGAATTATTCAGAGATCATGGAGTGAAGTTGCTCTACAACAAAACTGAAGGATCCCTCTTCATTGTTCACAGTACATTTAAAGCAGATTGCTTTCAGTGAAGAGAAATGTTTTCAAACCTTTTCGATTTCTGGAAAGGAACACAGCATTACAGTGGTGAGAGAAACATGGAGATGAACCTGTCGGGCGAGAATTTTCCCGTTTGGAAAGCTGCCATGCAAATATTTTAGATGCTTCACAGTTTCTCACAACAGTGCAATTGTATTATCGTAATGCAAATGCTTAGAGCAGCAGGAACACATGCAAATGGATTTTTTGGGCCAACTCACCTGTTGTTTGTCATTTGCCTTGATATATACTGTGTGACCTGATAAGATGTACATAATTTAATTCTGTAATTTAAACATATATTCAGTATTTTGTCTTAATTTTGTATTGGATTTAGTACGTGAAGTGATTTTTATTATGATAAATAAGCTAATACACCTTTAATATGTAGAAATATATTGCACATCTGTGTTATTTACTATATGTGATTCTGTCTAGTTAGTATTGTCTATTCAAATACCATACACTGTAAAAAAAAATATAAATTACGATACATTTTTTATGGTAACACTTAAAGCCTTTATATATAATGCATTATATGCATAGTTTTAATGCATTAATTATGCCTTATGCACTTCATAATCTATGAAGATCTTGAGTGCATGGGTGTACTCAGCTTCCAAAGGCTTTATACTTGTTTGTTAATTTAAACATTTCAGAAACCTTTCATTTTCAGTTCTTTATGCTGGGAAGAGACATCAGTGCATCAACCACAGAGTCACAGGGCGTGTTCAGGAAATCAACATTCATGTGATTCTCTCATACTCCACACAAAACACAAACATTTCCTCATAGTGAAGCAGGGGGAAGAAAAACCTATCACAAGAATGATTACAATAAGATCATTCACTGCGTGAAAATGATCTGTGTTTACACTATAGTGAACCCAGCTACTGAACCGTCAGGCTTTGATCTGGGAATATTGTTTAAGATCATTTTTATTTACACCTTCTAATAAAATTTATCAGAGGATATTTGCTGCTGTTGTTGTTAATGTCAAAACTGTTTATCCAGCAGCATTTAGTGAACTGTATCAGCTGGCGAATCTCCAAACGCCTGGGGGACTTTCATGCTAGCAGGGTGACATTAACCACACAAACCTGATAAAAACACTGCCAGACATCCATCAGCACATCTGGAGGAGGCAGCGCTTTAGGTCATACCAACGTCCTCCTCCCACACCTCTTCTGTTACACACATATTTATGCTGAAACTTAAGATTTATGTATTTGAACTGCCTATAAAATTTCCATCTGTTTGGATCACAAACTAATGCACTGAATGTGATCATATTTGTCATAGAAACGAAACAGGTCAGATTTATGTCATAGTCCCAATAAGTTGAATTTAAGTTTATATATTTATTATCAAAAATGTCAATTTGTTTCAATTTCATACATGTACATTAATTGAACATTGTTTTTTCCAAAGCAAGCCATATTTTAGCCATGCTCTTTTTTCACTAATAAATTTAAATGTTTTCACAATCAACAGATTTATATGGAAGCCTGTTTCCGCAACTGATTCAAAAAAATTTAAAAGGTCATTGTGAGTTTTTATCTCACAATTCTGACTAACTTGAAATTAGCGAGTTATAAAGTTGAAATTGTAGGAATTAGAATCAGAATTGGCTTTGTTTGCCAAGTGTGCACAAACACACAAGAAATTTGTTGTGTTTTTTAAGGAGCTCTTGGTACATGCATGCATGCATACAAACATATCTTACATGAGAACAGAAAGAACATTTAAATAAGACAAAACATTTTGTCTTATTATTTACTGTTATTACTATTATTATTTTATTTAAAGGACAATTTGTGCATTGTTTACTGTGTATACAGCTGTATAAATAAAAAAAAAATATGCATATGTATTTACATAGGACTTGAGAGAGAGGCAATAATTAGAGATGGATAAATAAATTACAGAAAACAAGTAGTAATTTCAGTTTTAGCTGGAGAGTCATGGGGGGAAAACAGTTTTTATGCCTAGTTGTTTTATTCCTCTCTATATTCTGAAAGATTTTACCAAGGTGTTTGTTCATATGTCTTTCACCTGATTTTATTTCTGTAGTTAGTACTGTAGTTTTCACTTACAGTACATATATTTAAAGGTTGTTTCTCAAAATGAGCAACTCTTACACACACACAAATTTAGAGTTTTATTCCTGTCTATGTTCTGAAGATTTTTACTGAAGTGTTTGTACGTAAACCATTCACACTGATTTATATTTAACTTTTTTTTTTTCCTAAAAACATAGTAACTTTTCTGTCTGTTGATAGTATTTCCTGATTTATGCAGTGATAAGGAGAGAATTCTAAAATCCTCTCTGGAAAAAAAAAAACTTTAATATGTCAACAAAATCAAACTAGTTTTAAACCTGTCACTAGATTTATGTCCTGGAAATTAGTGCATATTGAATTAGACAATGTCTTGTTTGTGTATTTAAAGAGAACATTTGTCATACAAATGTTTACAGTTCTTAACTTATTCAATTAACTGCTGAAGTATGGTGATCTAGTTGTCATTTTGTACAAGGTGCACTTATACAGCGATGTCCAAAAGTACACATTTGAAAGTCTGGCATACAAACTCTAATATAAACCTGTTTTAGCTGTTTAAGTTGGAGATGGTTTTTATGCCTAGATGTTCTAGTGCACAAAGATCTGTAACATTGTGAGTTTATGTCTTGCACTTCTGACTTCTTTTTCTCAGAATTGCAAGATATAAACTTCAAATTGTAAGGTATAAAGTCTAGGCCTGAGGAAAAAAAGGTTTATATCTCACCATTTTGACTTTATTTCTCAGAAGTTTATATTTTGCAGTTCTGATTATAACATGCACACTGCAAAAATGCTTTTCTTACTTAGACTTTTTGTCTTGTAATAAGTACTACTACTGAAAACAAAAGAAGTTTGAAGAATGTTGTCAACTGTTTTGTTTACCTTTGACTGTCATTCAAAAAAAAAAAAAAAACTTTTTCAAAATAGCTTCTTTTATGTTCCCCAGAAGACAGAAACTCGTGCAGGTTTGGAATGAATGAGGGCGTGTGTGTGTGTGTAAATGATGACAGAATGAGCTTTTGGTAGAACTTTCTCTTTAAGGCTTTCAGCGGGTGTAGATATAGAAAGCTTTAGGAGTCGTCTGGAAATGGACGGATAGATTTAAGTTGGCTTGAAAAAGCCAACTTCCTGAAATTTTATTTAAACTTACAGTTTTTATTATTATTCTTCTGAGACTAAAATTTCTAATGGATCCTCCTCGTAGAGATTTAACTCTACAAACTCCAAACTCAGCCCAGATCTACAGACTGACTCAAGATCTAACCAAGCCTAGCAGCTGCAAACATGCTAATAACTTGCTAACTTGCTAAAGAAAAACACACATATGTAAGCATAAATAGACCAAAAATAAAAATAGAAAATGATAATAATAATTTGTAAAAAATAAATTGACAAATAAATATGTATGTACAGTTGTGCTATATGTGATGGATTGCAGGGATGTGTTAGGGTGGAGGTGGTAGCAGTAGATGTCAGATTATTCCACACATTTTTTTATTGTACAATGGGAGGAACATTTTAACTGTTCATAAGGTGGATTGCCTGGGGGAAAAAAATGTTCATGCGTCTGGTAGTCCTGATCTTTGGGGCTCTGTAGCGCCGACCGGATGGTAAGAGTTGATGGCTTGGATGTGAGGGGTCCAGAGTGATTTTCTGAGCTCTTTTCCTCACTCTGGATGTGTACAGTTCTTGAAGGGTGGGCAGGGGAGCACCAATAATCCTCTCAGCAGACCGAACCGTTCTCTGCAATCTTCTGATGTCTGATTTTGTAGCTGAGCCAAACCAGACAGTTATTGATATGCCCAGAACTGACTCGATGATGGCTGTCGATGTGAGTGTCCCACTTCAGGTCCTGGGAGATGAAACATCCCAGGAACTTGAATGTCTTCACTGTAGCCACAGTGCTGTCCGTGATGGTGAGTGAGGAAAGTGCAAGGGGGTTCCTACTGAAGTCCACTATCATCTCCACAGTTTTGAGCTTGTTGAGCTCCAGGTTGTTGTGACTGCACCAGACAGCCAGCTCGTTTACCTCCTGTCTGTAGGCAGACTCGTCACCATCCTGAATGAGGCCGATAACTGTGGTGTCATCTGCAAACTTCAGGAGCTTGACAGAGGGGTCTTTAGAGGTACAGTCGTTGGTGTAGAGGGAGAAGAGCAGTGGGGAGAGAACACAACCTTGAGGGGCGCCGGTGTTGGTGGTGCGGCTGCTTGATGTGAATTTCCCCAGTCTCACCAGCTGTTGCCTATCTGTCAGAAAGCTGGTGATCCATTGACAGATAGGGCTAGGAACAGAGAGCTGGTTTAGTTTGGTGTGGAGGAGTGAAGGAATGATGGTGTTGAAGGCCGAACTGAAGTCCACAAACAGGATCCTCACATAAGTCCCTGGTCTGTCCAGATGCTGCAGGATGAAGTGCAAGCCAATGTTCACTGCATCATCTACAGACCTGTTTGCTCGGTAAGCAAACTGCAGGAGGTCCAGTAAGGGTCCAGTGATGTCCTTCAGATAAGCCAGAACCAGTTTTTCAAACGACTTCATGACGACAGATGTTAGCGCCACAGGTCTGTAGTCGTTAAGTCCTGTTATCTTGGATTTCTTTGGGACAGGAACAATGGTTGAGCGTTTCAGGCAGTCAGGGACTTCACACAGCTCCAGAGACCTGTTGAAGATCTGTGAAAAGATGGGGGCCAGCTCGTCAGCGCAGGTTTTCAGACAGGCTGGTGTCACACCGTCTGGTCCTGGTGCCTTTCTACTTTTGTTCTTCCTGAAGCCCTGGCGCACCTCATCTTCACTGATTTGAAGTGAAGGAGGGGGGAGAGGGGGGTTGCTGGAGGTGGTAATGGTTGTGTGAAGAGATCGTCAGAGCGGGTGTGGGGGGTTTCGAATCTACAATAAAACTCATTCAGCAAGTCGTTGAGTCGCCTCAGTGCTTGGGGGTGGTGTCCTGTAGTTTGTGATGGTTTTTAGGCCTTTCCACACTGAACTTGGATCATTCGAAGTGAACTGATCTTCTAACCTTTTTACGTAGGTCTTTTTAGCCACTCTAATCTCTTTATTACGGTGGCCGACAGAGGCCAACGCGCTGCAAACAAGAAAACACATGCAAACAGAAAAAACAACAACAAATTAAGAAAACATCTTCATCAGTTTGACAACACAGGCGCTGCAAATTCTCGCAACGCAAACGCAAATACGGAAACGCGCTGCAAATTCTCACAACACAACCAAACTCAGAAACGCGCTGCATATAGCTCGGTCCACAACGGAAATGTTTCAGGGGGACCTCAAAAAGTGACGAACCTATCTGGGACCTGATTATTTGTTCAGTGGCTGTTGGTCAGAGCAGAGGTGTTATCGGTGAACTATCACCTTTTAGTGATAGTATAGTATCATTTAAAGGTGATATAAATAATCAGGTCCCAGATGAGTTCGTCAATTTTTGAGGTCCCCCTGAAACATTTCCGTTGTGGACCGAGCTATATGCAGCGCGTTTCTGAGTTTGGTTGTGTTGTGAGAATTTGCAGCGCGTTTCCGTATTTGTGTTTGCATTGCGAGGATTTGCAGCGCCTGTGTTGTCAAACTGATGAAGATGTTTTCTTAATTTGTTGTCGTTTTTTCTGTTTGCATGTGTTTTCTTGTTTGCAGCGCGTTGGCCTCTGTCGGCCACCGTACTTTATTCAGTCTATACGCTTTATACTAATGCTAACATCATGCTAGTGACATTCTAATCATGCTAGTAACAAGCTAATTATGTTAGAAACATGCTAACGACATGCTAATCATGCTAGTTACACGCTAGTAACATGCTAATCATGCTAGAAACATGTTAGAAACATGCTAATCATGCTAGTTACACACTAGTAACATGCTAATCATGCTAGAAACATGTTAGAAACATGCTAACAACATGTTAATCTTGCTAGTAGCATGCTAATAACTGGCTAATCATGTTAGAAACATGCTAGTAACTTGCTAATCATGCTAACAACAGGCTACTAATGCTAACATCATGCTAACGACATTCTAATCATCCTAGTAACAAGCTAATTATGTTAGAAACATGCTAACGACATGCTAATCATGCTAGTTACACGGTAATAACATGTTAATCATGCTAGAAACATGTTAGAAACATGCTAATCATGCTAGTTACACGCTAGTAACATGCTAATCATGCTAGAAACATGTTAACAACATGTTAATCTTGCTAGTAACATGCTAATAACTGGCTAATCATGTTAGAAACATGCTAACAACATGCTAATCATGTTAGAAACATGCTAGTAACTTGCTAATCATGCTAACAACAGGCTACTAATGCTAACATCATGCTAACGACATTCTAATCATCCTAGTAACAAGCTAATTATGTTAGAAACATGCTAACAAGATGTTAATCATGCTAGTAACATGCTAATAACTCACTAATCATGTTAGAAACATGCCAACAAAATGCTAATTAGGTTTAGAAACATGTTAAAACATGCTAAAAACATGGTAATCATGTTAGAAACATGCTAACGACATGCTTATCAGGTCAGAAACATGTTAATCATGCTAGCTACATGTTAGTAAAATGCTAATCACGATAGTAATGCTAACATCATGCTAGCAACATTCTAATCATGCTAGCTACATGTTAGTAAAATGCTAATCATGTTAGAAAAATGCTAACAACATGCTAATCTTGCTAGTAACATGCTAATAACTTGCTAATCATGTTAGAAAAATGTTAACATGCTAATCATGCTAGAAACAAACATGCTAATTAGGTTAGAAACATGTTAACAACATGCTAATCATGTAGAAACATGTTAACCACATGCTAATCATGTTAAAAACATGTTAATCATGCTAGTAACTTGTTAATCATGATAGTAATGCTAACATCATGCTATTGACATTCTAATCATGCTAGCTACACGTTAGTAACATGCTAATCATGTTAGAAACATGCTAGAAACATGCTAGAAACATGCTAACAACATGCTAATCATGTTTGTAACATGCTAGTGCCTTGCTAATCATGCTAGAAACATGTTTAATGATGCTAACAACATGCTAGCAACACTCTATTGACATGTTAATCATGTTATATACATGCTAGAAATTTTAACAACATGCTAATCATGCTAAAAGCATGCTAGCAATATGCTAATCATGCTAGAAACATTCTAACGACATGCTAATTAGCTTAGAAACATGTTAACCACATGCTAATCATGTTAGAAACATGTTAACGGCATGCTAATCAGTTTAAAAACATGTTAATCGTGTTAGTAACTTGTTAATCATGATAGTAATGCTAACATCATGCTAGCAACATTCTAATCATGCTAGCTACACACTAGTAACATGTTAATCATGTTAGAAACATGCTAGTGCCTTGCTAATCATGCTAGAAACATGCTAGAAAAATGTTAATGATGCTAGCAACACACTATTGACATGTTAATCATGTTACATACATGCTAGAAACACGCTAACAACATGCTAATCATGTTAAAACATGCTAGCAACATTCTAATCATGCTAGCTACACGCTAGTAACATGCTAATCATGTTAGAAACATGCTAGTGCCATGCTAATCATGCTAGAAACATGCTAGAAAAATGTCAATGATGCTAGCAACACGCTATTGACATGTTAATCATGTTACATACATGCTAGAAACATGCTAAAAACATGCTAATCATGTTAAAACATGCTAGCAATATGCTAATCATGCTAGAAACATGCTAGTAACTTGCTAATAATGCTAGCTACATGCTAGTAACATGCTATCTATCTATTTATCCATCATCCATCTGACAGACTGTATTGCCATCAAAACATTCAAGCTTTAAGCTTTAAAACTACTTTAAACTTCAGTCTTTTTCAGACTGAAAACCATAACATTTCTACAATTTCTAAACATTTTTTAAAAAAATAAATCAAACTTTTAAACTTTTTCACAGTTTCTGATCTGGCTTTTTCAAGCCAGTTTAAAGTTTGTCTTGACAAACTTTTTCATCTAGTTTTGCTTATTCTTCACAGTAGCTGGTGTTTTTACAACGCTGAACATTTTTACTAAGAAATAGTAGTTTTCACAAATAAATTATAACAAGTACACTGTAAAAAGTTTTCACCAGTTTCAACTTAAAAACTTAAGTTTAAGTTTAACTTAAGATTTTAAGTTAAATCAACTTAAGTCATTTCAACTCACAAGTTATATCAACCTATTTTTATTGTAATAAGTTAAAATGACTTGTAGTTTTAAGCTGATTTGTGACCCTGGACCACAAAACCAGTCATAAGGTTAAATTTTACAAAACTGAGATATATAAATCATATGAAAGCTCAATAAATAAACTTTCTATTGACGTATGGTTTGTTAGGATAGGACAACGTTTGGCCGAGATACATCTATTTGAAAATCTGAAATCTGAGGATGCAAAAAATCAAAATACTGAGAAAAACACCTTTAAAGTTGTCCAAATTAAGTTCTTAACAATGCATATTACTAATCAAAAATTACATTTTGATAGTTTTACAGTAGGAATTTTACAAAAAATCTTCACGGAACATGATCTTTACTTAATTTCCTAATGATTTTTGGCATAAAAGAAAAATCAATAATTTTGACCAATACAATGTATGTTTGGCTATTGCTACAAATAAACCCCAGCGACTTAAGGGTCACATTCAACTTAAAAAAAACTGAAGGCAGCTGCTAAACTAAAAAGTTTTTAATTTGAAACTGGTGAAAACTTTTTAAAGTGGCACATTAAATGTGAAAGTAGAAAGACTTGAGTGTTTTCTTGTAAAACATGCTTCAATAATCTTTATTTACAGCTTGTGTGTACGTAAAACCACAAAGACGTTTCATTCACATACATATCATTTTTTCTGGTATACGGTAATGACAGCTTACTGTACATCTCAAACACTTCACCTGAGGGGAAATACACTTTAAGCACCTGTAATACGCGGTAGACTCTTAAGAGGTTCTTACGATGAATCAGCCTTCTTGACATATAAAAGAAGTGTCTGCATATCATGTGTCATCAAATGAAGACACTGTAGAGACGAGGCGTTTAAGTTGACAGTGTTTATTATCAGCTCAAATCTTTGCACAGAAAGTACTGAAAGGAACGTTTTATATTATTGTTTTCAGATGCAAAGTCATCAACCCGCTTCATTACCTCTTCTGTTTTCGAAGAATATGTCTGTCTGCTCAATACGTCAAATACTTCTGGCTCTTATACTTCTGTTTGTCTCCTTTTATGCTGAAGAGAATCGATAATAAGTGCTTGTCAGTCGATTCTGATAAGTGCTGGTGAGTGGGTGGATAAGCGTGCTGCACATTGGTGTGGTCATGTACTACACGGCTCACGCATTTAAAACAAAACAACAAGTGATTTCCAATGCAGTGAAATTCTGGAGACAATTCTGGTTCTCTGAGGCTTGACATTTGACGTCATTGATGCTTTCAGAGGACTAAGTGTGTTTTCAGAATCTCCCTGCTGTATTGACAAGAATGCAGAGTGTTACAAGAACAAAAGATACAAAAATAAAAGCCACAATTGTGTCTGCGTTCTATTATACTTTCTTAGAAGTTTTAGTTGACATAACTTATTACTTAAGACTTTAAAAGTCTTTGTCCTCAGGTCACTCCATGTCAAGTTGGTCTGCATATATTTAGCTTTTTGTCTTTTCTTTTGTCAGTACATTGTTAAAAAAAAAAGTTTGGGATCAGTTTTTTTAAGAAGTCTCTTATGCTCACCAAAGCTAGATTTATTTGAATAAAAAATACAGAAAAAAACAGTAATATTACAAAATGTTATTACAGTATAAAATAATGGGTTTTGTTTTATTATACTTTAAAATATAATTTATTCCTGTGATGCAAGGCTGAATTTTCAGCAGCATTACTCCAGTCTTAAGTGTCACATGATCCTTCAGAAATCATTCTGATATGCTGATTTATTATTAGAATTATCGATGTTGGAAACAGTTTTGCTGCTAAATATTTGTGTTTTGCAACCTGTGATTATTTTTTCAGCATTCTTGATGAATAAAAGGTTAACAAGAACAGCATTTATTCAAAATATAAATCTTTTCTAACAATGTAAATCTATCACTTTGTATTAATTTAACACATCCTTGGTGAATAAAAGTATTAATTTCTTTCAAATAAAGAAAGAATAAAAATGTACTTACCCCAAACTTTTGAACAGTAGAGCATATTGTTAGAAACCTTTTGATTTTAAATAAATGTTCTTTTTTAACCTTTTATTGATCAAAGAATCCTGAGAAAAAGTGTCAGAGGTTTCAAAAAAATTTAAGCAGCACTGTTTTCAACATTAATAATAAATCAGTATATTGGAATGATTTCTGAAGGATCATGTGACACTGAAGACTGGAGAAATGCTGAAAATTTAAATTGAAATAATATTTCACAATGTTACAGTTTTTTCTGTATTTTTGATCAAATAAAAAAAAACATTAAGAATCTTACTGATCCCAAACTTTTGAGCAGCAGAAAGTATGTTTGACAAGAAAATACAATTTTTTTTTTTTTTTTGCAATAATCTTTGTGATTATTGTAAAACTTACTAGGGATTTCTGAGTGAAAAATGTTTCCAAGTAAATCCTACACCAAATTATTGAAATTTCAACACTGTGAGCATGATTTTCTTTTAATAATGCTCTTATCATAACATATAATTCAAGGATTTAGCACAGTTATTAATGCAAATCCAACGATTCCCCAGTAAATAACACCAATAAAACTCTTCATGATATTAACCTGGTTACACAGGGTATCATGTTTTTATTTATTCAATCTCACTAAGGAAATAAACGGAAAAAATGCTGCAGATTGACCTCATTCCTCATCGTCACCACACCCTGAGGCGCTATTGGATGCGGCGGTGCATGTGAACGGCTCATGCTGCGTGGGAAGCGTGTGCGTGTTTGTGTGCATGCGGAGGGAACATGTTTGGGTGTGTGTGCAGGTGTCCATCCGGATGTTCATTTGTCAGATCTGCTGCACTAAAAATAAAGTTAATCTAATTCTCGATCAGCATGTTGTGAATGATTTCCGCCTCTCTCTGGGATGAAGGTTATCAGAATGGCTCATGAGTGAGTCGAACGTAGACTCTTCTAGATTTAGACATCAGTTCTTCTGAGTGACTTTATCACATTTTGTTATGTTGCTGCCTTATGTTAAACTGCTTTAAATTATAATCTACACTCCCTACTCCATAATGGTTTTTAACATTTGTGCAAATTTATTAGAAATAAAAAACTGAAAAGATCCCGTTGCATAAGTATTCATACCCTTTTCTGGGACACTCGAAATGTATCTCAGGAGCGTTCATATTGCTTCTAGATTTTCCTACACTTGGAGTGGAGTTAAACTGTGGCAAATTCATTTGACTGAGTCTGATTTAGAAAGACACACACCTCTCAGAAAAGGTCTAACAGCTGAAAATGCAGATCAGAGCAAAAACCAAGATAACTGCCTGTAGAGCTCAGTGACAGACTTGCGTTAAGGCGATGATCTAGAGAAGAGTTCAGAAACAAATCTGCTGCATTGAAGGTTGACAGAAGCATTCTCCATAATGGAAGACGGCTGGAACAACTAGGACTCTAGAAAATGTCCAAGCTGACAGAGATGGAGAGGTGAAAAGGTGAGGCAAAGAATGGCAGATAATTGCCAAATGCAGATGTGCAAAGATGCTCACATCAGACCCAAAAACACTTGAGGCTGTAAAGGTGCTTCAACTATGGACTGAGTTAAGGGTATGAATACTTATGCAATCTACTTATTTCAGTGTTTGATTTTTAATACATTTGTCAAATTTGCAAATCTGTTTTTTGCTTTGTCATTATTATGGTGTAGGGAGTGTAAATTGATGTGGGGGGAAACTAATTGAAAGCAGTTTAACATAATGCTGCAACAAAACAAAATGTGACAAAAAATTAAGGGGTATGGATACTTTTGCAAGACACTGTATAAAGACAAGACAATGCATTGTTGTCCCACTGATTTGGAGATTTTGGGCTACACTCTTAAAAATAAAGGTGCTTTGAAAGGTTCTTCACCGCGATGCCATAGAAAAAACATTTTTGGTTCCATAAAGACCCACCCTGCTGAAAAAAACAGCATATGCTGGTTAGGTATGTTTTGGTGCTGGGATGCTGGTCCCTTGCTGGTTAATGCTGGTCATGTTGCTGGTCAAGGACCAGCATAAACTAGCAAAGGACCAGCATTAACCAGCAAAAACCAGCAAAGGACCAGCATTAACCAGCAAAAACCAGCAAAGGACCAGCAAAAACCAGCAAAGGACCAGCATAAACCAGCAAAAACCAGCAAAGGACCAGCATAAACCAGCAAAAACCAGCAAAGGACCAGCATTAACCAGCAAAAACCAGCAAAGGACCAGCAAAAACCAGCAAAGGACCAGCATAAACCAGCAAAAACCAGCAAAGGACCAGCATAAACCAGCAAAAACCAGCAAAGGACCAGCATTAACCAGCAAAAACCAGCAAAGGACCAGCAAAAACCAGCAAAGGACCAGCATAAACCAGCAAAAACCAGCAAAGGACCAGCATAAACCAGCAAAAACCAGCAAAGGACCAGCATAAACCAGCAAAAACCAGCAAAGTACCAGCATAAACCAGCAAAAACCAGCAAAGGACCAGCATTAACCAGCAAAAACCAGCAAAGGACCAGCAAAAACCAGCAAAGGACCAGCATTAACCAGCAAAAACCAGCAAAGGACCAGCATTAACCAGCAAAAACCAGCAAAGGACCAGCATAAACCAGCAAAAACCAGCAAAGGACCAGCATAAACCAGCAAAAACCAGCAAAGGACCAGCATAAACCAGCAAAAACCAGCAAAGGACCAGCATAAACCAGCAAAGGACCAGCATAAACCAGCAAAAACCAGCAAAGGACCAGCATAAACCAGCAAAAACCAGCAAAGGACCAGCATTAACCAGCAAAGGACCAGCATAAACCAGCAAAAACCAGCAAAGGACCAGCAAAAACCAGCAAAGGACCAGCATAAACCAGCAAAAACCAGCAAAGGACCAGCATAAACCAGCAAAAACCAGCAAAGGACCAGCATTAACCAGCAAAAACCAGCAAAGGACCAGCATAAACCAGCAAAAACCAGCAAAGGACCAGCATAAACCAGCAAAAACCAGCAAAGGACCAGCATTAACCAGCAAAAACCAGCAAAGGACCAGCAAAGGACCAGCATAAACCAGCAAAAACCAGCAAAGGACCAGCATTAACCAGCAAAAACCAGCAAAGGACCAGCAAAAACCAGCAAAGGACCAGCATAAACCAGCAAAAACCAGCAAAGGACCAGCATAAACCAGCTAAAACCAGCAAAGGACCAGCATAAACCAGCAAAAACCAGCAAAGGACCAGCATTAACCAGCAAAAACCAGCAAAGGACCAGCAAAAACCAGCAAAGGACCAGCATAAACCAGCAAAAACCAGCAAAGGACCAGCATTAACCAGCAAAAACCAGCAAAGGACCAGCAAAAACCAGCAAAGGACCAGCATAAACCAGCAAAAACCAGCAAAGGACCAGCATAAACCAGCTAAAACCAGCAAAGGACCAGCATAAACCAGCAAAAACCAGCAAAGGACCAGCATTAACCAGCAAAGGACCAGCATAAACCAGCAAAAACCAGCAAAGGACCAGCATTAACCAGCAAAGGACCAGCAAAAACCAGCAAAGGACCAGCAAAAACCAGCAAAGGACCAGCATAAACCAGCAAAAACCAGCAAAGGACCAGCATAAACCAGCAAAAACCAGCAAAGGACCAGCATTAACCAGCAAAAACCAGCAAAGGACCAGCATAAACCAGCAAAAACCAGCAAAGGACCAGCATAAACCAGCAAAAACCAGCAAAGGACCAGCATTAACCAGCAAAAACCAGCAAAGGACCAGCATAAACCAGCAAAAACCAGCAAAGGACCAGCATTAACCAGCAAAAACCAGCAAAGGACCAGCAAAAACCAGCAAAGGACCAGCATAAACCAGCAAAAACCAGCAAAGGACCAGCATAAACCAGCATCCCAGCACCAAAACATACCTAACCAGCATATGCTGTTTTTTTCAGCAGGGCATTCAGTTAAAGGTCTCTTTCTTATCTTTTTAAAATCTGAAGAACCTTCTTTCTCCAAAAAGAACCTTTTGCTTTATAGAACATATTTTTAAGTGTTGCACTTAATCTATTTGCATGTGTAGATTTCAATTACGATATATATTTTACATCAGTTTTACATTGTTTCTCCACTTCAACAGCTATTACACACACCAAACTTAGCAGATTTGTTCTTTTCTATATTCTGAAAGTTTTTACTGAGGGGTTTGCTCATATTTCATTAGCCTGGATTTATTTCTGTAGTTAGCTGAGCCAGTGGGTAAATTGACCCACCCCCTGAATCTTGGCAGCTGTGTCTAATTTCTGCCAGAATATGAAAAGGAGAAACACAGGAGAAGAGCGGAAGGCACCCATTTACTCTAAAAACTTTTAGCATAACAGATGCTTAGCTTGTGATGGGATGATAGGTGATTTATCAACATATAAAACCATGCAGATCATTAGCTAAATGTTAGCCTGAATTGGTTAGCTAGCTAATTATTTATTTTATTTTTTTTTCAAAATGCAAGCAATAGGCAAAATTAGCCAAATGCTGTGGGGTAAGTTGAGCCAGCACTTTAACTTACCCCACCATAAGGAACTGAATTGACGTTAAATCTCTGGTATTTTAATGTGATGTTATGCAACTGGTTTAGTTTATCATATGTAGATAGATAATTAAATATGTTCAATAATACAAATATCCTTTATGTATTTAATCCCATTTTATTAACCGATGTCTTTGCTGCCGACCTTCGATGATCCAATTCATCCATACTAATAAGCAAAAATTACTCAAGATAATCTAACATTTGTTTTCCTTTTTTTTTTATTGTTGAAGAGTTGACTTTTTTCTTCTGTGGTCTACTGTCCAGACCTCAATTTACTTTTCTCTAAGCCTGAGGCTTTTGTTGTGAAAAGGCTTTTACATTTGACAGAAATATAACTTTTTATATTAAAAACAAACAAGCAAGCCCTGCCCAGATTTAAAAAGTAACGCAAAAGTAACGCAACGCATTACTTTCCATAAAAAGTAACTAAGTAACGTAATTAGTTACTTTTTTAGAGAGTAACTCAATATTGTAACGCATTACTTTTAAAAGTAAATTTCCCCAACACTGAAAATGCAATATGATTATTAAGTTAGTTTTTAAAAGAGGTAAATTATCCTTAAAATTTTACATGGGGCAAGTTGAGCCACAGGAACACTTTTTTTTATATAAGTATCCATATTTTTGTCATAAATACATTCTGATAATTTAAAATGATAGCAAACATCCTGACACAATTATCGTAAGGACCACATTAGTAAAAAATGGCTCATCTTACCCCACTCTCCCCTGTGTTGTTTTCACTCACAGCACATAAGGGCATTATTGTCATATTTAATACTGTAAAGTTGCTTTGACACAACCTGTATTGTTAAAAGCACTATATAAATAAAGGTGACTTGACTTGACACATGTTTATATGTTGTTTCTCAAAATGAGTTTCTTCACTTCAGCAGCACTTACAGACACACAAATTAACACTTTTATTCCTGTCTATATTCTGAAGATTTTTACTGAAGGGCTTGTTCATATATCATTCCCACTGATTTATATTTAACATTTTTTTCCTAAAAATATGGTGACTTCTCTGTCTGTTGACAGTCTTTCCTGATTTTTGAAAGAGAGAAATCCAAAATCCCCTCTAAAAAACAACAACAACAAAAACCTTTAACTCTAATATGTCAAACCTGCCAATAAATTAGATTTAGATCCTGAAAATATTTGCATTAGTGATTTATTTAATAGTATGCACTTATTATAAATGTATCATTTATAATTAGTGCATACTGAATTATATGTCTTGTTTGTGTCTTTATATATAAAAAAATGGTCATAATATTTACAGTTTTTAGCATATTCAATTAACTGTGGAGGTATGGTGATATCTAGTCATTTTTTACAAGGTGCACTTATACAGCAGCGTCCAAAAGTCTGAGATCATTTGAAAGTTCTTAAAACAAGGAAACGTTATGATATTAAAATAAAGAGGAAATAAATCAGATTGTGCTCTAGTTTTAGTGACTAATCACATGTAAATTGTGTGTCACTGATCATGTGATTCATTGTCAGATTTTCTTCCAGTGACGCACTGATGTTTGCACACAAACAGAGATAAATCAGACATTCTCAAAGTCGTGATTTTTTTTTTTTTTTTTAAATAATAGAATTGTTTTCAATGTCTCAGACTTTCAGATCAACTTTTGCAATAAATTTCGGTGATGTCTTATCAGGTGCTTTTGATGTTCACTGATGATCTGTGTGCTATGTCGCAAAAATGCATTGAGCTCACATCTACAAAGTACATTTTTATTTCCTCATTGATTCCCTGGAACTTTGATTTGCCATATTTAGATCACTCAGATGCATTTATTTCCTTGTTTGTTTCCCCTGGCACTCCGGATGTATCATATTTTGATGATGATCTCTGTATTCTGCATTCACGTGCATCAGCGCTGTGGTTCTGTACAATTCCAACAGATGCAGTGATAAAACACACCTGTGAAATCACAATATCTGCGCCTTTTTTAGCTGTGAAGCAGAGTCTAGTTATGTCACTGACGTATTGTGCGCAGTCTGCAAATGCAGGCAGGAATTCCACATTTTTTCAGAGATGTTTCACCTGGTGAATAGCATTTTTGTCAACGGTCTTAAACATGTCCTAGCTGCTGTCTTTGACGTCACCGCTCATGATAGACACTAATAAGTTCAGACTGAAAAAAGTGTGTCCAGAAAAGAGGGCAGATTTCTGATGGCAAATTTAACAACGGTAAATACTATATACTACATACTATGTACTTATTATAGAGTCGTTCCGTGTCAACTCAACCAAAGGTCCTCTGCTTAAATTTTTGATTTTGCTAATATTCTTTTTAAAGAAAGGTGTACATGTATAGTGATGAATTCCAAAATGTTAAATGTTATGGATGAATATTTACTGAGTAATCCACTATTTTGTAGAGGGAGGTCGAAATGGCAATTTTCACCTGAGATTTAGAGTCAAGTTACAGGGGGGTAAAAATGATTTTAGAAAGATGGCAACATTATGATATTATTTTTACACAGAGATTGGTCGCTCTATTAGTAAAATCTGTTGACTTTGGCAATCTTTGTTGCATTATGTGCCAATGGTGACCATTCAAAAATGGGGAAACGACACTTTTCAAGTTTTTCCCCCAAAGTTTGCATGCCTGTAATTTAAGAAGTATTAAAGATATTTGAATGCCCTTTTAGATATTGGGTCTTATCCAGCTTTCCTTTTAGCATCTTTACTTTTAATGCCCTTTGAGTTTCGGTTCTAGAGATATTGGAATTTCAATATGGATCATGGAGTAAAATGTACACATTTTCAGTGGTTAAAAACCAAAAGTGGGTCCGTTTGCAAAAATATGAGACTTCTTTTGAAAGAGAAATGTCTGAAGAACAAATAATGTTAACACTAGAGGTCTTGTTTCTTTCTGTCAAGATGGCTTCATTGAAAATACCAGTCTGAGTGCCATAAATATTCTTTTTCCAATGTTTGCGTGCTTATAACTCTAAAAGTATTAAAGATATCTTAATGTTCTTTTAGATATTGGGTAATAACAAACTTTCCTTTTGGCATCTTTATTTTCAATGCCCTATGAGTTTCGGTTCCAGAGATATTTCAATATGAATCCAGGAGTAAATCGTTCAAATGTACACATTTTCAGTGGCCAAAAACCAAATGTAGGTCAGTTTGCAAAAATGTGAGACTTCTTTTGAAAGAGAAATGTCTGAAGCACAAATAATGTTAACACTAGAGGTCTTGTTTCTTTCTGTCAAGACAGCTTCATTGAAAATACCAGTTTAAGTGCCATAAATATTCTTTTTCTAAAGTTTGCGTGCCTATAACTCTAGAAGTATTAAAGATATTGCAATATGATTTTAGATTCTAGATGTTAAAGAACTTTTCTTTGGGAATCTTCATTTTCAGGGCCCTATGTCATTCAGTCCTAGAGATATGGGGATCTCAGTGAGGCTTAGATTGTTCAGATTGTTGAATGTTACCCATTTTCAGTGGTTGGAAACCAAATGTTGGTCACTTTGTATGCAGCCGATGCTTATTTTATTTAAAGAACAATGTCCAAAGAAGAAATGATGTTAAAATTAGAATTGTATCTTGTTTCCCTCTATCAAAACAATTGTGTAGAACATAGCTGTCTGAGAGCTAAAAAATGCACTGTAATTGTCAAGGCACATTACCTTGCTTTCTGTAGTCTAGTCATATACTTCTATATTTGAATAAGTTTCAGGTATAGAAGAAGGGAAGAAGGGATTTTGTTCATTTTAGCAGCTTTGAAACTACCAAGAGATTAGAAATGCAGTATTGTAACATGTTTAAAACAAATTCCACACCTTATAGGGAAGTTTTGGTTAATTTGACACGGAATACCCCTAAACCTAACCCTACCCTACAGTATGTAGTTACCTTATATTACCAGAACATTAGGTACACTGTAAAGTGCAACCCGACCTGTCAGAAAATCTGTATATTGCATCTAAAGTCTTAGCTGTAAAAAGCAATTTTTTTTTCAATTAAAGATGTAATTCTGTAAGAATATCAGTTCTTTTTATTAGAAAATAAGTTTAAATCCCCATCCCCATGATAAAGTTTCGGTTCCAGAGATATTGGAATTTCAATTTGGCTCCTGGAGTAAATCCTTAAAATGTACACATTTTCAGAAAATAAGTATAAATCCCCATCCCCATGATGAACAAGTTTAAAAACTACAGTGTTTATTCAAAACATAAATATTTTATAACAATGTAAATTATTTATTATTAACTTTTAATAAACTTTTAATTATTAACTTAATACATCCTTGGTGAATAAAAGTATTAATTTCTTAAAAAAAAAAAGAAACATGCACTGACCCCAAACTTTTGAACGGTAGTGTATATATAAAGCACTAAAATTAATAACTAGATATGAATTAAAACTAAAACTGACCTAAAATGAAAAAAAAAAAAATACTAAAAGAAATGAACCGAATAAAAGTCACACAAACAAAATGAAAACTGAAAACATAAATTTAAATTGATGTTATTCAAAACATTAATAATAACGTGGTATTGTTGCGTGTAAGGTGTGTCACTCGATTGTTTTGTCTTTGTCGGTTAAAATGAGCTCAAATGTATCATTTTCAAAATGACACGATGGTGATGATATCCTGAGTGTATCTGAGATCATCAGGTCACGTGATCACACTCAAGACTGCAGATTTGAAACATTCTTGGCGCCCTCTAGTGCTACAACACTGATACAAACTTACCAATAATAATGTGGCTCTTATGCTTCACATCTCTCAGAGAAGATATCGCGCACCCTTTGAAGTTTTTCATTAAGAGCTTAAAGATGTAATCCGTTTATAAATGTTACATTTCCAGATCGTGTATTATTATTGTGTATAGACATATCTTACATTGTACACTCTTAAAAATAAAGGTGCTTCGAAAGGTTCTTCAAGGGATGCCATAGAAGAACCATTTCTGGTTTCACAAAGAACCATTCAGTCAAAGGTTCTTTAAAGAACCATCTTTTTATAATCTGAAGAACCTTTTGTGAAACAAAGGTTCTTTATGGAACCATTTAGACGAAAAAGATTCTTCTATGGCATCGTGAAGCGCCTTTATTTTTAAGAGTGTATAGGCTATTACAGTGCCTTGCAAAAGTGTTCATACCCCTTCATTTTTTCACATTTTGTTTTGTTGCAGCATTATGATAAACTGCTTTAAATTAGTTTTTCCCCCACATCAACTTACACTCCATACACCATAATAATGACCCTGAAATAAGTAGATTGCATAAGTATTCATACCCTTAACTCAGTCCATAGTTGAAGCACCTTTACAGCCTTTTGGGTCTGATGTGAGCATCTTTGCACATCTGCATTTGGCAATTATCTTCCATTCTTTGCCTCACCTTTTCACCTCTCCATCTCTGTCAGCTTGGACATTTTCTAGAGTCCTAGTTGTTCCAATCGTCTTCCATTATGGAGAATGCTTCTGTCAACCTTCAATGCAGCAGATTTGTTTCTGAACTCTTCTCTAGATCATCGCCTTAACGCAAGTCTGTCTCTGAGCTCTACAGGCAGTTATCTTGGTTTTTGCTCTGAGATGCATTTTCAGCTGTTAGACCTTTTCTGAGAGGTGTGTGTCTTTCTAAATCAGACTCAGTCAAATGAATTTGCCACAGTTTAACTGTAAATTTAGCTCAGGAGCATTCATATTGCTTCTAGATGTTCCTACACTTGGAGTTGAGTGTCCCAGAAAAGGGTGTGAATACTTATGCAACAGGATCTTTTCAGTTTTTTATTTCTGATAAATTTGCACAAATGTTAAAAACCTATTTTGTGCTTTGCCATTATGGAGTAGGGAGTGTAGATTGATGTGGGGAAAATTTAAAGTAGCTTAACATAAGACCAGCAACATAACAAAATGTGAAAAAAATTGAAGGGGTATGAATACTTTCGTAAGGGACTGTATATACTTTATTGTTCTTTCCTGGTAATATAGTTATGGTATTTAAAGATAACATTTACAGAGATGTAAAAGTGAAGGTTTATTGTAGTTTGAGTGTTATTTGTTTTATCTCGTGTAGTTTTCTTCATGCTTTGTAAATGTGAGTCAGTTTGTAGTCATTCAAAGTGAGTTTTATTTGAGAGACTGTGGCTTGTCGTCATTGACATAGCTCAGTAAGTGTTTGTGGGTGTGAAATAATGCAGTCTAGTTTGAGACAGACACACTGTGACAAGAGAGAAAATTCCTGCCTTTTGTATCTCTTGACAGAAGTGGATAATCTGTCACTTAGTAGATGTTTTATTGTGAAAGTGATGTACAGCACAGAAATAACAGCGTCTGTGGCTCTGGGGCAACAAGTTTATCGTGACAGAACACCATTTAGTTAATCGTTTGTTTGCAGGGCAGGAGTAATGTGTGAGATCAGGGCAGGTTTTCTTCAGCTGTGGTTTTGTGTGTTGGTTTCAAACACGCACACTTTCTTAAATTACAGTTTATGTATATTCTACTCTTCAAACTAACATTCAATATCTTCACAAAAATCACAATAAAACCACACTGGAAGTAAATGACACCAGAAGCCTTGAATATTTTTACATTTTATGTCCTGCAAATATGCAAATATCCGTGTTTTATTGATTATTCCAAGCGAGATTATATATATATATATATATATATATATATATATATATATATATATATATATATTTATTTTTTTTTTTTACACTTGTGGTCTTTCTTTTTGTAAGATAATTTGATGAATATTAACAAAAAGTTTCTGCTCCACAGGTTAACTGAAAAAAACAACTAACAAACAAACAAACATTTGTTTTAACTCAGTAACTATATTCTTAAATATTTTGAAACATTATGCAAATATTATATCAAATATTTTAAAAAACACTACCTTAATCACATTTCTTAGGCTACACTGCAAACATTTAAATTGTAAGAAATATATATTTTTAACTCTTATCATGTAGGAAATTAAAATCAAAGTAGATTTAAGCAAAACAATATACGATTTTAGTATTATTATTTTTGGCTTCTACCAGTTAACCAATGAATTTGTGCTGAAATAATACTGTTTTTTTTATTTTATCAAACTGAAATCATATATTTTTATTTTATCATGGTGAAATACTATATTTCTACTGTATTTATAAATACTGTAGCTCGATTTGACTTTTGACAACAAGTAGTAATGTTTTTCCTAAACAAAAAGATATGCAACACATCATGAGAAAAAACAATATATATACTGGAGTAGATTTGAAAAGTAAATACATTTGATATTTACTTATTTGTGAATTTTGTTAGCAATTTCTGTTTAATCCTTTATCCGTGACTCCCATTTTTGATAATAGACGTGAAAATGCAGTAACTTCCAGTATACTATGAAAGTCAATGGGGACCAACAACTGTTTGGCTACCAACGTTCTTCAAAATGTATTTTTAATGTCCAGCAGTGAGCAACAGGTGAGCAAATGATAGATTTTTTTTTTTTTTTTTTTTTTTTTGGAGGTGAACTGTCCCTTTAAATTGGAATAAATTAAACATACAGATTTGATGTTAAAATGTTGAAATTACAAGAATAATTTTCGTTTTACTTTTGTTTTCCCTCCAAGATATATTGATGAATATTAACAAACAGTTTCTGATCCCCGTTTCAATAGTATTTTTGTCCATATTATGGAAGTCAAAGGGGACCAACAACTGTTTGGCTACCAACGCTCTTCAAAATATATATTTAATGTCCAACAGAAGGCGAAAAAATGGTTTAGAACAACCTGATCACAAGCAAATGAACTGTCAATAAAACCACACCCATGACAAGTTATTATTTTATGAAAGACATTAAAAATATCAGAGTTCAATGTGATTTATTAAACTTTTTTTTGCTTAATTAATTTTTCCAAGCGACAATAATTCTTTGTTTTTTTTTGTACTCTTGTGGTCTTTATTTCTGTAAGATAATTTGATGAATATCAACAAAAAGTTTCTGCTCCCAGTGTACTATGAAAGTCAATGGGGACCAACAACTGTTTGGCTACCAACGTTCTTCAAAATGTATTTTTAATGTCCAGCAGTGAGCAGCAGGTGAGCAAATGATATATTTTTCTTTTTTGGGGGGTGAACTGTCCCTTTAAATTGGAATAAATTAAACATACAGATAACATCTGTAATAACAATAACAGCTCCAGAAAAGCGCTGCGATGACCCGCTCACGCTGGATTATGACGCTTTGTAATTATGGCTCATTTGAGTGGAGCTGGCGCGAGTCCCGGAGCTTTTAATTTCTCGGAACCGGCGCGGGTGACGTCATCACGCCCTCCGGTGCTCGCGGTGTCCCACGGACGGCAGGAGCGCCACAGACGGGAGCTCTCTGCTCGATCGGCCCGGACACGCGCGGCTGATATTTAAGGCTCGAGGCGCGCGTGATAAAGGACACGATAACGGAGCCGCGACGCGATGGAGGGAGCAGCGGACTCAGACACGCCTGTCCCCGAGAGAACAGCGACGGACAGAGCGGCGGCGCTCGCCCGCTTGTTGCACCGCGACTGCACGCGTCTGCTCGAGCTCTACGTGAGTAAGACCGCCGTTATTCACGGCACTGCTACTGTCAATCACGGCGCGGTAATATTCCGTTATAATCAGCACAATGATGCTTTTTCTCCGTTATTCGGTAAATATGATGCTCATCAGGTTTGAGGCTGTGGTACCTGCTGATTAAGCCAGTCTCCTGTTATTTTATGCATTAATTCAATTAAATTGTGGACAGTCATCGACTCATGATGGGAATGTTGTTTATAGCAGTGACTCTCAACCAGATTTTCAGGGCCCAGTTTTTCAAAAGTAATCCAGTGGGATTTTGGGTCACGGATTGGATCAAATGATTGGAAATGGGTTTTTCGAAAGTAAAAGAGGGATTTTGAATTAAGATCAGACCATGTTATCTAATCTTGCATTTGATTTGGATCAAACCTGCGCTTTGGGTTATTCAAAACTTTGAACTCAGGTTGGGATCTATTTGATCCAAAAAAACTGGATTATCCTGATCCCATCAGAAGGGCGGATTCAGATTCATTTTTTAAAGTGGATGATCACAAATTTGGTATTTGGATCACAGTGATCCAACCCAATGTTCCTTTAAAAACTGTCTTAAATGTAAGATAGATCAGTTAATCCTGGGCCCAGTTTTTCAAAAGTAATCCAGTGGGATTTTGGATCACGGATTGGAGCAAATGATTGGAAATGGGTTTTTCAAAAGTAAAAGAGGGATTTTGAGTTAAGATCAGACCATGTAATCCAATCTTGCATTTGATTTAGATCAAATTTGCGCTTTGGGTTATTCAAAATTTTGAGCTCAGATTGGGATCTATTTGATCCAAAAAAACTGGATTATCCTGATCCCATCAGAAGGGTGGATACAGTAGTGATTTTTTGAACCAAATAAAATAAAAAAGTTTTATTTTTTAAGTGAATGATCACAAATTTGGTATTTGGATCACAGTGATCCAACCCAATGTTCCTTTAAAAAAACTGTCATAAAAGTAAGATGGATCAATTAATCCTGGATAGCAAAACATGGGATTTCCAAATCCGGACCAATTTGATCCAGATTAAATTGTTTGAAAAACTGGGCCCAGATGACCAACAAACACTAAACTGATGAAGAACTCAATGATCCGAGGAATCGTCTACACACTCAGCTTCAAGACTATAGGACTAGTAATGATTGACATTGGAAGAGTAGGAAAATTGGCAGGTTTGTAAAAGCAGAAACCACAGCAGATGATTGATTTACAGGCTTTATGGCTGGAGTGTTTGTTTATTAAATGACTCTTGATTCGCACTGGTTTCGACCCAATAATTCCCAGTGCAAATCATCATAGTGTGGTTTTGGTCAAGGTTGCTCAACCTTTAAGTCTGTCATTAGGGCTGTCGTTCTAGAAACTGATGAATTTGTGCCAAAATCCTGTAGAGTTGGTTGATTGGAGACTTGATCTGTCACAACAGCAGCTGATGTTGTGGGAAATGTTTTCTCATATGCTGTAAATAAACATAATTAGTAAGGTAAAAAAAAAAAAAACTGTTTCATAATAAAAGATTATTGGAGTATGTTTAACAAGAAGACAATGTTTCATTCAGATTGACCACAGCTTAACTGAAAACAACTATATTCTTAAATATTTTGTTACATTATGCAAATATTGTATACAATATTTTAAAAACACTACATTAATCACATTTCTTAGGCTACATTACAAACGTTTACATTGTAAGAAATATATTTTTATCAGGTAGGAAATAACGAGTATTAAGAATCAGTCTAAATCAAAGTAGAAAGTAGATTTAAGCAAAACAATAGATGATTTTATTATTATTATTTTTGGCTTCTGCCAATTAACCAATGAATTTGTGCTGAAATAATACTGTGTTTGTACTTTATCAAACTGAAATCATGTATTTTTATTTTATAATAGTGAAATACTTTTTATATTTCTACTGTATTTATAAATACTGTAGCTCGATTTGACTTTTGACATGTTTTTCCTAAACAAAAAGATATGCAATACAGCATGAGAAAAAAAAGATATATTGGAGTAGATTTGAGAAGAAAATACATTTGATATGTACTTATTTCTGAATTTTCCTAGCAATTTCTGTTTAATTTCCTCAACTGTGACTCCCATTTTTGATAATCGACGTGAAAATGCAGTAACTGCATAAACAAAAACATTTTGTAATATGATTTTGACGTACATTGTCCATGCAAATGCAATGTCTGAATTTAAGACGGATTCAGTTTTGAGATTTTAAGTTTTCAACTGATGTTTCATTTCTTAAGTGTAATAGAAAAAAAAGGCAACGAGGAAGTCTGTTTGTGACAAAGGTCAGAACTCCTGTTATAAAGTAGATTTTTGAGGTGCACTCTTGTCATAAATTAATCTATTACTTTTTCTACATTGAAAAAGTTTTCACCAGTTTCAACTTAAAAACTTAAGTTTAGCAGCTGCCTTAAAATTTTAAGTTGAATCAACTTAAAGGAGTAGTTCACTTTCAGAACAAAAATGTACAGATAATGTACTCACCCCCTTGTCATCCAAGATGTTCAAGTCTTTCTTTCCTCAGTCGTAAAGAAATTGTGTTTTTTGAGGAAAACATTTCAGGATTTCTCTCCATATAGTGGTGCCCTGAGTTTGAACTTCCACAATGCAGTTTAAATGCAGCTTCAAAGGACTCTAAACGATCCCAGTCGAGGAAGAAGGGTCTTATCTAGTGAAACGATTGCTTATTTTCTAAACAAATTGACAATTTATATACTTTTTAACCTCAAATGCTCATCTTGTCTCGTCTCTGCGCAGTCTGTGTGACTGGGGTAAATGCAATTAGGGTACGTCTAAAAACTCCCATCTCGTTTCCTTCCCTAACTTTAAAATCGCCTTAGATCGCTGCAAAAGCACCGACATAGTGTTTACAAAGTGAACATACAAAGAAACTCAAACTCCCTTTACAAAAAAAAGAAGGTAAAAACAGCATTGTAGGATGATTTTGACATTGAAGACATAAACCAGATGGGAGTTTTTAGACGTACCCTAACTGCATTGACTCAGATTATACTGACTACACATTGACTACGAGACAAGACGAGCATTTGAGGTTAAAAAGTATATAAATTGTCAATTTGTTTCGAAAATAACGATCATTTCGCTAGATAAGACCCTTCCTCCTCGACTGGGATCGTTTAGAGCCTTTTGAAGCTGCATTTAAACTGCATTTCGGAAGTTCAAACTTCGGGGCGCCATCCATATCCATTATAAAGAGAGAAATCCTGAAATGTTTTCCTCAAAAAAAAAAAAAAAAACACAATTTCTTTAAGACTGAGGAACGAAAGACATGACCATCTTGGATGACGAGGGGGTGACTACATTATCTGTACATTGTTGTAATAAGTTAAAATGACTTGTAGTTTTAAGCTGATTTAACTTAAGCTGCTGAACTTAGGTTTTTAAGTTGAATCTGGGGAAAACTTTGAAAATGTGAAACACAAGAAGCAACATTACATAGTTTGTCATGATTGGATTAAGATTTATTTATAAACTGTTGAAGTAAACCCACAGAGGGGTTCAAAGTAGCTAGTTTTCACATTTTAAATGTTGATGAGTCCATGATTTTTTGACCGGTTGCATTGTTTGCTGTAAGCGTCCCGTCAGAGCAGACGTCAGAGCCATTTTTGGGTTCATCTGAAGAGGTGGCGTAACACACAATGCATAATTGATATCAAATGTGACTCAGAGGGCCGTTTGGTTAATTACAGGTGGTTTGGGAGGATCGCGCCGCATTAACCGTAAGCGTGGAGTGGGCGGTCCGAGTGACTAATCTTCCTCTAAAGGGCCACTTTTCCTGTAATAACTAATTACAGCTCTTTTCCTCCTCCTCCTCCTCAGAAAGAGCGGGAGAACTTCCTGTCCCATCACGTGCCGGGCGGCGACCGTCTGGTGACCCTCGCCCTCTGCCCCGAGGCCCTGACCACCGCAGAGCAGGTGGGACACGTGCGCTCCGCCCTGCGCCGCTGCATGGAGCTCCTGGAGTGCCTGATCAGCCGAGAGGTGGAGGAGATGGGCGAAGAGCTGGAGGGAGAGTACGAAAACCTGAGGAAGACCGTGAAGGACCGGCTCGGACACCTGGTGCACAGCACCGCAGCCCTGCTGGAGAACGGAGAAGGGGGCTGTCCGCCGTCCCCACCGCTTCAGTGCACCGAGGTACATGCACAGACACGCATTCCTGGCCAAACTCAATACTTTGAGCACGGCTGACTGCAAATCTGCAATTTCAGTTTGATAAAGAGTCATTTACGTGTAGATATCTAGAGTGCATAGGATTCCTGTTTGGACAGGGCCAAGGCTACACTCTTAAAAACAAAGGTGCTTCACGATGCCATAGAAGAACTTTTTTGTCTAAGTGCTTCCGTGAAGAACCTTTAACATCTGAAGAACTTTTTTGGTTCTTCAGATCATAAAAAGGTAGGAAAGATGGTTCTTTAAAGAACCATCTCTTTCTTACCTTTTTATAATCTGAAGAACTGTCTTTCGCCACAAAGAACCTTTTGTGAAACAGATGTTAAAGGTTTTTCAAGGAACCATTTAAACAAAAAAGGTTCTTCTATGGCATCGTGACGCACCTTTATTTTCAAGAGTGCACACACACCAAAATTAGCAGTTTTATTTCTATCTATGTTGTGAAGGTTTTTACTGTGGGGTTTGTTGATATATCATTTGCCTGGTTTTATTTTTGCATTTTGTCTGTTTCTGCAGATATAAATTATACTACATATCTTTATGAGGGCGTTTTCTCAAAATGAGTTTGTTTCTCCACTTCAGCAGAACTTACACATAACTTAGCATTTCTGAAGATGTTTACTGAGGGGTTTGTTCATAGATGTGACCCTGGAGCACAAAACCAGTCTTAAGTCGCATGGGTATATTTGTAGCAATAGCCAACAAAACATTGTGCAGGTCAAAATGATCAATTTTTCTTTAATGCCAAAAATCATTAGGATATTAAGATCATGTTCCATGAAGATATTTTGTAAATTTCCTAGCATAAATATATCAAAACGTAATCTTTGACTAGTAATATGCATTGCTAAGAACTTCATTTGGACAACTTTAAAGGAGATTTTCTGCACCCTCAGATTCAAGATTTTCAAATAGTTGTATCCTTATTCATTAAGCTTTCAGATGATATATAAGTCTTAATAAAAAAATAAAAAAAGATCCTTAGGACTGGTTTTGTGGTCCAGGGTCACATATAATCCAGCTGTGTTTTATTAGTGCTCTTGAATCATTTGCGTCTGTAGATTTCAATGACAATACACATATATTGACAGTTGTTTTTCTCAAAAATAGTGTTTCTCCAAATTTAGCAGTTTTATTCCTCTTTATATTCTTAAGATTTTCATAAACGGGTTTGTTGATATCATTCACATGATGTTTTATAACATTTTAGTCCTAAAAAAAAAGGTGAAAACTTTTTGTTTTCTGTCTGTTGACCATATTTTACATTAGTTATTATGTTTTGTAATGTAGTATCTTGCTTAATCAATATTCTGTGAAACTTATTAACTCAAATACACACCAGCTAAAAAATGGCCAAATATCATTCTGTCACTTTAGTTTCTGTTTTACTCTTTTAAAGCGGCTGATATCTGCGCTGAATCATTCTCATTGTTCACGTTGACATGCTGCTTGAAAGGAATGTTTCTTTCGGTTAACTCTGTATCCCGTGCTCTATTATTTGGCCTGCCGCAGTTGACACAGAAGCAGCGATAAGCATTTGGACGCTCATCAAACCCTTCCCAAACCGCGCCGCTAAACCCTAAATCCCTATTCCTGTAAGTCACAGGCCCTTCACAACCTGACAGCACTGTTGTACGAAAGCCTATTCACAACACCGCCCATCAAACAACCAAATTCAGCCGGGTTTAAAAACACTATACACTGTAAAAAAAGTTCGCCAGATTCAACTTAAAAACCTAAGTTGAGCAGCTGCCTTAAAATTTTAAGTTAAGTCAGCTTAAAACTACAAGTCATTTGAACTTATTACAATAAAAATGAGTTGATTTAACTTGAGTTGAAATGACTTAAGTTTTTAAGTTGAAACTGGTGAAAACTTTTTACAGTGTAGAGACTAATTTCAAAAATGTGACCCTGGAGCACAAAACCAGTCTTAAGTCGCTGGGGTATATTTGTAGCAATAGCCAAAAATACATAGTATGGGTCAAAATTATTGATTTTTCTTTTATGCCAAAAATCATTAGGAAATTGAGTAAAGATCATGTTCCATGAAGATTTTTTGTAAAATTCCTACTATAAATATATCAAAATGTAATTTTTGATTTGTAATATGCATTGTTAAGAACCTAATTTGGACAACTTTAAAGGTGATTTTCTCAGTCTTTTAGATTTTTTTGCATCCTCAGATTTCTGATTTCAAATAGATGTATCTCAGCCAAATATTGTCCTATCCTAACAAACCAGACATCAATGGAAAGCTTATTTATTGAGCTTTCATATGATGTATAAATCTCAGTTTTGTCAAATTTAACCTTATGACTGATTTTGTGGTCCAGGGTCACAAATATGTCATGCAATAAATAAATAAAAGTACAATGAAATGAGGTGTGAAATAATGAAATACAACCTAAAATGAAACATACCAATATATCACAAAATAATTAAATATGTAATTAAATATTGCAAAAAACAAAAAAAAATATAAGCATACAGTAAGAACAAATATATAAATTAGGTGTAAAATATATTTATGCAACAGTGACCTGATATACAATGTGAAATATACCTTGAAATAAAAACTGCCGCTTTTACTTGTCTAAATTAAAGCTGATTTTATGCCTAATTTATGCTTACATTTCACTGTATGTCTATTTTTTGCAGCATTCCATGACATAAATATAATTTCATTACTCATATATAACATTTTTTTTAATGAATCCATAATTAGAGTAAATGCATTAAACTTGGAACTGATACATTTATACAAATGCAATTAAAAAAACACATGCTAGAACATACTAGTATGTTAAAGTAAATTCTTTGAGATTGAAAGCTGAAAAAAAGCTTTTCATTGATGTATGCTGCCCTCCAAAGGCAAAGCGCAGTAACTACACATTTGTTCAAAATTGAATCAAGGCTTAAAATGGACTTTGTGACAACTGTTTTGTCTTGTGGCAAAGTCTCCTGGTTCAATTTTGTCCCGTTTCAGAGAAACAAGAGTGTCAACATGTTCGACTGGCTGTTGTAAAAACTTTAAAGGCATTTTTCTCAGTTTCAGTGTTGGAGCAGTTACTGCACTTTGCCTTTGGAGGGCAGTATGATTTGTTAGGATGGGACAATAGTTGGCCGAGATACAACTATTCGAAAATCTGGAATCTGAGGGTGCTCTCAAAATCTAAATACTGAGAAAATCACCTTTAAAGTTGTCCAACTGAAGTTCTTAGCAATGCATATTACTGATCAAAAATTTGATATATTTACAGTATGAAATGTACAAAATATCTTCATGGAGCATGATCTTTACTTAATATCCTAATGATTTTTGGCATAAAAGAAAAATTTATTTTGACCCATGCAATGTTTTGTTGGCTATTGCTACAGATATACCTGTGCTACTTAACCAAAGACACTTTAGGCAAAAACATTGTTTTTTTTTTCATGCACCTGTCAAGATTTGGGCCTTTTTAGTTTTTCATAGTGTTTCTTTTATTCAGACCAGTGGAAAGAAAACACCCAAAAGACACTGTTAAGTGTTTCTTTTATTGCACTTTATCTATTTGTGTCAATAGATTTCAATTACAATACAGATTTTTAAAGGCTGTTTTCTCAAAATTATCCACTTCAGCAGCACTTACACACACCACACTTTACATTTGCATTCCTGACTATTCCCCAAATCATTTTAAAGTTTATTCTGAATTATGTTGTGACAAAATGAGATGCCCAAAACCCCCTCTGTAAAAACATTTGACTCTAATATGTCAAAAAATGTAAACAAGAGTTTTGAAACTGACTTCATCCAGTGTTTAGATTTCTGTATTAGAAATGTATGCAAATTAGCGCATATTTCATTAAATGATGCTTCATTTGCATATTTAGAACTTACATTTTAGAAAACTTGTAATACAAAAAATGTTCGCAATTATCAATGTAATCAATAAGCTGCCTAAGTAAGGTCATAACTAGGGCTGGGACACGATTAATCGCGATTAATCGCATCCAAAATAAAAGTTTATGTTAACATACTAAATGTGTGTTTACTGTGTATATTTATTATGTGTATATATAAATACACACACATACATGTAAAGCCTTTAAAAAATACTTATATGTGTGGATAGTTATATTTGTATTTAATTTAGATTATATATAGAATTATAAATATTTTATTTATTTTAATTTAATTTTTATTTTCAGTTTTCTTTAATATACATGTTTGTGTGTGTATTTATACATACGTTATATATACACACAGTACACACACATACAGTATGCAATCATAAACTTTTATTTTGGATGCGATTAATCGCGATTAATCGTTTCCCAGCCCTAGTCATAACTATTAGTAATTTTTTTTTACCCTATTCACCCTCAGTGTCTCGCCTTAAGACTTGCCTGGTTTTGTGCTCCAGGGTCACATATATGAACAAACCCCTCAGTAAAAAATCTTCAGAATATAGAGAGGAATAAAATGCTAAGTTTGGTGTGTGTAAGTTCTGGTAAATTAGAGAAACAAACTCATTTCGAGAAAACGCCCTCATAAAGATATGTATTATAATTTAAATCTAAATCGATCATTCTGACCCATAAAGTGTATTTTCGGCTATTGCTACAAATATACCCGCACTACGTAAGACCAGGGTCACATATTGTTATATAAAATATACTTTTACAAGAGTTAAGACTGAATAATTCAATAAGACAATTCATGTAAAAGTAAGTATAAATGTAGGAGATCCTGTTCAATTCTGGCATCAGCTCATTCGTAGTAAAGTTGCAGTCAGCGTCACTGTTTGCCAATGCAGTTTGTTACAGTAACAGCTGAAGCAGCGTCACACTGACTCACTGACACTGTAGGTACGTTAGTGGCGATGCTACTTTTAGTTGCTGACCCTCCAACGCTGTCCAGCGGATCTCCTACGTCAGGAAGTGCGGCAGACGAGCGCCAGCAAATGAAGCCCATCGCAGTAAACCAAACATTTCCTATGAACAGACATTTGGCTCGTGATCAGAAAGTCACTTTACGTTGGATCTGAGCGTGTTGGCGTGAAGTGCGCGTCTCATCTATTTCTGTGCCCTGTGACGCCAGAAATTGACCACAGAGTGGGTGTGTAAATTTGTATTTTATCTAGAACCTCTGCGGATACAGACTGCTGATGACTTTATTTAACTCTACTGTTCTCACACACACACACACACACACACACACACACACACACACACACACACACACACACACACACACACACACACACACACACACACACACACACACACACACACACACACACCAAGAAAAGTGTGCCGTTATATTAGTTACTCACTTCCAGGTATAAATGATCTGGATCGTAAAAAATACCCATTACATCAACTATTGTTCGAATCTTTGGATGCTTAAGAGGAGATACAGCAGGTTTTTTTCCATGCACCTGTCAAGATTTTAGGCTTTTTGGTTTTCCATAAAGTGTTTTTTCAGACTAGAGGAAAGAAACCATCCAAAAGACACTGTTAAGTCTTTCTTTTATAGCACTTTATCTATTTGTGTCAATAGATTTCAATTGCAACACAGATTTTTAAAGGCCAAGAGTTTTTGTTTTATTCCTGTCTATATCCTGAAGGTTTTTATAAAAAATAAATATAGTGTTTTTGTCTGTTTTATGGCGTGACCAAATGAGATACCCAAGAAAAGTGTGCAGTTATATTAGTTACTCACTTCAAATGTGACCCTGGAGCACAAAACCAGTCTTAAGTCGCTGGGGTATATTTGTAGCAATAGCCAAAAATACATTGTATGGGTCAAAATTATTGATTTTTCTTTTATGCCAAAAATCATTAGGAAATTAAGTAAAGATCATGTTCCATGAAGATTTTTTGTAAAATTCCTACTGTAAACCTATCAAAATGTCATTTTTGATTAGTAATATGCATTGTTAAGAACTTAATTTGGACAACTTTAAAGGTGTTTTTCTCAGTATTTTGATTTTTTGCACCCTTAGATTTCAGATTTTCAAATAGATGTATCTCGGACAAATATTGTCCTATCCTAACAAACCATACATCAATAGAAAGCTTATTTATTGAGCTTTCATATGATGTATACATCTCAGTTTTGTAAAATTGAACCTTATGACTGGTTTTGTGGTCCAGGGTCACAAATGATCTGGATCATAAAAAATGACCATTACATGAACTATTGTTTGAATCTTTGGAACGCTTAAGGGAAGACACTGCAGGCAAAATGCTGTTTTTTCATGCACCTGTCAAGATTTTGGGCTGTGTTTTTTCAGACTGGTGGGAAGAAAACATCTAAAAGACACTGTTAAGTGTTTCTTGTATAGCGCTTTATCTATTTGTGTCAATAGATTTCAATTACAATACAGATTTTTAAAGGCCAAGAGTTTTCTCCTACACTGAGCCATAAATCTCCACTTCAGTAGCTCTTACACACACCACACTTTACATTTGTATTCCTGTCTATATCCTGAAGGTTTTTACAGAGGGGTTTGTTCATATATAATTAGCTTAGTTTTATATAACATTTTATTCCCCCAAAAATATTAAAAATATAGTGTTTCCTGTCCAAGTTTTTTTCTGAATTATGGAGTGACAAAATGACAAATTCCCTCTGTAAAAACATTTGACTCTAATATGTCAAAAAAAAATTAAACAAGAGTTTTGAAACTGACTTCATCCAGTGTTTAGATTTTTGTACTAGAAATGTATGCAAATTAGTGCATATCTCATTAAATGATGCTTCATTTGCATATTTAGACCTAACATTTTAGAAAACTTGCAATACAAAAAATGTTTGCAATTATCAATGTAATCAATCAACTGAGTAAGTAAGGTCATAACTATTAGTTAATTTCTCTTTTTTTTTTTTTTTTTTTTTTTTTTTTTACCCTATTCACCTTAAGATTTGTTTATGTTTTGGAGTTTTGGAAAGAAATCTCATGTGGTAACCATTTATGTATTAAAAAATACAATACAACAGTGAAATATTATTGCAGTGCAAAACAGCTGAATTTTCAGCATCATTGCTCCAGTCTTTATTCTAATGATTTGCTGCTCAAGAAACAATTCTGATTATTATCAATGTTGAAAATAGTTGTGCTGCCCAACAGTTTTGAGGAAACCGTCATACTTTTTTTTTTTTTTTGGATTTACAGATGAATAGAACGTTCAAATGAAAAGATTAATGTGTTTTGATCAATTGAATGCATCCTTGATGAATAAGTAGTAATTTTTGTTTTTAAATCTTACTGACTTTTGGCTAATGTTAGTGTATCACGGTTTTCACAGAAATCTAATAAAGTAATTTTACAATATTACTGTTTTTAATGATTTTTTTATCAATTAAACCCAGCCTTGCTGAGGATAAGAGACTTCTTTCAAAGGCATTGAAAATCTGATAACATTAACCAATATCAAATAACCTGGTTACTTTCATTTTTAATAAATGTACACATACGAGTGCACCACTGAGTTCACAGTAAGGCCAGGAGCATGTGTTTATAAAGTAAAGAGGCTCGGGTTTATCTCACGTTGTTGTGTCTGCTGTCATTTTCAGGGTCAGGATGAAGTGGAAGGTAGTTTTGCTGCTAAACTCTGGACCTACAGAGTTCTGCTGGAGCTCATCCACTGGACTGATTCTGCCTCTCAAACCCTTCACTTATTCCACAGCGAGAAACAAGGCCAGCAGCAGCTCCTCTAGGCTCCAGACGTGCGGATCCTGGCCTGTTTTCCTGAACTAAACACCATATTCATTGGAGAATCAGTGTTGTTTAGTGCAGGACCATGTTTAGTGCAAGGAAAACTAGCGCAGGTCCTTCAACGCAGATCCAGACCGTAGATAGACGTCTAGAACACAATCTGAATGAGGTGACGCTTGGATTAAATCTTTAGTTTAGATGAAGATGATTTCAGGACTGAAATTCATTATTAAAATGTACAGATAATGTACTCAGCCCCTTGTCATCCAAGATGTTCATGTCTTTCTTTCTTCAGTCATAAAGAAATTCTGTTTTTTGAGGAAAACATGTCAGGAATGTTCTCCATATAGTGGACTTCTATGGTGCCCTGAGTTTGAACTTTCAAAATGCAGTTTAAATGCAGCTTCAAAGGACTCTAATCGATCCCAGCCGAGGAAGAAACAATTTATTGAGTCAACTTAAAATAATTTGTTACCCGGCTGCCTTAAAATCTAAGTTCAGTCAACTTAAAAAAAAAAAAAAAAAAAAAAAAACAGTTTAGTCAACTTGAAATGTTAAGTTTTCCCTAGGTAACAACTTGGATATTGGAGTTGATTCAACTTACAATTTTAAGGCAGCTGGGTAACCTACCATTTTCTAGTTTAGTCAACTCGAATATCTAAGTTGGCATTTAGTACAACTTAAAATTTCAAGTTGAGTGAACTTATTGAAATTGTTTTAAGTTGACTCAACAAATTTGAAGTTTTTTTTCACAGTGAAGGGTCTTATCTATTGAAACGATCGGTAATTTTCTCAAAAAAAAAAAAAAAAAAAAATATATATATATATATATACTTTTGAACCTCAAATGCTCGTCTTGTCTAGCTCTGCGTGCACTCTGTGTATTCCGGTTCAAGACGGTTAGGGTATGTCGAAAAACTACCATCTCATTTTCCAACTTCAAGATTACATCTTACATCGCTGTTTACCTTTTTTGTAAAGGCCATTTGACCTTCTTTGTTGAGTCAACTTAAAATAATTTGCTACCCTGCTGCCTTAAAATTTTACGTTCAGTCAACTCAAATAAGTTTAGTCAACTTGAAATGTTAGGTAGTACTAAGTGACAACTTAGATATTTGAGTTGACTTAACAAAAAAAAATGTTTGTTAATCTGAAAAGCTGGGCAAGTTACCCAGCTGCCTTAAAATTTTAAGTTGAATCAACTTAAATATCTAAATGGTTACTTAGTACAACTTAGTACAACCTTCTTTGCATGTTCACCTTGTAAACACTGGGTTGGTACTTCTACAGCGATGTAGGATGATTTTGAAGTTGGAGGAGAACATGAGATGAGACTTTTTCGACATACTTTAACTGTCTTGAAACGGAATACACAGAGTGCTAGACAAGACCATCATTTGAGGTTAAAAAGTATATACATTTAATTTTTTTTTAGAAAATCACCAATTGTTTTGCTAGATAAGACCCTTCTTCCTCGACTGGGATCATTTAGAGTCCTTTGAAGCTTCATTTTGGAAGTTCAAACTCTGGGGCACCATAGAAGTCCACTATATGGAGAACATTCCTGAAATGTTTTCCTCATAAAACATAATTTCTTCACCAGTGAAGAAAGACACGAACATCTTGGATGACGACGGAGTGAGTACATTCTCTGTAAATCTATGTTCTGGAAGTGAACTACTCCTTTAACAAGCATAATTTGGTGTAAAGCTTGGTTAAAAAATGAGCATAAATGGTGTTTTTTTCCAAAAAAATAGCCTTTGAAAACATTTGCTTGAAGACTTGTTTTCAAAGATGTTTATTTTATACCCCAATGACAAATAGTTGGTCTTGCTTTATAAATCTCTCAGTATTTTAGATTGGATTTATGCTTAAAACAACAACAAAACGATCTGTTTGGGGTGAAGTAAAAACATTTAAGATGCTCTCTGAAAACAAGGTTTGAAATCTTCTAAAAACTCATCATCTGATTTTATTGTCTACGGTCTTGATATTGTGTGAAATGCAGATCTATAATAATGTGCTGTGCTCAAGGTCTAATACGGTAGCGCTTGACGGGATTGAACCATTAGGGCTCTTCTGTGAAATACATCACCGGCTTCACACACGCTTCAACCTTACTTACACACGTCTTAGATGATTTTACCATTGGTGTCAAAAAATTCTTAAACATTTACCTGTAGAAATCAGCAGAGGTCAGTATTGAGTTCTTCAATGGAGGAACCATCTCTCAGTCCAAAACCATAAGACTTTATTTGGACAACACAAACATCACATGCTGAAGAATTTTTACATGGTTCTGCTTCAAACAGTGAAAGCTGACAGTGAACAGAAGCTGTCAAGCATCAAAATGCACCAAAAATAGCCGCACTTGACAAATCTTAATGCATGTAGGCCTACTGTAAATAAGATTTGAGATCTACACAGCAGAAGAACAGAGAGTTTATGGTCACTTTATGTTTTCACTGTATGATAAAAAGCAGAGTGAACATTTCCAATATGGAATATAAAATAAATTAAGCGATTGCAACTTTTTATTTTACAGTTCTGACATTTTTCTCACAAAGTTCATATCTGGCTTATATTTGACTTTTTTCTTGCGTTTCTCAAAATTGTGAGATGTACATTCAGAATCATGAGACAAAGGCCAATTGCAAGATATAAACTCTGAATTGCGAGATATGATTTTGTAGATATGATCCTAAGTTTACTGTCACAATTGTGAGAAACAAAACACTAAAAAAAAAACAATTTGTTGAGTTAACTTAAAATAATTTGTTATTCTGCTGCCTTAACATTTTAAGTTCAGTCAACTCTAAGTTTACTCAACTTGAAATGTTAAGTTGTACTAAGTGACAACTTAGATATTTGAGTTGAATTAACAAATAAAAATGGTTTGTTAAACTTAAAAGGTGGGCAAGTTACCCCACTGTAACTTTTGAGTCAAATTTGTTGATTCAACTTAAAACAATTTGTTACCTTGCTGCCTTAATTTTAAGTTCAGTCAACTCAAATAAGTTCACTCAACTTGAAATTTTAAGTTGTACTAAGTGTCAACTTAGATATTCAAGTTGTAAGTTCAAGCCTTAAAATTGTAAGTTGAATCAACTCAAATATCCAAGTTGTCACTTAGCAAAACTTAACATTTTAAGTTGACTAAACATTTTTTTTAAGTTGACTAAACTTAAAATTTTAAGGCAGCCGGGTAACAAATTATTTTAAGTTGACTCACAATTTTAAGGCATCTCACTGTAAAAAAAATATTAAGTTGAATCAACTCAAATATCTAAATTGTTACTTAGTACAACTTAACATTTCAATTTGACTAAACTTTTTTTTAAGTTGACTGAACTTAAAATTTTAAGGCAGCTGGGTAACAAATAATTTTAAGTTGACTTGAGAAATAGTTTTTTTTACAGTGCAGCTGCCTTAAAATTTTAAGTTGAATCAACTCAAATGTATAAATTGTTACTTAGTACAACCTAACATTTTAAGTTGGCTAAACTTTTTTGAGTTGACTGAACTTCAAATTTTAAGGCATAGAGGCAAACAAATTAGTTAAGTTGACTCAAGAAATGATTTTTTTTACAGTGCAGCTGCCTTGAAATTTTAAGTTGAATCAAATTTCTAAATTGTTACTTAGTACAACTTAACATTTCAAGTTGACTAAACTTTTATTTAAGTTGACTGAACTTAAAATTTTAAGGCAGCTGGGTAACAAATAATTTTAAGTTGACTTGAGAAATAGTTTTTTTTACAGTGCAGCTGCCTTAAAATTTGAAGTTGAATCAACTCAAATATCTAAATTCCTACTTAGTACAACCAAACATTTTAAGTTGGCTAAACATTTGAGTTGACTGCACTTAAAATTTTAAGGCATGGAGGGTAACTAATTATTTAAGTTGACTCAAGAATTTTAATTTTTTTAATTTTTACAGTGAGCTGCCTTAAAATTTGAAGTTGAATCGACTCAAATATCTAAATTGTTACTTAGTAAGTTGGTTAAACTTTTTTTTTTTTTAAAGGCAGCGAGGTAACAAATTATTTTAAGTTGACTCAACAAATAGTTTTTTACAGTGAAGAAAGTTGTGTACATTACTAGTATCATTTCACCCACAAACAAACTAACAAAGTTTGACGTTTACCTTTTTTTTTTAGGTTAGATATAAAGATGATAACAGTTAATAGTTGTGCTCTGATTGTTTCACATATATTAAAACAATGTGACCCATGTCCTGAGATGCATACAATTGTGAAAACCCAAGAACTAACCGGTTAGTTAGTGAGCCATTAGTGATCAAACGCAGCTTTGTGACCTGCAAAACCAAACCTACTAACCTCTTACTGTACTAACTAATGATGTAGCAAACCGCCTGTGACTTAGACTGTGAATTACTGTATGATTGAAGTCAGATTTCATTGTGAACTAAATCCAAATCAAAGGCATTACTGAATAGTGAAGACAATAGTGTTATTTTTAGACTGTAGTCTATAGACTTGCAACCAAAAATCTGAATTATTAATATATTAATGTCATTATTTATTCATTTTTACTGAGATGTCTTGTAAATGTAACACTGTGATGCTTTTCTCTGCTATTAATAAACCAGCGTAGCTCCTGGCGACTAACTCTGAGGTTGTGAATGCTGTGAATCTGTGGTCGTATCTGGAGGTTTATGCACTGTTTGTCTGATCTGAATGAAGTCGCTGCACGTTTGTCGTCCGAACGTCTCTCGGGGTCGGTTTTATCTGTGAGAAACACACACTAACGAAGCTTTGCAGCAGAACGTTCAGCTCATATTCCTCACATTCTCTATTTTGTTATATTATTGATCACAGTATCATGTATTTGTCTATATTAATCAATAAATTATGGGATGAAACTCAGTGTGTGAGTATTCTTTGCATGCCTGCTGTGTTTGTGTGTAATAGATGGTTTTTGAATGTGAGAAAGAAAGAAATGCTTCCCAGTTTCCACAATTTTACAGAAATTGCAAAATATAAAACATTAGCAAAATTTAAATCATTAAAAATATAATATATTAAAGCTACTCTAAAAATTATCCTGGGTTTTTATCATTTCATTAATTGTTTCACTAATATTTTACACATTTTCATGTGACCATTTAAAATTAAAAACAGTAATAAACTCACACTTTACATTTTAATATCAATATTACAAATAAATATAATGCATTACTTTGTAGCAAGTGTATATACATATTTATAGTGTATTGCAGTGTATATTTTTTTCATTTCATTAGTATTACAATAATATTTAGTTACATATACTGGAAGGATTGTAATGTGTGAGCAGTAATAATGTTTTAATATATATATAAGATTTTTAAAAGTCACATTTATTTGAACAAAAATACAAAAAAAAAAACCTGTAATATTGTGAAATATTATTTTAATTTAAAATGACTGTTTTCTATGTGAAAATATTTAAAAATGTAATTTATTCCTGTGATACAAAGCTGATTTTCAGCATCATTACTCCAGTCTTCAGTGTCACATGATTCTTTAAAAATCATTCTAATATGCTGATTTATTATCAATGTTGAAAACAGTTGCTGATTTTTTTTTTTTGGAACCTGTGATACTTTTTTCCAGGATTCTTTGATCAATAAAAGGTTAAAAAAGAACAGCATTTATTTGAAATAGAAAGGTTTTCTTTTTTTCTTTTTGAAAGAAATTAATACTTTTATTGATCAAGGATGTGTTAAATTAATAAAAAAGTGATAGCATAGATTTACGTTGTTAGAAAAGATTTATAGTTTTAAAAAAATATCGTTCTTTTTAACCTTTTGTTCATCAAGAAACTGATTTTAAAAAAAGTTTAAAACATTGTTAATTCTAATAATAAATCAGCATATTAGAATTATTTCTGAAGGACCATGTGACACTGAAGACTGGAGTAACAGCTGATAAAAATTCAGCTTTTCATCACAGGAATAAATTATATTTTAAAGTATATTATAATAAAAAACATTATTTTATATTGTAATAACAATTTGCAATATTACTATTTCTGTATTTTTGATCAAATAAATGAGATGAGCATAAAAGACTTCTTTAAAAAAACAAAACAAAAAAAAGAGCTTAGAAAATGCCATGATTTTTTTAAGATTGCATTATTTTGCATCTATTTTTCAAGGCCTGGATTTTCTTTTCTATTTAATTCCTTCATATCTGTAGGTTTCCCTTGACTTGATCATAAATAATACTGCCTATAATGTCACTGAATGATCACAATGATGTTTTATTGAAGTCAGTGTCTGTTGGAGCCCATCTCAGGGCCTGGCCAGCTCGGAGCTGCTGCGCATGCGCACCGGAGCAGCGCTAATGGCGGAGAGCGTGCGGTCGCCGTTCGATTACCGGGAGCCCCCGACCCTCGACAGCGACGGGGATGGCAGCAAGCCGCCGCCACCGCGAGGGTCAGTCACTTTCGCTGGGGAAACGGATCGTGCCGTTTGTTTCGGGGGAAGTGCTCGGATTAGCGTGCGTGCTAACGGTTAGCCGGTCCGGTTCTGTTGTCCTCGTGCACACGCCGCGATGAGAGCAAAACCCGCGTCCGTTGTAGCAAACGACGCCTTTCTCGTGCTCCGAGCTCGCGCGTATCTTTACTATGTTATTTTTCCGTTGCTCTTTACCGGGTCGCGTAAATGTCAGATGCCGCGGCGACTCGAACGATTAGCAAAACACTACGCGAGTGCGCGAGACCTGTCAGCGCGTGCACGGACACTGCTGCTGGGCGCGCTCACGTGTGCAAGCGACCGTTACAACAATTCACCATGGTAACCGAATCGAGCGATATATTTATCCGAGCGATAGCGATTATTTGCGTGTCAAAGTGTCCGATAATCCGATTTTACTGGGTTTAATTCTGTATTTGATGCAATAACTAACCAAACAAACAGGTAAAACATAATATGCTGTTTAAGTTTAATAGTAGTAATCATCATATATATACCTATGCAGTAATGTTATCTAAATTAGGAAGCGTAATACTCATTTTTAATATACTAATAATGAAATTAGTATGTGTTATTGTTATCATAATATTCCCAGTATGTTCTAATGATGTTTATAAAAATTTAGCAGATAAAAGCATTCCATAAACGATAAATAAATAACGTTGTTAAAAACGTTGAACGCACATTCTATTAATGTTGCTTGTGAATGTTTATCATAACATTTAGAGAACCTTGCTACAACCTACACTCATCTTAGATTTTTTTGTCTTGTTTCCAGCCAAAATTTATTTTATTATTATTTTCTTGTTTTTAGAAAAACAAGTCAGAATTTTTTGATTCAATCATTTTTAGATATTTTCACTGGAAACAAGACAAAAAAAATCTAAGTTAAAAAGAACAACGCTTTTCACCAAAGCCTACAGATTTCACTTCAATACTGGTTAAAGATAAACTTCACTAAACTACACTGCAAAAAAAATGCTTTTCTTACTTAGATGTTTTTGTCTTGTTTCCAGCCAAAATATCTCAAAATTATTGAATCAAGAAGGAAAAAACAAGTCTAAATTAAGTGAGGTTTTGCTTGAAACAAGTAAAATAATCTGCCAATGGAGTAAGAGAAAATAATCTTATTTTCTGTTTGAAATAATATTTTTTTTGGCAGATTATTTAGCTTGTTCTAAGCAAAGACTCACTTAATTTTGACTTGTTTTTTTTTTCTGAAAACAAGATAATTTTTACTCATGTAGAAAAATTATTTTTGATTTTTAAAAAAAGACAAAAAATCTAAGTAAGAAAAGCACTTTTTGCAATGCACAAAGCCTACAGATTTCACTGCAATACTGGTTAAAGATAAACTTCTCTAAACTACAGTGCAAAAAATGCTTTTCTTAATTAGATGTTTTTGTCTTGTTTTCAGCCAAAATATCTGAAAATTCTTAAGTCAAGAAGTAAAAATTATTTTGCTTCAAAATTAGGTGAGTTTTTGCTTAGAACAAGCAAAATAATCTTATTTCAAACAGAAAACGAGATAATTTTTTCTCACCCCATTGGCAGATAATATTTAGCTAGTTTCAAGCAAAAATGCACTTAATTTTGACTTTTTTTCTGAAAACAAGACAATTTTTACTCGTGTAGAAAATCCTTTTTGATTCAATAACTTTTAGAAATTTCGACTGGAAACAAGACAAAAAAATCTAAGTAAGAAAAGAGCTTTTTGCAGTGCACAAACCCTACAGATTTCACTTCAATACTGGTTAAAGATAAACTTCACTAAACTACACTGCAAAAAAAAAAAAAAATGCTTTTCTTACTTAGATTTTTTCATCTTATTTCCAGCTAAAAAATCTTAAACCAAAGAAGGAAGTCTAAATTAGGTTAGAGTTTTTGCTTGAAACAAGCTAAATAATCTGCCAGTGGGATAAGATATAAATGATATTGTTTTCTATTTGAAATAAGATTTTTTTTTTTTATCTTACCCCATTGGCAGATTATTGAGCTTGTTTCAAGCAAAAACTCACTTCATTTTGACTTGTTTTTTTCTGAAAACTAAAATTATTTTTTACTTTCTTGATTTAAGAATTTGTACATATTTTGGCTGGAAACAAGTCAAAAAATCTAAGTAAGAAAAGCATTTAGCAGTGTATGTGTAATTGCAGTCATATTTATTTATTGTTATTAATACCTTTTTCTTCCATAAGTCACAAGAGTCATTAGTCTGAATCGGTTTGCATGATCGTATCTGCGCTGTGTCCTGAAGTGTTCGTTCGGTTAGTGTTAGTGTGAATCATCAGTGTGACTGCAGTGTGATGGTAAAGGCCTGTAGTAGTGCGTCTGATGGCGTGATGCGGTGTGTTTGTGTTTTGCACAGGCGTGTGTGCGGCAGGAAGAGGAAGGGGACGCCGGTGAAGGTGTGTGACAGAGCGGCGTATGTGACGGAGGATGAGGAGGAGAGTCTGTCTGAACACAGTTATAGCCCAGGTACTGAAATATACTATCAACTGCATGCCTTCTGTCATCTTATTGATAGTTTAGAGTGTGTTTTCATCAAATAAAAGCTCTTTATTGTAATTAAACAAACATTCACCTTCAGCTGGTGCTTCATGTGTGGTTTTGCTGTCAAATCCTGGCTGATTTTTGTCAGAATAACTGTAGTAATATTTCCAGATGAACACTTACTAGGCTTTACTTGATTCTCTATCAATCATTTTTTGTCTCAATTCTAATTATCAGGATCTTTTGAGGAATGTTTGTTTCTAGAAGCTTTACTTTCAGTGTTCCTCAGTGGAGGAATGATCTTCTCAAGCCTCCAAAACATCTCACATCTTTTGAGGAACGTTTATTTGTTCATCTCTCAATCATCATTGGATTGGATTGCATTATATGTTTGGATCAATCTCATCTTGCTAAGACATATTGGATTTACATTATTTTATGTCAGTGTCTGCTCTATCCTAAAAAATAATCTCATTGATATACACTGACGCTCAAAAGTTTGAGATCAGTAAGACTTGTAATGTTTTTTAAAGTCTCTTCTGCTCATCAAGGTTGTGTTCATTTGATCAAAAATACAGAAAAAACAGTAATATTGCCAAATGTTATTACAATATAAAATAATGTTTTTTTATTTTAATATACTTTAAAATATAATTTGTTCCTGTGATGCAAAGCTGAGTTTTCATCAGCTGTTGCAGAAATCATTCTAAAATACTGATTTATTATTAGAATTATGAATGTTGGAAACAGTATTATTTTTTGGAACCTGTGATTCTTTTTTTTTTTTTTCAGGATTCTTTGATGAATTACAAGTTAAAAGGAACAGCATTTGTTCAAAATAAAAATATTTTCTAACAGTGTAAATCTATGCTATTGCTTTTCATTAATTTAACACATCTTTGGTAAGCAAAAGTATTAATTTCTTCAAAAAAGAAAAAGAATAAACATTTACTGACCACAAACTTTTGAACACTAGTGTATATTGTTAGAAAACCTTTCTATTTTAAATAAATGCTGTTCTTTTGAACCTTTTATTGATCAAAGAATCCTGGAAAAATTATCACGGGTTGTGAAAAAATGTTAAGCAGCACTGTTTCCAACACTGATAATAAATCAATATATTAGAATGATTTCTGAAGGATTATGTAACACTGAAGACTGGAGTAATGATGCTAAAAATTCAGCTTTGTGTCACAGGAATAAATTACATTTTAAAATATATTCACATTGAAAACAGCTACAATATTACAGTTTTCTTGTTCAGTTTTTTTGATCAGTGTACATTACACACATTAGAATTTCATCATGTAAATAACAGCATCTGCCCAAAGTGTGTGTTTGCTCAGTTTGAGTCTCTAAATAAAATAGAGTTGTTTTTTTCTCCATGTTCTCACTATACCAGACTATATGACACATAAAAACCTGATGGATCAAATATGATGCAAGTAAACCACCCACTTTTTCTGATGATTAGGCTGTACAGGGTTGGTTCATTTATTTATTTTTATTTATTTTAATGTGTGATTTTGGTGTTTGTGTAGGGGATGACCAGTATGCAGAGGGAGCTGAAGACCGGCTTCCTCCACCGGGCAGCCCGTACTACCTCACCGACCCACAGCTCTGGTACGAGAGAGAACCTGCTCTTTAAGCTTTTACAGTTGTTTTAAACTTTCAAGCTAGGCTTTCTCAAGCCAACCTAAAATTGGTCTTGACAAACTTTTTTTTTTATCTAGTTTCTATTCAATTCCTAGTTTGCAATTCTGAGGTTTAACTGCAAGGTATATAAGACTCAAGAGAAAAAATGCAGAATCGTGAGATAAAAATCGTGAGATCGAAAATACTACGAGAATAAAGTCTAAATACTACGAGAGTAAAGTCGAAATACTACGAGAGTAAAGTCTAAATACTACGAGAGTAAAGTCGAAATACTACGAGAGTAAAGTCGAAATACTACGAGAGTAAAGTCTAAATACTACGAGAATAAAGTCTAAATACTACGAGAGTAAAGTCTAAATACTACGAGAGTAAAGTCTAAATACTACGAGAGTAAAGTCTAAATACTACGAGAATAAAGTCTAAATACTACGAGAGTAAAGTCTAAATACTACGAGAGTAAAGTCGAAATACTACGAGAGTAAAGTCTAAATACTACGAGAGTAAAGTCGAAATACTACGAGAGTAAAGTCGAAATACTACGAGAGTAAAGTCGAAATACTACGAGAGTAAAGTCTAAATACTACGAGAATAAAGTCTAAATACTACGAGAGTAAAGTCTAAATACTACGAGAGTAAAGTCTAAATACTACGAGAGTAAAGTCTAAATACTACGAGAGTAAAGTCTAAATACTACGAGAGTAAAGTCTAAATACTACGAGAGTAAAGTCGAAATACTACGAGAGTAAAGTCGAAATACTACGAGAGTAAAGTCGAAATACTACGAGAGTAAAGTCGAAATACTACGAGAGTAAAGTCTAAATACTACGAGAGTAAAGTCTAAATACTACGAGAGTAAAGTCTAAATACTACGAGAGTAAAGTCTAAATACTACGAGAATAAAGTCTAAATACTACGAGAATAAAGTCTAAATACTACGAGAATAAAGTCTAAATACTACGAGAGTAAAGTCTAAATACTACGAGAGTAAAGTCTAAATACTACGAGAATAAAGTCTAAATACTACGAGAATAAAGTCTAAATACTACGAGAATAAAGTCTAAATACTACGAGAATAAAGTCTAAATACTACGAGAGTAAAGTCTAAATACTACGAGAGTAAAGTCTAAATACTACGAGAATAAAGTCTAAATACTACGAGAATAAAGTCTAAATACTACGAGAATAAAGTCTAAATACTACGAGAATAAAGTCTAAATACTACGAGAATAAAGTCTAAATACTACGAGAGTAAAGTCTAAATACTACGAGAATAAAGTCTAAATACTACGAGAATAAAGTCTAAATACTACGAGAGTAAAGTCTAAATACTACGAGAATAAAGTCTAAATACTACGAGAATAAAGTCTAAATACTACGAGAGTAAAGTCTAAATACTACGAGAGTAAAGTCTAAATACTACGAGAATAAAGTCTAAATACTACGAGAGTAAAGTCTAAATACTACGAGAATAAAGTCTAAATACTACGAGAATAAAGTCTAAATACTACGAGAGTAAAGTCTAAATACTACGAGAGTAAAGTCTAAATACTACGAGAGTAAAGTCGAAATACTACGAGAGTAAAGTCGAAATACTACGAGAGTAAAGTCGAAATACTACGAGAGTAAAGTCGAAATACTACGAGAGTAAAGTCGAAATACTACGAGAGTAAAGTCTAAATACTACGAGAGTAAAGTCTAAATACTACGAGAATAAAGTCTAAATACTACGAGAATAAAGTCTAAATACTACGAGAATAAAGTCTAAATACTACGAGAGTAAAGTCTAAATACTACGAGAGTAAAGTCTAAATACTACGAGAGTAAAGTCGAAATATTACAAGAGTAAAGTCTAAATACTACGAGAGTAAAGTCGAAATACTACGAGAGTAAAGTCGAAATACTACGAGAGTAAAGTCTAAATACTACGAGAGTAAAGTCGAAATACTACGAGAGTAAAGTCGAAATACTACGAGAGTAAAGTCGAAATACTACGAGAGTAAAGTCTAAATACTACGAGAGTAAAGTCGAAATACTACGAGAGTAAAGTCTAAATACTACGAGAGTAAAGTCGAAATACTACGAGAGTAAAGTCGAAATACTACGAGAGTAAAGTCGAAATACTACGAGACAGTGTTGTAGTCGAGTCACCAACTGTCGAGTCCGAGTCGAGTCTCGAGTCCCAGTGTTCGAGTCCGAGTCCAAGTCCGAGTCACCAAAGAAGAGTCCGAGTCGAGTCCAAGTCGAGTCACCATTACCAGAGTTCGAGTCCGAGTCGAGTCTCAAGTCCCGTATTCGAGTCTACATGTCTCCAGTTGTGGCACGATTATATTTAATAGTTTAAATATTTTTTTATATATTTCTGATATATAAGTAACATTAAAGGATTAGTTTACCTCAAAATGAAAATTTCCTAATAATTTACTCACCTGATTAAGAAACAAGAACAACCAACTGAGTTGGCATTGAAGTCCATTAAGTAAACATCCTGAACTGATTTTCTTTTAAGAAAAAAAATTATTTTCCACTGGAGAAAAAAAAAGATCCTGGATGGCAATGGGAGGAGTACATGATTAGGAGATTTCCATTTTTGTGTGAACTAATCCTTTAACACTGTATTACAGAAATACACTCAGCGAAAAAAAAAAAAAAAACCTGCATTTTACAGGACACTGTATTTTAAAGATACTTAAAACGTAAAAATCAATACGATATGCAGAGAGAGAGAGAGAGATTGTGTGTGTGACCGAATTATTTAACGTGTGTGTGTGCGTGTGTGTGACGGCAAGCGACTGGTCAGAAAGTAACGTCTGACATGTTTCTTGTCGACACCACAGGATTTTAAGAGTCAAAATTGCAAAAAAATGTTTAATCTGACACAGTGACTATCGCAACAGACAAATATCGCAAAAATCTGATCCGGCACAGTGACTAGTAACGTTAAGTTATCAACAGACAAAAAAATGCTGTAATCTGAACCAGACATACATTAACCCTAGCTTCTTCTATTTGTTATCATATATGCATTAGTCAAAAATATTTTTTTGAAAAAAGCTAACGTTAGGCAATGGAAAGCATTTTGCTTATGTTTCTGGGTGCATCCGTGACAGGTGTCTGTTAAAGTTTGAGGTTGTGCCAGTCTTTTCCTCAATTGTGCGATTACACACACAACATAGCGCTGCTCTTTCCAGCATTAGAAGCAAAATTTGCGTAGGCGAACTTCACGATCCGGGGCACGTCTTTCTGCATTTTACAAATGTGAACATTTAGCCCGCGAATCATGCATCATGCATTGCACGAGCGTAAAAGTGAGTGACGTCAGTGAGTGTGTTGTCAAGCAAAGAGAGCGAGAGGTAGCAGTGTCTGTGAAGGGAGATCGCGGCCGGTCTTGGGCACGAAACAGGAAAAGTGTAACACCTTATATAATATTTTATAACATATTTAGTCAAAAACAAAGTGATGAATGCTCAAGTCCGATTGTATATATCCTCGAGTCCGAGTCCAAGTTCGAGTCATCAATCTGCGAGTCCAAGTCGAGTCACAAGTCCAGAGAGTGGATTCTCGAGTCGGACTCGAGTCCAAAGAATAGTGACTCGAGTCGGACTCGAGTCCGAGTCCAGGACTCGAGTACTCCATCACTGCTACGAGAGTAAAGTCGAAATACTACGAGAGTAAAGTCGAAATACTACGAGAGTAAAGTCTAAATACTACGAGAGTAAAGTCTAAATACTACGAGATTAAAGTCTAAATACTACGAGAGTAAAGTCTCAATACTCAGAGAGTAAAATCGATATACTACGAGAATAAAGTCGAAATACTATGAGAGTAAAGTCTAAATACTACGAGAGTAAAGTCTCAATACTCAGAGAGTAAAATCGATATACTACGAGAATAAAGTCTAAATACTACGAGAGTAAAGTCTCAATACTCAGAGAGTAAAATCGATATACTACGAGAATAAAGTCGAAATACTATGAGAGTAAAGTCTAAATACTACGAGAATAAAGTCTCAATACTCAGAGAGTAAAATCGATATACTACGAGAATAAAGTCAAAATACTATGAGAGTAAAGTCTAAATACTACGAGAGTAAAGTCTCAATACTCAGAGAGTAAAATCGATATACTACGAGAATAAAGTCTAAATACTATGAGAGTAAAGTCTAAATACTACGAGAGTAAAGTCTCAATACTCAGAGAGTAAAATCGATATACTACGAGAATAAAGTCTAAATACTACGAGAGTAAAGTCTCAATACTCAGAGAGTAAAATCGATATACTACGAGAATAAAGTCGAAATACTATGAGAGTAAAGTCTAAATACTACGAGAGTAAAGTCTCAATACTCAGAGAGTAAAATCGATATACTACGAGAATAAAGTCTAAATACTACGAGAGTAAAGTCTCAATACTCAGAGAGTAAAATCGATATACTACGAGAATAAAGTCGAAATACTACGAGAGTAAAGTCTAAATACTACGAGAATAAACTCTCAATACTCAGAGAGTAAAATCGATATACTACGAGAATAAAGTCAAAATACTATGAGAATAAAGTTGAAATTCTCCGAGAAAAAAGTCGAAATTCTCTGAGAATAAAGTCAAAATACTACGAGGGTAAAGTCGAAATACTACGAGAATAAAGTCAAAATACTACGAGATTAAACTCTAAATACTCAGAGAATAAAGTCGAAATACTACGAGAATAAAGTCGAAATACTACGAGAATAAAGTCAAAATACTACGAGATTAAACTCTAAATACTCAGAGAATAAAGTCGAAATACTACGAGAATAAAGTCGAAATACTGTGAGAATAAAGTCGAAAATTCAAAGTCGACTATTCAATTCCTAGTTTGCAATTCTGAGGTTTAACTGCAAGGTATATAAGACTCAAGAGAAAAAAATGCAGAATCGTGAGATAAAAAGTCACATTTTTTGTTTTTTATTTTTTTAAATATTTTTTGAAGCTTCCATTGTCCTCAGTTGTGTTGACTCTGAATGTACTGTGTGTTTGTCTGCGTCTTGCAGTGTGCCTGAGCTGTCTGAAGAGGGCACTAGCGGCGTCCGCGGCCCTGTTCTGTTCCACCCACCTCCCAACTGCAGGATTAGAGAGGTGCATTGTGGGAGTCAGGTCCGGCTCGTCGTCATAGCCATTCGAGACATTGCCAAAGGCGAGGAGATCACGGTGGACTACAGTCTGACCGACTGGGGAGAAAATATGGTGAATGATCAGAAAACCGCTCAAACATGTTTATATGCTCCATGCATCTGCGTAAATTTAAAACTCATTCATGTTTTGTTATCTTAAATGGCAGGGCTTTCATACTTCGGTGTCCCCACGTGGGTTTGAATGTGGATTCAACCCAGAGAGCAACATCAAGAAGGTGATTCATGCAACGGACACTCAAACACACTAAACATGAACTGTTGTTATGATTTACTTTTTAAAGGTGCTGTGAACACTGCAATCTGATGTACATCACATGTATTTAAACCAAATTGTAATGCATGTGAAAAATAGCAAAGAAAGTGTCTAAAAGGAGTCGTTCTCTACTGCGTGATTGTTTTTTGAAAATAGGAAAATAAACTGTAAAATATGCAACAATAAATTGGCAAATAAGATAAGTATTATTTTTCTTAAATAATCTGCTTTTGTTTTACAGTGAAATATTGCATTAATAATACTTTTCTTTTATATTATTATTTAGTCATATTCATGATCAAATAAAAAAAAAGCATAAGTCATTATTACGTAAATGAACTTCAACTGGAAAAACATCTAATTTTTATGTATCTTGAAGGTACTTTGAAAGCACTAAAATAACTACAACTAAATAAACTAAAATTTAATAAAAAATACACAACAAAATTACTAAAACATAAAAAAGTAAAATTGACATAAAAGTTAAAAACATAAAAATCCAAATCTAATTCAAAAAATTAACACAAACTATTATACTATACCAAGATACTAAAAAAGCTGTTGTGATGTTTATCAAACAACAATAAAATCATTTTCACACTGAACATTTGTCTTGGTATGAACAGGCCATAAATCTATTAGATATTTCTCTTCAGTAGGTAAAAGTTGAAAATACTATGAGAATAAAGTCAAAATACTATGAGAATAAAGTCTAAATGCAACGTGAATAAAGTCGAAATACTATGAGAATAAAGTCAAAATACTACGAGAGTAAAGTTGAAACATTACGAGAATGAAGTTGAAATACAACGAAAGTAAAGTCGAAACACTACAAGAGTAAAGTCGAAACATTACGAGAATAAAGTCGAAACCCTACGAGAGTAAAGTTAAAAAACAATGAGAGTAAAGTCAAAATACTACGAGAGTAAAGTCGAAATACTACGAGAGTAAAGTTGAAACATTACGAGAATGAAGTTGAAATACAACGAAAGTAAAGTCGAAACACTACAAGAGTAAAGTCGAAACATTACGAGAGTAAAGTTAAAAAACAATGAGAGTAAAGTCAGAATACTACGAGAGTAAAGTTGAAATACTACGAGAGTAAAGTTGAAATACTACGAGAGTAAAGTCGAAATACTACGAGAGTAAAGTCGAAATACTACTGGAGTAAAGTCGAAATACTACGGGAATAAAGTCGAAATACTACGAGAGTAAAGTCGAAATACTACGAGAGTAAAGTCGAAATACGAGAGTAAAGTCGAAATACTACGAGAGTAAAGTCGAAATACTACGAGAGTAAAGTCGAAACACTACGAGAATAAAGTCGAAATACTACGAGAATAAAGTCGAAACACTACGAGTAAAGTCGAAATACTACGAGAGTAAAGTTGAAATACTACGAGAGTAAAGTCGAAATACTACGAGAGTAAAGTTGAAATATTACGAGAGTAAAGTCGAAATACTACGAAAGTACAGTTGAAATACTACGAGAGTAAAGTCGAAATACTATGAGAGTAAAGTCGAAATACTATGAGAGTAAAGTCGAAATACTACGAGAGTAAAGTCGAAATACTACGAGAGTAAAGTCGAAATACTACGAGAGTAAAGTCGAAACACTACGAGAGTAAAGTCGAAACACTACGAGAGTAAAGTCGAAACACTACGAGAGTAAAGTTGAAACACTACGAGAGTAAAGTCGAAACACTACGAGAGTAATGTCGAAATACTACGAGAGTAAAGTCGAAATACTACGAGAGTAAAGTCGAAACACTACGAGAGAAAAAGTCTAAATACTACGAGAGTAAAGTTGAAATACTACGAGAGTAAAGTTGAAATACTACGAGAGTAAAGTTGAAATACTACGAGAGTAAAGTTGAAATACTACGAGAGTAAAGTCGAAATATTACGAGAGTAAAGTTGAAATACTATGAGAATAAAGTCGAAATATTACGAGAGTAAAGTTGAAATACTATGAGAGTAAAGTCGAAATATTACGAGAGTAAAGTCTAAATACCACGAGAGTAAAGTCTAAATACTACGAGAGTAAAGTTGAAATACCACGAGAGTAAAGTCGAAATATTACGAGAGTAAAGTCTAAATACTACGAGAGTAAAGTCTAAATACTACGAGAGTAAAGTCTAAATACTACGAGAGTAAAGTCGAAATACTACGAGAGTAAAGTCGAAATACTACGAGAGTAAAGTCGAAATACTACGAGAGTAAAGTCGAAATACTACGAGAGTAAAGTCGAAATACTACGAGAGTAAAGTCGAAATACTACGAGAGTAAAGTCGAAATACTACGAGAGTAAAGTCGAAATACTACGAAAGTAAAGTTGAAAAACAATGAGAGTAAAGTCGAAATACTACGAGAGTAAAGTCGAAACACTACGAGAGAAAAGGTCTAAATACTACGAGAGTAAAGTTGAAATACTACGAGAGTAAAGTCGAAACACTACGAGAGTAAAGTCGAAACACTACGAGAGTAAAGTTGAAACACTACGAGAGTAAAGTCGAAACACTACGAGAGAAAAAGTCGAAATACTACGAGAGTAATGTCGAAATACTACGAGAGTAAAGTCGAAATACTACGAGAGTAAAGTCGAAACACTACGAGAGAAAAAGTCTAAATACTACGAGAGTAAAGTTGAAATACTACGAGAGTAAAGTTGAAATACTACGAGAGTAAAGTTGAAATACTACGAGAGTAAAGTCGAAATACTACGAGAGTAAAGTCGAAACACTACGAGAGAAAAGGTCTAAATACTACGAGAGTAAAGTTGAAATACTACGAGAGTAAAGTCGAAACACTACGAGAGTAAAGTCGAAACACTACGAGAGTAAAGTCGAAACACTACGAGAGTAAAGTTGAAACACTACGAGAGTAAAGTCGAAACACTACGAGAGAAAAAGTCTAAATACTACGAGAGTAAAGTCGAAATACTACGAGAGTAAAGTTGAAATACTACGAGAGTAAAGTTGAAATACTACGAGAGTAAAGTTGAAATACTACGAGAGTAAAGTCGAAATATTACGAGAGTAAAGTTGAAATACTATGAGAATAAAGTCGAAATATTACGAGAGTAAAGTTGAAATACTATGAGAGTAAAGTCGAAATATTACAAGAGTAAAGTCTAAATACCACGAGAGTAAAGTCTAAATACTACGAGAGTAAAGTTGAAATACCACGAGAGTAAAGTCGAAATATTACAAGAGTAAAGTCTAAATACTACGAGAGTAAAGTCTAAATACTACGAGAGTAAAGTCGAAATACTACGAGAGTAAAGTCGAAATACTACGAGAGTAAAGTCGAAATACTACGAGAGTAAAGTCGAAATACTACGAGAGTAAAGTTGAAAAACAATGAGAGTAAAGTCGAAATACTACGAGAGTAAAGTCGAAACACTACGAGAGAAAAGGTCTAAATACTACGAGAGTAAAGTTGAAATACTACGAGAGTAAAGTTGAAATACTACGAGAGTAAAGTTGAAATACTACGAGAGTAAAGTTGAAATACTACGAGAGTAAAGTCGAAATATTACGAGAGTAAAGTTGAAATAAATACTATGAGAATAAAGTCGAAATATTACGAGAGTGAAGTTGAAATACTATGAGAATAAAGTCGAAATATTACAAGAGTAAAGTTGAAATACTATGAGAGTAAAGTCGAAATATTACAAGAGTAAAGTCTAAATACTACGAGAGTAAAGTCTAAATACTACGAGAGTAAAGTTGAAATACCACGAGAGTAAAGTCGAAATATTACAAGAGTAAAGTCTAAATACTACGAGAGTAAAGTCTAAATACTATGAGAGTAAAGTCTAAATACTATGAGAGTAAAGTCAAAATACTACGAGAGTAAAGTTGAAATACTACGAGAGTAAAGTCGAAATATTACAAGAGTAAAGTCAAAATATTACAAGAGTAAAGTCAAAATACTACGAGAGTAAAGTCAAAATATTACAAGAGTAAAGTCAAAATACTACGAGAGTAAAGTTGAAATACTACGAGAGTAAAGTCGAAATATTACAAGAGTAAAGTCAAAATACTACGAGAGTAAAGTTGAAATACTACGAGAGTAAAGTCGAAATATTACAAGAGTAAAGTCTAAATACTACGAGAGTAAAGTTGAAATACTGCGAGAGTAAAGTCGAAATATTACAAGAGTAAAGTCAAAATACTACGAGAGTAAAGTCGAAATATTACAAGAGTAAAGTCTAAATACTACGAGAGTAAAGTCTAAATACTACGAGAGTAAAGTCTAAATACTACGAGAGTAAAGTCTAAATACTACGAGAGTAAAGTCTAAATACTACGAGAGTAAAGTCTAAATACTACGAGAGTAAAGTTGAAATACTATGAGAGTAAAGTCAAAATACTACGAGAGTAAAGTCGAAATACTACGAGAATAAAGTCGAAATATTACAAGAGTAAAGTCAAAATATTACAAGAGTAAAGTCAAAATACTACGAGAGTAAAGTCAAAATATTACAAGAGTAAAGTCAAAATATTACGAGAGTAAAGTCAAAATACTACGAGAGTAAAGTTGAAATACTATGAGAGTAAAGTCAAAATACTACGAGAGTAAAGTCGAAATACTACGAGAGTAAAGTCGAAATATTACAAGAGTAAAGTCAAAATATTACAAGAGTAAAGTCAAAATACTACGAGAGTAAAGTCTAAATACTACGAGAGTAAAGTTGAAATACTATGAGAGTAAAGTCAAAATACTACGAGAGTAAAGTCGAAATACTACGAGAGTAAAGTCGAAATATTACAAGAGTAAAGTCAAAATATTACAAGAGTAAAGTCAAAATACTACGAGAGTAAAGTCTAAATACTACGAGAGTAAAGTCAAAATATTACAAGAGTAAAGTCAAAATACTACGAGAGTAAAGTTGAAGTACTGCGAGAGTAAAGTCGAAATATTACAAGAGTAAAGTCAAAATACTACGAGAGTAAAGTTGAAATACTACGAGAGTAAAGTCGAAATATTACAAGAGTGAAGTCAAAATACTACGAGAGTAAAGTCGAAATATTACAAGAGTAAAGTTGAAATACTACGAGAGTAAATTCGAAATATTACGAGTAAAGTTGAAATACTACGAGAGTAAAGTCAAAATACTATGAGAATAAAGTTGAAATATTACGAGAGTAAAGTTGAAATACTACGAGAGTAAATTCGAAATATTACGAGTAAAGTTGAAATACTACGAGAGTAAAGTCAAAATACTATGAGAGTAAAGTCGAAATATTACAAGAGTAAAGTTGAAATACTACGAGAGTAAATTCGAAATATTACGAGTAAAGTTGAAATACTACGAGAGTAAAGTCAAAATACTATGAGAATAAAGTTGAAATATTACAAGAGTAAAGTCAAAATACTACGAGAGTAAAGTTGAAATATTACAAGAGTAAAGTCAAAATACTACGAGAGTAAAGTCAAAATACTATGAGAATAAAGTTGAAATATTACGAGAGTAAAGTCAAAATACTACGAGAGTAAAGTCAAAATACTATGAGAATACAGTTGAAATATTACAAGAATAAAGTCAAAATACTACGAGAGTAAAGTTGAAATATTACAAGAGTAAAGTCAAAATACTACGAGAATAAAGTTGAAATATTACAAGAGTAAAGTCAAAATACTACGAGAGTAAAGTCAAAATACTATGAGAATACAGTTGAAATATTACAAGAGTAAAGTCAAAATACTACGAGAGTAAAGTTGAAATATTACAAGAGTAAAGTCAAAATACTACGAGAATAAAGTTGAAATATTACAAGAGTAAAGTCAAAATACTACGAGAGTAAAGTCAAAATACTATGAGAATACAGTTGAAATATTACAAGAGTAAAGTCAAAATACTACGAGAGTAAAGTTGAAATATTACAAGAGTAAAGTCAAAATACTACGAGAGTAAAGTTGAAATATTACAAGAGTAAAGTCAAAATACTACGAGAATAAAGTTGAAATATTACGAGAGTAAAGTCAAAATACTACGAGAGTAAAGTCAAAATACTATGAGAATAAAGTTGAAATATTACAAGAGTAAAGTCAAAATACTACGAGAGTAAAGTTGAAATATTACGAGAGTAAAGTCAAAATACTACGAGAGTAAAGTTGAAATATTACGAGAGTAAAGTCAAAATACTACGAGAGTAAAGTTGAAATATTACGAGAGTAAAGTCAAAATACTATGAGAATAAAGTTGAAATATTACAAGAGTAAAGTCAAAATACTACGAGAATAAAGTTGAAATATTACAAGAGTAAAGTCAAAATACTACGAGAGTAAAGTTGAAATATTACAAGAGTAAAGTCAAAATACTACGAGAGTAAAGTTGAAATATTACAAGAGTAAAGTCGAAATACTACGAGAGTAAAGTCAAAATACTACGAGAGTAAAGTTGAAATATTACAAGAGTAAAGTCAAAATACTACGAGAGTAAAGTCAAAATACTATGAGAATAAAGTTGAAATATTACAAGAGTAAAGTCAAAATACTACGAGAATAAAGTTGAAATATTACAAGAGTAAAGTCAAAATACTACGAGAGTAAAGTTGAAATATTACAAGAGTAAAGTCAAAATACTACGAGAATAAAGTTGAAATATTACAAGAGTAAAGTCAAAATACTACGAGAGTAAAGTCAAAATACTATGAGAATACAGTTGAAATATTACAAGAGTAAAGTCAAAATACTACGAGAATAAAGTTGAAATATTACGAGAGTAAAGTCAAAATACTACGAGAGTAAAGTCAAAATACTATGAGAATAAAGTTGAAATATTACAAGAGTAAAGTCAAAATACTACGAGAATAAAGTTGAAATATTACGAGAGTAAAGTCAAAATACTACGAGAGTAAAGTCAAAATACTATGAGAATAAAGTTGAAATATTACAAGAGTAAAGTCAAAATACTACGAGAGTAAAGTCAAAATACTATGAGAATAAAGTTGAAATATTACAAGAGTAAAGTCAAAATACTACGAGAATAAAGTTGAAATATTACAAGAGTAAAGTCAAAATACTACGAGAGTAAAGTTGAAATATTACGAGAGTAAAGTCAAAATACTACGAGAGTAAAGTTGAAATATTACGAGAGTAAAGTCAAAATACTACGAGAGTAAAGTTGAAATATTACGAGAGTAAAGTCAAAATACTATGAGAATAAAGTTGAAATATTACAAGAGTAAAGTCAAAATACTACGAGAATAAAGTTGAAATATTACAAGAGTAAAGTCAAAATACTACGAGAGTAAAGTTGAAATATTACAAGAGTAAAGTCAAAATACTACGAGAGTAAAGTTGAAATATTACAAGAGTAAAGTCGAAATACTACGAGAGTAAAGTCAAAATACTACGAGAGTAAAGTTGAAATATTACAAGAGTAAAGTCAAAATACTACGAGAGTAAAGTCAAAATACTATGAGAATAAAGTTGAAATATTACAAGAGTAAAGTCAAAATACTACGAGAATAAAGTTGAAATATTACAAGAGTAAAGTCAAAATACTACGAGAATAAAGTTGAAATATTACAAGAGTAAAGTCAAAATACTACGAGAGTAAAGTCAAAATACTATGAGAATACAGTTGAAATATTACAAGAGTAAAGTCAAAATACTACGAGAATAAAGTTGAAATATTACGAGAGTAAAGTCAAAATACTACGAGAGTAAAGTCAAAATACTATGAGAATAAAGTTGAAATATTACAAGAGTAAAGTCAAAATACTACGAGAATAAAGTTGAAATATTACGAGAGTAAAGTCAAAATACTACGAGAGTAAAGTCAAAATACTATGAGAATAAAGTTGAAATATTACAAGAGTAAAGTCAAAATACTACGAGAGTAAAGTTGAAATATTACAAGAGTAAAGTCAAAATACTACGAGAGTAAAGTTGAAATATTACAAGAGTAAAGTCAAAATACTACGAGAGTAAAGTTGAAATATTACAAGAGTAAAGTCAAAATACTATGAGAATAAAGTTGAAATATTACAAGAGTAAAGTCAAAATACTACGAGAGTAAAGTCAAAATACTATGAGAATAAAGTTGAAATATTACAAGAGTAAAGTCAAAATACTACGAGAATAAAGTTGAAATATTACAAGAGTAAAGTCAAAATACTACGAGAGTAAAGTTGAAATATTACAAGAGTAAAGTCAAAATACTACGAGAGTAAAGTTGAAATATTACAAGAGTAAAGTCGAAATACTACGAGAGTAAAGTTGAAATATTACAAGAGTAAAGTCAAAATACTACGAGAATAAAGTTGAAATATTACAAGAGTAAAGTCAAAATACTACGAGAGTAAAGTTGAAATATTACAAGAGTAAAGTCGAAATACTACGAGAGTAAAGTTGAAATATTACAAGAGTAAAGTCAAAATACTACGAGAATAAAGTTGAAATATTACAAGAGTAAAGTCGAAATACTACGAGAGTAAAGTTGAAATATTACAAGAGTAAAGTCAAAATACTACGAGAATAAAGTTGAAATATTACAAGAGTAAAGTCAAAATACTACGAGAGTAAAGTTGAAATATTACAAGAGTAAAGTCAAAATACTACGAGAGTAAAGTTGAAATATTACAAGAGTAAAGTCGAAATACTACGAGAGTAAAGTTGAAATATTACAAGAGTAAAGTCAAAATACTACGAGAGTAAAGTTGAAATACTACGAGAGTAAAGTCGAAATACTAAGAGAATAAAGTTTAAATTACAATAATAAAGGGGGAAAATCTTTGTGTTTGGCAGGGAAGAATTGTCTCATGAATACAGAGAATTCTGTGTTTGGCGGAGAAAGATTAAACTCAAATATTTGGCTGACAAGAATGTCTCACTCACAGCTCATTTGTTTCTGTGTCTCTTTAGGAGGAGGATCCAGGATCACTCCCTCTGTCTCTCACCGTTTCTGACTACCTCACTCCGTCTTGGTCGCTGTCGCCCTCCTCCTCACCGATGTCTCACTCGGAAGCCAGCGACTCAGACCGAGAGGAGGACGAAGAGGAGGAAGACGACGACGATGATGACGACGACGAAGAGGACCTGGAGGATCTGCGGGGCCGCATGATGAGACGCCGCAAGAAACGGAAAACCTCGGTGACGGTCAAGAAGAAGGCCCCGCCCAGAACCCAGCCCCGCCCCCTGTCCTTCACATGCCCCGCCCCCTCCTCTCCATCACCCTTCCAGCAGCCTCTAGCCCCGCCCACAACAAACATAAACAACAATATAAACATAAACATCGGCGCGAACGGCACGCTCTCCCGCCGGCAGCACTGTCCGTACTGCGGCCGACACTTCCGCTCGCTCGCACGCCACCTGGAGAAACACCACGACCATCAGCCCGAGGTCAGAGCCGCCATGGAGCTGTCGCACGTCCCCGCTCACACCGCCGGCGCCGCCTCGCACCCGTTCGCTTCTCCCGCTCAGCCCTCGTCCTCCCTGGGAACGTCCCTGTTTTCCCGCGAACCAAACGCTTTGTCTTCAGGTTCAAAATCTGGAAGCGTCTCTTTCTCGCTCTCGCTGTCTCCGCCTCCCGTCGCCAATACCTCAAAGAAGAGCTCGTTGACGTCGCCTAAGAAGGGAGCAGCGCTCGCCGCTAAAAAGAGCCCGGCGGTCACGCCCAATCCTCCCGCCAGACGAGGACGGCCGCCGAAGAAAGAGAAAGCACAGCAGCAGAAGAAGCAGGAGGAGGTGGAGCGAACGAAAGAGGAGCCGCCTCCCACGCCTGGGAAACAGGAGGAAAAGGAGGAGAATGAAGAAGAGGAGGAGGAGACTGATATGAGAGAAGACGGAAGCACAGAGGAGAAGAACGGCGAAATGGCGAGGTGAGTTTGTCTGAAAACAGGTTTCGTGGAGAGCTTGTGTTTGTTTGTCAGCTCTCCTGTCCCGTGTTGAGAGAAATCAGAAATGCAGAGACAGAGACACTTCCTTTAGTCTTTGGGCGTAAAAGGGCCTTTACAGTCACCAAAAAATATTTATTTTTGTTAAAAAAAACAAATAATACGGCGGTGTTTTAGTGCCATGTAAAAAAAAAAAAAAAATTCTAAGATTATGAGATTAAGGACAATATTTTGAGAAGTCGAAATCATGAGATAAAATTGAAATACTATGAGAATGGAGTCTAAATTAGTCTAAATGACAATACATTTGAAATTACCAGAATTTAAAGTCAAAATACTATGATAATAAAGTCAAAATATTTTAAGAATAAAAATTTGCGGGAACTTCAGGCATGCTTCAGTATGCATGTAGTAAAAAAAAAACCCTGAAATAATGGTAGGGGAAACACTGGTATACATATATTCACGGCAGTAGACATCTGTCTGTTGTTCATCCGACGCATTAAAACCAAAGTATCTCCATATAATGGAGTCAGTTGTCCTTTTTTTGCGACGAGTTCTGTAGCCTCCGGGCTGGTTGCGGGCGCCGGCGTGTTGAATGAGACGACAGGCGGAACAAAAGCAAGGAGGCGGGAGCGAGCACAGCACAGAGAAGGCAAACAAGCAAAGTTGCGAAAATGAAATATAAACATTATATTAGGGATGGGAATCGAAAACCGGTTCTTGTTGAGAACCGGTTCCCAGTGTTTCAATTCCATCGAATCGTTTGCAAAATTTGCAAACGATTCCCTTAACGATTCCAGTGGGCACGAATGACGTCATCACGCGCATTGCGTAGCTTACGCTCAGTCAATAAGCACTGGCGCCTAAGCGGAACAAACGCTCAAAAGTCTGGTAGTATTTCACCAAAAAAGACGAAAATAGGGCAACTTGCAATACTCGCAGCGTAGATATTTCCTCAAAGGGAGGAAATACCACTAACATGCTAAAACATTTGCGCACACAGCATGCAATAACAATAAAAGAATGTTGCGTTTTCGATCCGCTCCGGACTAACAGTTCTCAACCCAGCAGCGGCAGCAGCAGTAACAACGTTAGCATGTCCTCGGCTAATAAAGCTGCAGGACTCATTCATTCCCATTATATATTTTCTAGGGAGATGACAAAGATTCTCAGCCCTAAGTACAAAGCCCCAAACAGAGACAGTTTAACTATGCTAATCAACAATTTGTTGTCCCTTTTCTTCCAGATGAGAATCGATAAGGGAATCGATAAAGAATTGAATCGTTAAGCAGAATCGAAAATGGAATTGGAATCGTAAAAATCTTATCAATTCCCATCCCTACATTATATCGATATATATACGATATGTCAAAATTCATATCGAGTTTAAAAAATATCTCGATATATTTTAAATATTGAGATATCGCCCATCCCTAATTCTCGTAGTATTGCGACTTTATTCTTGTAACATTTCGACTTTATTCTATTGATATTTTTACTTTATTCTTGTAATATTTTTACTTCATTCTCATTAATATTATTCTCATAGCATTTCAACTTTATTATCGTAGTATTTTAAATAAAATATTATATATATATATATATTATATTACGGAAAAAAAAAAATTAATGAGTCACTAAAACGCCATCTTAAATTAAGGAAGCTCAGCCCAGGTGACAAAAAGTAATGCAAAAGTAACTTTCCATTGAAAGTAACCAAGTAATGCAATTAGATACTTTTTTTTTTTTTTTAAGTGAAACTGAATAGTAGTGGATTACTTTTAAAAGTAACTTTCCTCAACACTGGCTGCAACATATTGTCCATATGGCTTTAGATAGTCAGTGGATTGTCTTGGCTGTCCAGATGGATATATCCTGGAAGGTTGTTAGGGTGTTGCGATGAATAGCTAACATTATTGTAATATTGTTGTAAATTGTGTTGTTGTGTTCCTGCAGCTCTCAGCGCTCTCACATGCCTCCTCTGCTGTCGGCGCTCTCAACGCTGGTCCTGTACCTCCGCCGGCAGCAGCACTCGTCCTTCCTGTCTCTGTCCCGCGCTTCGCCGTCAGCCGAGGCCTGGCGTCTCCTCTGCCACTCCAGTCTGGCTCTCCTGATCCTCTACAACCGGCACCGCGAGTGCGAGGTGGCCAAACTCACCATTCAGGACTACCGTACCCGCGCCGCACCCTCCTCTACCTCCTCCTGCCCGCTCGACTCCTCGCTCTCCCCGTTCGAGCGCGCCGTTCTCGATCACCTGCCGCGTGTGGGTGTCCTGGGCAAACGCGGCCGCGTCCAGCCGCTCATCCTCCCTCCGCATTCAGAAGCGTGTCTGGATCTCCTCCTGAAGACGTCTGCAGACGTGGGCGTGGATCCCGAGAGTCCGTACGTGTTCTCCCGGCCGTATCACTCCCCGGCCACGCCGCTGCGCGGGACCGACCTGCTCCGGAGCCTGGCGCGCACTAGCGGCGCTAAAAACCCCACGACGCTCACCGCGCCCCGCGCACGACGACAGGTGGCCATCCTGACCCAGCTGCTGCTCCTGGAGGAGGGCGAACGGACGCCGGGTGCAGCTGCCAAACGACTGGAGGATTTCCTGCAGAGGGAGTATCACGTGACTCAGAGCTGCGCTCGGATCGTCCAGGACCCGGCTCTGATGAACCGCGTGGGGAGGGTCGTGCTCTACGGAGAGAGAGAAGGAGTGCTGTTCAGAGGAATGAGCCTGCAGCACATCTGCCTCGAGCTGGACGGTACCAGAAAAACTAATCACATACACTTCTGATCAACGAGAGAGCGTTTATTTCATCAAATACAGTAGGGCTGTGACGAGATCTCGCGATATACACCGATGCGTCCCAGTCAGATCTCGCAGAACGTGACGATATCATGCCAAAACATTTAGCAGTAATAATTAAAATATCACGATCTCTATTCAAACACCCATGCGATCTTATTCATGAATGACAACGATTTGTTACAACTGTTTCACGCTCCACTGACGCTTACCATGTTAAAGTTATTGAAGACATTCAAATCTGCTGCTGTTTCAGAAAGAGCAACACAAACTGTCTTTTTAACCACATCATCATCATTATTTCTTTGTTACAGACATTTAAATAACAGAAGTACTGGGATAACAGCTTATAGTTTGGGAATAAACACTTATTGTCTTCAGTAGCGATCAAACGAATCAGTATCTTCTAACACGTCTGTAGTGTAGCATTTATCCTCTTCACCAGGAGGTGGCCACAACCGCACGTTTAAAAAAAGTATTTGTCATTGAATTATATATTCATGAGATTGCAATAGTGAAACAAGTCTTTATTAATTGAGACACTGGCTCCTATTTTTTTTTTTTTTTTTTCAAATTTAGACTTAAGCGACGAACATTCTGTCAGAACCACTAGACAATTATGTAATTTTGTTTAGATTTCTAATCCTTTATTTCTTCAGAATCATGATCTCCAGATTATAAAAGAAACTTGTTTCAGTTTATCCAGAATCATGCAGCATTAGTTTGCATGTTTATTAGTGCATATAATTCATTACAATAGAAGTTTAATTTCATAAGTTTAAGTTCATATCAAAATGCACCTATATTTTTTTTTGCATTTTGTGTTTTTATTTTAATTTTTTTTTAATAAAATACTATTTTCCCTTATATAGTTCATCATTGAGGATTTCTTTTAAAAAGTTAAAAAATCTCGTCTCGTTCTCGTGAGATAAGTATCTCGTCACACCCCTAAAAAACAGTGAAGTATTATGAAAGTTTAAAACAACTGTATTCTGTTTATCTGTTAAAATATGATTTTTTTTTTCTGTGATGCACAACTGAATTTTCAGCATCATTCCTGCAGTCTTCAGTGTCACATGATCCTTCAGAAATCATTCTAATATGCTGCTCAAGAAATGTTTCTGATTATTATCAATGTTGGAAACAGTTGTGCTGCCCAAGATTTTTCTGGAAACCGTTTTCATTTTTTAGGATTCACAGATGAAAGTTCAAAAGAACAGCTTTTAGAACTCTTTTGTAACCTTGATGAACAAAAGTATCATTTCGTTTCGTTTTTTTTTTTTTACTTAACTTAATCCTAAACCTTTAACAAAATATTAAAATGATTTCTGAAGGATCATGTGACACTGAAGACTGGAGTAATCACAGCAATTAATTACATTTTTACAGATATTCACTTAAAAACATTTTCCAAACAATTCTAATAATATTTCACTGTTTTTACTGTTTTTTGACAAAGAAATGCATTAACAAAAATCCTAATTGTTTGACTAGTTATGTACTTATGCATGTGGTTATGACATTACTAACACTACAGATGCTCTTATACAGGAGGAATTATTAAATGAATACCATGCAGCCTTTTATTTTCAACTTGCAGCTGCATTGCAGTACATTTGTTTTACAATATCTGTGTAATTTAGCAACCCTTATATGTGACCCTGGAGCACAAAACCAGTCTTAGTAGCACAGGTATATTGTAACAATACATTGTATGGGTCAAAATTGTCGATTTTTCTTTTAAGCCAAAAATCATTAGGATATTAAGTAAAGATCATGTTCCATGAAGATATTTTGTCAATTTTTTTTTACCATAAATATATCAAAACTTGAGTTTTGATTAGTAATATGCATCGCTAAGAATTAATTTAGACAACTTTTATAGGCAATTTTAGACTTTTTTTTTTGCACCATCAGATTCCAGATTTTAAATCTCAATTTTAAAAAAATGTACCCTTATGACTGTTTTTTTGGTCCAGGGTCACTTATTTAGACTCGGCTTGGTGTGACAGTAGAGATTATCCCAAACTTTTTACATTGCATTACATATATTTACATAATTACTTTATTTACCCATTGGCCTAATTAATGTGCAAATGTGGAAATACACAGCAGGATATGTCCTAAATGAGTCAAGACTGTAGTTTAGAGGGTTTTATTGTGTGCAACATGTTCAAGCGTTCCTTGTTTTTGTGTCAGTGATGTCGGGGAACTCTGCCGACTCTTTCTCGGACGACTCTGACGGAGAGGCCAGTAAGAGTAAAGACAAAGCTGACGCTGGAAAGAAGGAAGTGTCCGGTAATCGAGCGCCACGGACGAAGAAGAGCAACGGTCCTCATCTGTCAGCGTCCACAAGCTCATCTTCAGCGGCACACAAGAGACGCAGCGCTCAGGTCAAATCAGGTCAGTCTCCGCTACACTCCTGCACTTCACATGAGGTACAACCACTTTTCATTTGAAGTTATGTTGATCAGACATCATCTTGAACCAGAGCTGCATGCTGAAGTGAGTGAGGTTTAAAATGACACAGAAATCAATCAATAACAGCATGTTTTGTCCTCTCTGGTTGCACACAACAGTAAGAGAGTGTGGAAACCTCTCCAAATTTAGTCAGATGTTTTGTGGTTTGTAACCAGTTGTGTAGTTGGTGTAAGAAAAATGAACTTGATTTACATTGATTTACAAGATACATTCTCTAAAAACAATCTTGAATTCTAGTTATAATATCTAATGGTTTTTGCAATGTAATAAAAGATGTTTAAAAAAATATATAATAAATGTCTTCCCAGTGTTCTTGCGGTATCATTAATATGTGACCCTGGAGCACAAAACCAGTCTTAAGTCGCTGGGGTATATTTGTAGCAATAGCCAAAAATGCATTGTATGGGTCAAAATTATTGATTTTTCTTTTATGCCAAAAATCATTAGGAAATTAAGTAAAGATCATGTTCCATGAAGATTTTTTGTAAAATTCCTACTATAAATATATCAAAATGTAATTTTTGATTAGTAGTATGCATTGTTAAGAACTTAATTTGGACAACTTTAAAGGTGATTTTCTCAATATTTAGATTTTTTTGCATCCTCAGATTCCAGATTTTCAAATAGATGTATCTCGGCCAAATATTGTCCTATCCTAACAAACCATACATCAATAGAAATCTTATTTATTGAGCTGTCATATGATGTATACATCTCAGATTTGTAAAATTTAACCTTATGACTGGTTTTGTGGTCCAGGGTCACATATAGTATTATATTTTTTATTTTTTTAATAATTTGAATAGTTTATAATAATAGAATAATTTTTGAGTTTTCGTTTCAGTTTTAGTTTTAGCGAATTGTTTTGTTGTGTTTTTGTACTTTTAGTTTTTTTTTTTTTTTGTAGTATAGTTTTTATTTCACTTGTAGTTTTTTTGGGCGTCAAATCAAACTAATAACTTTTTTTAAAATATGTTACTAGTGTTATCTTAGTTTTATTAATTAATGTACATTTTTACTTGAGATACTATTATAATTTTTTATTTCTAAATATGTTCAGGTAGTTTTTGCTTTTTAAAATAAAAATAAAGAAACAGAAAATGAGAAATACTTCTCTGGCAGCTAAATGAAATAAAAAATGTTTAAGGTTTTAGTATTTTTCATTTCACATTTGTTTTATGTCAGTTAACAGTGTTGGGAGTAACACATTACAAAAGTAGCAATATCACAGTAGTATATGTATATCTTGGTTAACACTTAACCATTTAATAATGTTTATGTATGCATTCTTATGGTTGGCTTGACTTGATTGCATGTGAATCGCGACAATTTTGAAAGAAAAAAAAGGTGAAGCACTTAAAAATTCCGGAAAAACACTGATATACATTATATATAAGGCCATGCCTATGCCATCTACAGTGTGTTACAATCAGAACCCTAAACTACAATGAAACATTTAGGCCCACATACTGGTATCTGAATGTGATTTTAGCATTTTTTGCTTTGGTAGACCTACCACATCGGCCTCCACTGGATGTATAGGCTAATGAGCAGCAATAAACTACATTTTTGTGTTTTAGAAAGCCTAGTCATAGCTCTGTGAATAGTTTGGTGAAAGTAACTCAAAGCTAGTGTAACACATTGCAACTGAGAGACAGTAATATTGAAATGTAACTAATGTATACATTATATAAAAACATGAGAATTCTTTGTTTTAAACTTGAAGATAATAGCGGAATGGCTCGCCCTGTGAGACGCTTTGACACATCCGTTTGCATCCCCAGCATGAAAACTTTCAGTTTACGGTCTTATCCTTATCTGTAAATGTCACAAATTCACAAAAGCATTTCCATTTTTGCAGAGAAGTCCGTCCTGACAGTTTATTTTAAATCTTTACTGAATGAGCGTCAGACAGCCAGAACACAGAGAGGGAGACATTTCAAACTTAATACACAAAAACATTCATTGTGCTGAAGTTTATGTGGTTGAATGTTAAATTCAGGTTTGAAAGACAACATGTGGTGCACATATTTATGGAGAGTAGGAACTGTAAAGGGGTAAAAGTGTCTAATTATCTGTATATAAATATCAGGCGACTCATAGCTGCCTTTTATATAACCAAATGAAGTAAACGTGACTTTGAGCAGTAAGCGCGCGTTCCTGCAGAGCATTCCTCTCATCTGTTGGTCAACACTGAGTTTGATTTCATTCATCTTTATTATCTGTATTAGGCTATTCTTTCATGTAGAGATTTGTACTTTGTTCACTATATACAGTCTTACCAAATGATGTAAGGTTTGTGCCACTGCTGTTCCAAACTAACAGTATTGTGATCAGCAAAATCATTTTTTAGTTTCTGGTTAGTCCTCCATTATGCATAAGCTCTTTAGTAACAGTAGGCTATTTCTAATGCTAGAATTATTCCTGTTATCTGTGTGGAAAAAAATAGTCCAGCTCTTTCTAGTGTTTTTCTTCAGATATTTGTCTTTTCTCTTCATTACGACCGCTGGTCTAATAAATGAAGCACTGTTCTCATAACATTCATTTAGCACGTTTGTTTGAAGGACTTTGGGCAGAATGTGGGATAAAAAAAAAAAAAGATTTTTTTAAGCCGATTAATCCAAAAAAAGAATCGACCAATTATCAAAATAATGTGTTACATTCTGGAAGTAAGATGCCCAATACTCGTCATGAATGTTAAGGACTGTGTTTTTGTTGTTGACCTGTTGTTAATGGTTCTCTCAGGGAAGCGTGGCGTCCTGAAGCGTCCGTGGTCGGAGGCGGAGCGTGTGGCGGTGGAGACGCACCTGAAGCGTAACATCATGGAGCTGCGTGTTCCTGCTAAAGCCGACTGTGAGCGATGCCTGCAGCTCTGCCCTCTATTGGTCAGCAACCAGCGCGACTGGAGGGCCATCAAGTTCTACTGCCACAACCGCATTCAGTTACTCAAGAAACAGGGACGCCGAGACGGGAACACGACCGCCGCCGCTGTCTGCTAACCACAGAAACACACACACACACACACACACACACACACACACACACACACACACACACACACATGTACAGATGACAGAACAGTGTTGTATTTCTTTAAGCTGTTCTTCTAAGCTAGTGCACACACTTCCCACATTCCCCTGTGTGTGTTTCTCAGACCATTTCTCTGACAAACTAACACAGTTTTCTGCCTTTACACCGGTGTTCACACTCCTCTGAAAGGCAGATGTCTTGAGCACAGCAGGTATGGACTGTTTGGCTGCGATGTTTTAGACTGTTTTTTCTGTTTTCTCTCCATCCGCTGGATAAACAGTGTTGGATTATGTGGGACCAGCTTTTCTTTCTCGAAGCTCGAGGACAGTCTTTACCTCACGCGTCTGGAGTCTGATTCTGTCCGACAGACGTCAGTCTGCACCTCTGGAGATCCGCTCTACTATCAGGATCAATCTCACAAACACGTCCAGATCCTAATTCACACTCAAATCAACAGGAAAATATAGGACATTTTATTTTGCATAAAGAAAATGATGCCTCTTTTTTTTTTTGCATTGTGATTTTTTTTTTTTTATTCTGTATTTTAATTTATTTTTGCAACAGTTAATATCGACAGGCTTTTCTATGCAAGCTTGTTTCCACCTTATGAAAATAAAAAAGTAAGTCTAACTTTTTATCTCATAATTAATAAAAAAAAAAAGTAAATGAAAAAAAAAGTAGCAGTTCCCTTTTTTTTCAAGATTTTGCAATTACCTTTTTTTTTTTTTTACAAAAATCAACAGAAAAAAATAGGAAATTATATTTTGCATGAAGAAAATGATGCCTCTTTTTTTGCATTGTGATTTTTTTTTTTTAATTCTGTATTTTACATTTATTTTTGCAACAGTTAATATCGACAGGCTTTTCTATGCAAGCTTGTTTCCACCTTATGAAAATAAAAAAGTAAGTCTAACTTTTTATCTCACAATTAATAAAAAAAAAGTAAATGAAAAAAAAGTGGCAGTTCCCTTTTTTTTTCAAGATTTTGCAATTACTTTTTTTTTTTTTTTTTACAAAAATCAACAGAAAAAAATAGGAAATTATATTTTGCATGAAGAAAATGATGCCTCTTTTTTGCATTGTGATTTTTTTTTTAATTCTGTATTTTAAATTTATTTTTGCAACAGTTCATATCGACAGGCTTTTCTATGCAAGCTTGTTTCCACTTCATCTCACAATTATTATTATTTTTTTTTTTCAAAAAAAGTAGAAGTTCCCTTTTTTTCAAGATTTTGCAATTACCTTTTCTTTTTCTTTTTTTCTTTTTTTTTTTACAAAAATCAACAGAAAAAAATAGGAAATTATATTTTGCATGAAGAAAATGATGCCTCTTTTTTTGCATTGTGATTTTTTTTTTTTTTATTCTGTATTTTAATTTATTTTTGCAACAATTAATATCGACAGGCTTTTCTATGCAAGCTTGTTTCCACCTTATGAAAATAAAAAAGTAAGTCTAACTTTTTATCTCACAATTAATTAAAAAAAAAAAAATGAAAAAAAGTAGCAGTTCCCTTTTTTTCAAGATTTTGCAATTACCTTTTTTTTTTTTTTACAAAAATCAACAGAAAAAAATAGGAAATTATATTTTGCATGAAGAAAATGATGCCTCTTTTTTTTGCATTGTGATTTTTTTTTTTTTTGATTCTGTATTTTAAATTTATTTTTGCAACAGTTAATATCGACAGGCTTTTCTATGCAAGCTTGTTTCCACCTCATCTCACAATTATTATTTTTTTTTTTCAAAAAAAGTAGAAGTTCCCTTTTTTTTCAAGATTTTGCAATTACCTTTTCTTTTTCTTTTTTTCTTTTTTTTTTTTACAAAAATCAACAGGAAAAAATAGCAAATTATATTTTGCATAAAGAAAAGGATGCCTTTTTTTTTTTTGCATTGTGATTTTTTTTTTAAATTCTGTATTTTAATTTATTTTTGCAACAATTAATATCGACAGGCTTTTCTATGCAAGCTTGTTTCTACCTTATAAAAATAAAAAAGTAAGTAACTTTTTATCCCACAATTTTTTTTTTCAAAAAAAAGTAGCAGTTCCCTTTTTTTCAAGATTTTGCAATTACCTTTTTTTTTTTTTTTTACAAAAATCAACAGAAAAAAATAGGAAATTATATTTTGCATGAAGAAAATGATGCCTCTTTTTTTGCATTGTGATTTTTTTTTTTTAATTCTGTATTTTAAATTTATTTTTGCAACAGTTAATATCGACAGGCTTTTCTATGCAAGCTTGTTTCCACCTCATCTCACAATTAATTTTTTTTTTTTTTCAAAAAAAGTAGAAGTTCCCTTTTTTTCAAGATTTTGCAATTACCTTTTCTTTTTCTTTTTTTCTTTTTTTGTTTACAAAAATCAACAGGAAAAAAATAGCAAATTATATTTTGCATAAAGAAAATGATGCCTCTTTTTTGCAGTGTGATTTTTTTGTAATTCAATTTTTTTTTTTTTTTTGCAACAGTTAATATCGACAGGCTTTTCTATGCAAGCTTGTTTCTACCTTATAAAAATAAAAAAGTAAGTAACTTTTTATCCCACAATTTTTTTTTTTTCAAAAAAAAGTTGCAGTTCTCTTTTTTTCAAGATTTTGCAATTACCTTTTTTTTGTTTTTTTACAAAAATCAACAGAAAAAAATAGGAAATTATATTTTGCATAAAGAAAATGATGCCTGTTTTTATCTATAGCTTTTTTTTGCATTGTGGTTTTTAATTTGTATTTGATTCTATATTTTTTATTTATTTATTTTTGCAACAATTAATACCAACAGGCTTTTCAATGCAAGCTTGTTTCCACCTTATAAAAACAAAAAATAAAAAAGTAAGTCTAATGTTTCATCTCACAATTACAATTTCCAAAAAAAAATCACAATTTTGAGATTAAAAGTTGCAGTTACTTTTTTCCAAAATGTTGCAATTAACTTTTTTTACCCTCAAAAAACTTAAACTGATGTGATCAAAGTCTAAATTGAAAAAAGTCTGAATCTGTTTTATTTCTTTATTTTTTAGCTAACCATTGGTAGAAAAAAAACCATAGTTCCTGGACATTTTACATTTGGTTAGTTTTCTAATTGCCATTATCCGTAGTGATTCTCTCTAGATGCTCATTACTGTAACACATTAATTTAATTTACATCAGCAGAGGAAATACTACCATGATGTATAACATTTTTCCCAGTTAAGTAGTCATCATTTTATGAATGCATTTATTTTTTTTCATTACATTAATAAAATTTGCAGCTACAATATTCTTAAATTTCTGAAAATGGCCTCTAAATGCGGAAAAACTGAGCAACTGGCTTCATTCTCTTCATGCAGAAGTGTCTTCTTTTGCATTTCTGGACCTGATATGATCTGGAGCTGTTTGTGGGATTGATCCGTCTGTTTTCTGAAGTCTTAGTTGCCTTAACTTTGGTTGTGTTCTTGGTTTTCTCTTGATCTGCTGTGGCCGCAGCTGTTTTTCAACCCACTCGCATTCAGTCGCTTCTATGCATCATCAGTTCAGTTCGAGAGGAACGTGGTGTTTTGGGATCATTGAGTTTGGAGATCAGTCGCGTTTCATTCCGCCGGAGTTAGTTTTGCTCATCTGTGCCAATCCGATCACGAGTGCGTGTTTATTTTGTGATATCTCTCTCCTGTCAGACTGTTGAAGGACGCTGAATTTCCTCTCTCTCTCTCTCTCTCTATCTCTCTCTCTCTCTCTATCTCTATCTCTCTCTCTATCTCTCTCTCTCTCTATCTCTCTCTCTCTCTATCTCTCTCTCTATCTCTATCTCTATCTCTATCTCTATCTCTCTCTCTATCTCTCTCTCTCTCTCTCTCTCTCTCTCTCTGTTCTGTACAGTGTTCTGATCTCTGATCGGTGTACAGTGACGTATCGTAACATGATTTTAGCCAGTAGAGTGTTTCCGCTGCGTGATGATGATGATGTACATTCTGTAAATATGACTTATATGAAAGTACTACGTTTTAAAGTTGTTTTCTTAATGCTGTTGTAAAGGTATATCAGATTTTAGAGACAATATCTTGACAAATACAGAGCTTAATGTCACACTGCAAAGAAAAACCTTTGAATTTCAGATTGTCATGTCTTTTTATTAAACTACAAACACATGGAAACATCATTTGGCGTGTCAGGCGTGTGTCATTTATGATTGAAGTTTTCTCACAACACAAGCTGCTCACATGCTGCAGGATAGTAAACATTATCAGTTGTTGTTAATTCTAAACATCCTCTGCTAAATAACCTTGTACTCATTTTTGTGATATCAACTTCAAATTTGGAACACAACTTAGATTTATGACTTATGATTTTTTTTTTTTTTCAATTTTACAGTAAACCATGATTTACTTACAAACTTAAAAATTCAGCAATAATCTTAAGAGGTGTTTTCTTTGAAAAAAGAACAAATTTAAGTCTGAGCTCCAAAGAATTTAAGATTTACAACAGTGTAAGGTGGACATTTCATTTTCAGGTCAAAATATGACGTCAGTGCTCAAAACGGTGGTTAACGGCAAATAAATTGACCACAACTGGTCCATAAACATAGTTTAGTACCATACAATCCCCTAAAATATTAAATATAAAATAAATCATAGTTGCAGTCACTTACTCAGTTTTTTTTCCCCAGTTGATGAACAATAAAACACATGCATTTGAAGCTGCAGACAACAAAACTTTACCATGCTTATAATAAACAGAATATTGTCCACTGTTATGGTGTAGTTATCCTTATTATAGTTCAGTCTTATTACCATTAAAGCAGGAACTAATTAAAAAACAAAACAGTTTTTGATTGTGTCAAATGTGATTAAATGTCAGTGTTTTATACTGTGGCAGCAACTTTACATTGAAATGTTGTGTTGTTACTTGTATTGCCTCATCTTAAAAGAATCAAATATGTTTTTTAAATCTTCCAAATAATTTCTTTTTATTAATCATGTAATTGTTTGCACATGGTTTCCAACACTTGTTTTAGATCGAGTCCATAAAATCTGGAATCTGAGGGTGCAAAAAAATCAAAATACTGAGAAAATCACCTTTAAAGTTGTCCAAATTAAGTTCTTAACAATGTATGTTACTAATCAAAAATTACATTTTGATATATTTATAGAAGGAATTTCATAAAAAATCTTCATGTACTTAATTTCCTAATGATTTTTGGCATAAAAGAAAAATCAATAATTTTGACCCATACAATGTATTTTTGGCTATTGCTACAAATATACCCCAGCGACTTAAGACTGGTTTTGTGCTCCAGGGTCACAAATGTGATTAAATGTCAGTTTTATTTTATACTGTGGCAGCAACTTTACATTGAAATGTATTGTTACTTGTATTGCCTCATCTTAAAAGAATCAAATGTGTTTCAAATCATTTCTTTTTATTAATCATGTAATTGTTTGCACATGGTTTCCAACACTTGTTTTAGATTGAGTCCATATCAGCATATGATCATTCATTTATACACATACTCTGCAAACAAGTTCTTATGGAGTAACACAAAAATACTACGCAGATCAATGTTTTCTAAATTGTTTCAGCAGTTTCCTGAACACATGAGATTGATGTTCTCATGGGTTCCTCTGATCAACACTAGATGGAGCCACAGAATTATTTGAGTGGTGAGTATACTGCACCAATCATGAAATGTGCAGTATATTCAGCATGCAAACACAGTGTGAATTTGCTGTATCCCACAATGCAACCTCCATTTCCAGTGATGAATAAACAGGATGATAGCTTGTTACTTGGCCAGACCCAAATTTGGATTAACAAGACAAAATAACTATTTCTAAGCAGCATAACTACTTGGAATAAACATACACTACAGATGCTTTCATGTTTACAACACTTCATTATCTTCCATTAAAAGCACTTCACAGATAGTATGGAGTGGACTCAGCAATTCTTAATGCCAAACTCATAATAAATGACTTTTCCAGTTTATTCCCATCTGTTCAATCCCCTCTTCCACACATCAGGATACAGCAGAAGATGTAGTTCAGATCTTCAGCAGCTCTTATGCTGACGGACATAATACAGCTGTAGATTTACATGAGTGTGTTTGTACCTGGTGTCTTGTTTTATGAAATCATCTCAGACTTTGCATTTCAGATCACTGCCTTTTATTACAATAAGAAATTAAAAACAACAAAGTGTTCCTTAAAAGACATGCATCACAAAGATCAAAAAAGTACAATGTCCATCTATAGATTAGCAATCCTTAACAAAAAGTATTTTAATTTCTATGAATTTTAACTGCACCAAAAAAACACTTATTTGAACACAAGCAAAGGTCATTGCACACTGAAATTTTTGTCTGAAACTTTTGTCTCAATCGCATTTACACACTGCGTCTGAAACTTTCGTCCGTCATAAACAATTAGTCAGGTTTGTTTTTCTGCATTTTTGCATTTGTAGCAAGCTATTTAATAGGAAAGGGCGACGAATACGAAAAAAAACAAACCTGTGCAATGACCTGAAGTAGTAACACATTCATCTGTTTACACATGTGGTACAAGAGAGCTAAAATACAAACTGAATGCATGATTTAATCAACATGTTAAAATGTTTTACATGTATGTACATCTGTTTGGTCCCCCTATCTGCCTTATTATTTATATGACTTATAATGTGAACAAACTACTGTCTTTTACCATCATTTTTCTTCAGGGGTCTTTTTTGCTCTGAACCTAGTGTAGGTAGAAATTTTCTCAGAAATGAACACATATTGTCAGGGCTGTAGCTGGGGTTTGCTGGGCCCCAGTGCAGGTTGTACTTGTGGGCCCTGTTTGAAATAGTTTAATTTGTATGTTTGTTTTATTTATTTATTTGTGCTGTTTTACGCAATGTTTCATTTTTTTTTTTTTTTTTTTCAAGTTTGTAGGTGCAGGAACAGGAACCGAATAATCAAATGTAAAATAAATCTAGGTTAATTCTTGTTAAAACTACAAAGTAATTCAGTCAAAAGCAGTGATTGATTTTCTTGTGTTCATTTTTTTTGGATTAATATAATGATACACATCCAATTTCTTTCTCAACTGTTTACTCTCACTTAAAACATAACTGACAGTTTTTTCAAGGATACTCTCCAAGATGGGTATTTCAACACAATTGTGTTATGTATTTGCAGGGCTCTAGACTAACTTTTTTTCTTAGGTGCACCAGCACAAAAGTTAGGTGCACCCAAATTTTCAACTGCATCACATTTAACACAGCAGTTTTACAAGTTCACTTTATTTATTTATTTTTTATTTTATTTTATTTTTTTAAATCACTGTCCATATAGGCAATATTGACTTGTAAATGATTAACTAACAATCTGGTCAATATAAAGTTCTTCACTATCTCTGATTGGTTTAGACCACGATGTGGGCCTAATGTGTGTCTGTTGTTGAACAACAGGGAGACTTTAAGAGTCACAGAGTTTCATTTTTTTTTCCTCGAACGGCTGGTCACACCGGTGCAACCTTTGATTTTTTTTAGTCGCACCATTGAGAAATTAGGTCGCATGTGCGACCAAATTGGTCGCACTCTAGAGCCCTGAATTGTTACATGCATACACAATTTGTTACGTACATTACTGGTTCAGTGTTTGTGCGCTTTTCATGAGACGTGGCTCCCAATGCGCACTCGGTCGTACTCAGCTGAGTTATTCCACATCTTGTGCTTTTCATTGCTATGACCACTTCACCCAATGGTTCTGTGTATCACTGAGCAGCCTTAGCAAGTGTGTACCACCCTTAGCAACCAGCCATTAGCAAAACAATAAATAATATAGCATCAAAACTTTATCGTATGTGTTTTGGCAGAATTAACTAAAATTACTAAATGCTTCTGTAGTAATTGTCATTGTTAGTTCATGTTAACTATTGTAGTCAACTAATGTTTACAAATCAAACTTTATTGTAAAAGTGTTACCTAAAATTTTTATTCATTCAACGTCTGTCTATAATCTGTCATGCTATGGCCAAATATGATTTGTTTTTATTTGTTTGGGTGCATGAGTACATTTTATACACGTAATCACTGATAATCACATCCATGAGGTTGATGTTCCCAGTACATGTCCATACAACCTTCTGATTCAACAGCATTGGTCAGTCAGGCGTCTGAGCTGTTATTTCTCAGTAAAGGTTGACTGGACTCTTCAGCTGATTCTACAAGTTGTTTTGCGGTGCTCAATTTCCTACACCTTCTACCTTATTTTGTTTATTCTCAGGTTAGGTAAAGATAGTCGAATCTGCCCTATCGTATAAGTAATTTTCATACTCACACCATAGGCTTCAGAAGACTCCTCCGTGGTCTGTTCGGTTCAAGTCTATCAATCAGAGTCTTTTGGCAGGCAGGCTTCTTGGTTATAATAAAGTATAATTTTATTGTCTATAGGTTATATATTTTACATACAAATACTACTATATAAAATAAAGAAATATAAAAGAAAATAAATTGCTATCTTAGTCGTTCGAAGGCTTCAATGGCAGGTCGTCATGTCAGGTCGTCTGGCACCGGAGAAGCTGTTGCAGAACCAGCATCTCATGTCCTCTTCGTACTTCAGCCTTTTATACCCAGCAGGTGCATTCCAATGTCCTGAGATACCATGAGTTTTTGGAAATCCCCTAAGAAAGTACCTATATAACCTCTCTACATCTTCGCATTCTATCTTCTCCGGATTCTTCTCCTCTGCTTCACTCTACGCCTGTCTACTACAGAACACTCGACGGTAACATTTGAATTCCTCTTGGTCATTCTTTTTAGCAAAGCTCTTTCTAATACATGTTTATTTCCTAGCTATGTTCTTGCTAGTACATGTTATAAACCTTTTCTTAATAAATGCTTTAAAACAACAAGTATGGTGTTTTACTTAATAAACTACTTTCAATAAAACGTATACCATACAAATGTGTGGTGTTTTACTTAATAAACTACTTTCAATAAAACGTATACAATACAAGTGTGTGGTGTCTTTCTTAATAAACTACTTTCAATAAAACGTATACAATACAAGTGTGTGGTGTCTTTCTTAATAAACTACTTTCAATAAAACGTATACAATACAAGTGTGTGGTGTCTTTCTTAATAAACTACTTTCAATAAAACGTATACAATACAAGTGTGTGGTGTCTTTCTTAATAAACTACTTTCAATAAAACGTATACAATACAAGTGTGTGGTGTCTTTCTTAATAAACTACTTTCAATAAAACGTATACAATACAAGTGTGTGGTGTCTTTCTTAATAAACTACTTTCAATAAAACGTATACAATACAAGTGTGTGGTGTCTTTCTTAATAAACTACTTTCAATAAAACGTATACAATACAAGTGTGTGGTGTCTTTCTTAATGAAGCTACACAATACAAGTGTTGTATAGAAGAAAAGGACATACTTGCAACAGGAAAATTGCATATTTCATTAACACCCCAGTCTTGCAAGTTTGTCCTGCATCTTGAAACCCATGTATGGCATGTAACATTTCTTATTCTTGACACATTTGCTTAGTCTAGTATACACTTGTCTCGACTCCGTAACAACTTTCATTCGGAATGTGTTCATATATTGATCCACCCAGGGTAATTTGTTCTTAGGCCATATAATTTTACTTTCTATAATTTTTCCACTCACAATATCACCAGTTGGCCAAATTTTGATGTTTTGTTTTATAATTGTCAAATATTGTCCAAATTTTTGTCTCATCAATTTCCCATCAGTAATTTCATGATAACATGCTCCAATCAATTGTCCCTTAGAGTCTTCACAAATAAACGTGCGGCTCCTTCCATTAATCAGACATGTTCTACAAATGTCAACCAATGGAATTCTGGATCTAGGTACAAATACCGTCCCAGTGGCCGTCTACGTCATTTTGAAGCTCTGTCGAGACGTTTGTGTCTAGCAACTCCCTCAATGTTTTCATTTATGAAATAAACATTTCATCAAATTTCACTACTCTGTTAACATCATTGGTGTACTTGCCATGCAACTCATGCACTAAAAGCAAGTCATCATTTAGCCAACTTTTGTGAGCACTTAAGTCATTGTACCAGTATCTGGCCTCTGGGTGGAGCAACTTCAGTTTATTCTTGCATTGTTTAAATACATCTATACTCAGGCATGTGATCAACTCGTGTGATCTTACACAGTATTCCATTGTTACATCATCATCATTAAACCAGGCTATCACTTTACATCTTTTAAAGCAATTGTTACACAGATCTCCCATAACAAATCTAGTTTTCTGAATAAATAACATCTGATGATAACACATGCATTCATCTTCTCTAACAGCAATACAGTAGTTTGGATTTCGTGACAACAGTTGACCTTGCAGTTCTTTTAAACTCCTATAAAATATATTACAATTCAAAGTATCGCTATACATACTTTACTTATTTCTTTTATTCTTAGTTACAATGTTCAGTTGTTGCTAATGAACAGCATTATTCTTTCTTAGACAGAATAAATATATAATTACCATTTGGTCGAAATGATCAAGTCGTTCAAAGACAGACTCTGCAGTCATCATTCTGCTATGTGCCATATATTCTCTTCGTGTTGGCAAATTAAGTCTTGGTGTGTCCTTAAGTCTTGAAGTGTTCTGTCTTTATGTTACTAGACGTATGAGGTCTTATAGGATCTAGGTTTGACAACACCCACTTTATCAGGTGCATGAATAGTTGAATGTAAATTAGTGTCGGGGTTATTTTACACCCTTTTTACACTTTTTCATTATCCTACAGATTCTGAAACAAATCATTCTTATCAGTTTTCTCCCAAATGATTAAAACCAACAGTCCAATTATTGTGATTAATATCACATGAAAATTACTCATGATCCACTTCAAATTTCTATAGGTACTTTTTGACATTCCTCCAAGAAATAAAAAGTTCCTTTTTACTTCATATTTGTATTTTTTATTTTTATTTTTAGAGACCTTACTCTCTTAAATTCCCCTTCTGTACCTTTAGTTTTCTCTGGATTAGTACTTTCTTTAAAATAATGTTTTTGGCCGCTATGAAATATAGTGGAAATGGAGGCATGCATCTTCCGTTTTTTTTTCATATCATACTTTACTTATGCATCTGTATATATCACCATATCAGTGTTAATGGTCTTGGATAGCAACCTACTAATTCCCTGATTCATATTATCTCTGTTACTATCTTTTGTTTGCCCATCACACAATTCCAGTTTCTTTTATATCATAACAATATCTCACCATCCAAAATAGTTTCAGATGAACTAATCCTTTGTTATGTACAAATCACCTCTAAAACTTCTTATCAGTTTATAAGCCATATTTGGCTCATCTTCTTTCCTATAGTATTCTGGAATCTCTTCAGGAATTACCTATGTATTTATTTGTTTATCGTTCTTATCTCTTATTCAAACTATAGGTATTGGATATTCCTTCCCTAACTTCTTGTTATCATTCTGTACTCTAGCTCGATAATTTCCTACTGTGGATCATTTTATTGGACTCTTAATTTTAATTGGAATTATCTTTCCATACTCATTGCTACTTCTTGCAGCAAATCAAACAGCCTAAACTGTATTATAATCTGATCAGTCATCGTGTTATTCTTCGTTATCAGATTTCTCCACAACAGTGGTTGCTTTAACATTGTTTAAATTTTTACTCCTTAACTTTTAACTCCATCTCTATGTGAGAATATTATCCAATAACTGCCTTTGACTTTTGCCCTTATTCCTGCTCTGTGACTATAACTCTCATCACCTCTTCACTGCCCTGCCCATATACAGCTGATCTAATATATCTTTCTGACCATGCAAGCTTGGTTTTTAAATCTATTATTTAATATTTCTAGTACTTTAAAATGCCACATCACATGTAATTTCCAATCAATATCTAGTCTTGGTTCATTCATTAAAATTATCGTCAGGGCATTTCTCCCAGTATTTATCTGTTATAATCTGGTATAACTGATCTGATAAAATGTTCTTTTCTCTTAATTACTTATAATATCCTAAAGTTACTTTAACTTCTCTAGTGGATTCACCATACCCTCCTAGACCGGGAAATGGATTTCTTAACTTTTGCAAACTTTCATATAATGTATATATTTTCGTTTGTAAACAGCTCTTTACACTCTAATGTTTTTCATTTATCTTTTCTTGCTATTATTCATCTAAGGGTAACATTTTATGATGTTCTATGTTAACCCCTTCTTTTTCTGACTTTTCAAGTGAATTTCTTTGTTTATCACTAAGGTTGTCAATTTCATAGTCTGGGTACGTGGTACCTTATCCCTGTATCGTGATCCATTACAGTCAAATTTGTTCTGCTTTTTGCCAAATTCCAAAATACTATAAGTATAGCTATAGTTATCATTGTTACTACAAAGTTTGGTTTTTTTTTAAGCAGACCTTTTTCCATTTTCACACTATTCTGCTATATTTCTCTCTGCTCGTCCATTTTGTTTCAGTTCCCGTTATCTTGTATCATACAACAGAAAATGGAGTGCTCTGGAATCTCCCTTAGTCGTTAATCATTCGTTTCCCCACATTCCAGCACTTGCTTCTTGATCTGAATCTTCAACTCTGAAGTTGTTTTATGTGTTAGAAGACTTTTCTCTATTGACTAGCCTTTCTTCCCCTTCTAAAAGTCTGATCAACACTCAAAACATTCTGTTATTTGTTCCCCTTCTTTGGGGGTTATTTCCAATTCATTATTTAATTGATGAATTGTATACTTACGGTGCCAGACGACCAGACCACTGCCAGTAAATATTCATTGTTCACTCACTGCCTCTTTTTCTTGCTCTGCCATTTACTCAGACTCTAGTTTAGTGTTGATTTCTATTCTTCATTTTTCACTAAACATAGTTACTCTTAACTTTGGTCCATCCAGAGACATACTATTATTGCTTCCTTAACTTACTAATTTCTATCTTTCACATTTGTACACTAGAGTAAAGCTGCTCTGTTTCTCTTTATGCAATTCACTGCATTTACGTTGCACTCTAGAAACAGGGTTATTTTTCTTTCTCTTCTTGGATTTCTTTTCCAAGAATTTACTTAGTTAAAATTTAATTTCTTTTACTCCAAAATCCATTTTCAGATGGCTCTATGGTTTGTTTGCTTTTCAACTCTTAAAAAAGGATAAGCTAACTACTTATTGTCTAACTTTATTATTATTAGACATTATCTCTAACTTGACACTTTATTGTTTTTCTTTCTTTGATTTTCTAAGTCACTGTAATACAAGGCTTCGTCCATATATTCATTCCATCTCACATAATTGTGAGTTGATCTATAATAAGTATAATGATATACTTCACTTGCATACTGCGATTTCATTTAATTCAGGAGTACAGCATAAAGATTTATATACAACTATATGTTTCTCCGAAAGTCAATCTTCTAACTCCCTTTGAATGAACTAAGTAGCGTAATTACATTTATACGGTTGAGGTCTAAACCAACTAGTTGTCTATTCTTCTAATGCTCTTATAATCACATTTGCAGATGCCTCTTTTAAGGATTTTGCCCAAATCCGACTTGAAAATTCATCTACTGCTATCAGCATGAATTTATTTCCTGACCTTGATTTAGGATTTAAAGGTCCAGCTATATCTAATGACCATTCTTGACTAACTCTTTCTGGTGTAATTTTACCATAGTCATTTCTTATAGCTTCATTGTATCTTTTTTGCATACAATTTTTACATTTTAGTCCTATTTGTCTATATTTTTCTTCTAATTGGCAATAGTTATATAATTGTCAGATAAAACTTTGCCTATTTAGGTTTATACTGGGATTTTTCATGTATTTTTCATGTATATGTATTTTCTAAACAGTGTTATTCTTGTTTTCTCTGACTACAATTCTTCTTCTTAATTTTGCTAACTTGTCTACCTCTCAGTTTCCTTGAGCTACTTCTGTGTCATCTAAGGAATGCATAGTTTGATGAATAACTATCAGATCTAACTCTCTTATTAGATCATAAATTTCCTTCTAGTTCACTATGTTCAACAGGTTTTCCAATAAATTTTCCCTATATGTCTACGTTCTCATTTATTCTTGTTTTAACATATTTGCTATATTTTATAAGAATAACTTAAGCTTTTATTAGCTTATTTTAATCTTACACAAGCTTTTAATAAAGCTATTACCTCTGCAATTTGAGTTATTTCGAGAACACAGCTTTCGTCTCTTAACTTTTCTCCTTTCTTTACTTGTATGATAAATGTCCAATGAGCTATATTAGCGTCCACGAGAGTTTTTGACCTATCTGTGTACACTGTTATTCCTTTAAACACGGTTACTTTCATTTTCTGACATTTTTCTCTACCTCTATTTTATTTTATAGTTTGAACCAATCACTGTCATCTCAAATTCTGGGCTTTCGGATCTTTTATTTTTCATTAAATGTCCCGTTATTGCTTCATCTATGTTAATTAATATCTTCTGTCCTTGTGCTAGATCTTAACATTCTGCATATCTCTTACTAATTGCTGCTAGTTTCTTCTTGATAGGTAAAAATTTTTCTCTGGATTTTTCCAGCTTTCACATCTTTTACAAATTAGTATTTGTAATTACTTCTTTAATTTTTTGTTATTAAATGATAACCAGTTAAATCACAATCTAAATTTACTTTTTAAGCCTTCTCATAATTTCATCCTTTCTTCTTTGACCTAAACTTAGAATTGCGTCTTTTAAGTTTTGTAGCATTTTCTCTGCTTTTTCAGTCCAACCTAATTTACTACCTTTCATTGTAGCATATTGGTTAAGCTTTTTACTAAGCTTAAGAATTATATCCCTTACATAATTCATAAGTCCCATCATTTGTTGTACTTTTTTAACCCTTTCTAAAGTTTTTAGATTTGTACTTCACTTTTTTATTCTTTGTGTAATTTCTCTATTCTCTGCTGATATCCAAAATCCTAAAAATTCACCCTTATCTGTCATTACTTTCTTAATGTTCGGTTTCAATCCTGCCTCCGCTTGGCGATTCACCACTTTCTTTACAGTTTTTACAAGTTTTTCCATTGTTATCAATGATTAATATCTCACCACCATAAATCTCTAATTGCTTTAGTATTTCCTTATGAATAGTTTAGTAACTTCATTACGGTTTACATATTACTAAGTTTGTTGCAATTGTTTAAATACATAATGTGTATTACTTAAAGTAAAAATAGTTTTTTTTTTCTAATTCTTTTCTGTTAATGGAATAGACCAAAAGCCATTCGCTAAATCTAGCTTTAGTTAGAAATCTTCAATTTTTAACCTTTTAACTGTGTCTCTAGCATTACTTACATAACGTCTATTTGGTGTCATTACTCTGTTCAATGCTTTACGATCTGTAACTAGTACGTTTTGTCTAGTTTTGGTACTAATTGTATTGGACTGTTTGTTATCACAGACTTAACTTCTTGAAGAACTCCCTGTTCTACCAGCTCTTCTATTGTTCGATTTAATTCTTCTTTGGCCATTTTAATTTATTGGATATTGACGTTGAGGCTTATGTATTACACCTATTATTTCATGTGCATATTTATCACTTACTTTTCCACACTCATTTTTATATTTCCTATACGGAGCTTTTCCCATGAATTGTATTAATTCATTTTTCGCTTCTTTTGATCCTATCATTTTGTTTCATATTCTATTTAATTCGTGTTCGATATTTAATTTTTTTTTTTTTTAATCTCAGGACCTTTTTTTAGATCTCTAGCAGCTAATAAGTTTTCTATACCCTTTAACATCTTAATGCCGAATTTATCTCCTATTTGTTTCTTTTCTATATTTCTATTATAAGCTTGAATTAAAATACTATCTGTAAATTGTATTGGCTCTGTTATAGTGGTCACATCTGCTCCTGTATCCAAAAATACTCTCCTTCTAAATCAACAAATAAATGTTCTTCATATGCTATTACTCTCTGGTCATAAATGTTCCGTTTTAACAGACCAAATGTCCTTCATTGTGGTACTTTTTGTTTTTTCTCTATTACTCCTGTTTCATTCCCTACATTTGACTGCATATCTTTTTAGACTATTGTCTTTATCAAAATTATTATTATTATTATTTTTTAAATAGTTCTGTCTAAGACGAGAGATCTACTGCCTGAACACACATTAAATTTGATTCTTCTGTTTTACACTTTTGAATCACACGGCTTCTTTCTTCTGGAGTCATTTTTCTTCATCTATCTTCTGAAATATAATTTGATTTTCCAGGATTACTTCCTATGTCATTTTTTCCTATTCTTGTATTATTTTTCTCACCTTTATTTTTTTTTTTTCTTTGTCTAATTTGAAAATGAGTATTATATGTTTTTCCTTCACTCACTTTTGTATTCTGCTTTTTCAACAGATTAACTTTTTGTTGTTTTTGCCTAAGCATATTTTGGGATTCTTCTTTTCACTATTCTTACATGGTGATAACTCAGATCAAAAGCTAGTCTCTCTTCTATTTATTTCTTAGCTACAGTATTCTAAAATTGCTATTAACTTATATCCGCCTGGAATATTTCATCCTACATCTCTTAATAACCTTACTTTATCTGTCATAGGTATCTCTTCTTCTATCGATAACCATACACTTAACAATGGAACTTGATCTTTAGACGCATTTATTAACATTTCCTTCCATTGCGTATATTTGTCCTCTGTTCCGGTTAAATTCCTCACCCTCTCTATAACTGTTGCTGAAATTGCATGACCTGTACATGTATGGACTAAAGCGAGCTATAGCTTCACAACCTAAATTTGCATTCTCTGCCGCTTTTATAATCCGATCTGTATAAGCATTATGATTTTCTCCTGCCTTTTTAGATCCTATTTGCTGTCTAACTGCCTCCGTTAACTACAGTTCTAATAACTTTGCCTGTATATCATTTTACTCCTCTCTACTCTGTTGTGGAGTTGTAAATTCTAATCGCTTCGCTGGAGTCTCCCACATTCCGATTTCTAGTTTTGCTATAGCCTGCCGACCCCTCACAGTATTCAACTCCCTCCTTATTTGCTTTAGTTCTACGTTTAAGCTTTTTATCTCTTTTCCATCTCTCTAATTATTTTCTGTTAAATTCAAACCCTTTTGGCATATAATTTGTGTACCTATTTTTAACCATTCATTTTACCTCGCTTATCTTAGTGGCATAAGGTGACTGGCTTGCTGTTCGCATTTGCCTGTAAGTTAAATTATTTTCAGGAACAATCTTCCTAACTCGTTTTCTTCTTAAATCTCTTCCTTTCTTATTGCTAGTGGGATCTTTATACTTAGTTACTTTAATTTCTATTTCTGGTCATTCACTTTAAATTTGTTTGGTCACTCTTCTTAATTGCAATCCACCTCCTTTTTTTCTAATGTAGTCTTGTATCTTATCATATTTCTAACTGTATTTCACTACTTTTACTTTCTTTAGTTAGTGTTGACTAATAAGAGTCTTTTTCTTTTCTTCTTTACTACTCATTTCTATTTCTTACTGGTTTTCGGAGCTCCCTTCTGTCTCTCTGTGGCAAAAACTGCCGTTCAGGGGTTTTTATTACTCCCTTTCTCTCATTGTAAGTTTGTTTTTAGTTTTCTCTATTCTTGTTGTTCATTAACAGTCTTATTTTATCAATTGCCTTTCTAGTCTACTTATTTTTCTAGTTAGCATTCCTTTATCATTGCTATTCCAAAATGTCTAAACTGTCCTATCGTTATTAAGGTTAAATGTATTATTTTAACCTCTCAACTGATTGCAATTTCAATCAAGGACTACATTATTGTTTTATCTTTTAATTTTGAGTATTTTATAGTACGCAACTTCGCCATGCAGTCTGTCATTACGGCATGCACTACAAAATTCCAGTAAGGCGATCCAGTCGTAATTCTAAAGAATCCTGGACTCTGCATACCTAACTATTTTTGTGTATTTTCTATCTCTCTTTACGCCTGTTCTTCTAGCAGTCTAAAAACGGCACTTATCTGTACGGGTTCTTTTTCAATAACCACAATTCCTCCTCTAGTTTTTCTGAAAGATTTCCTTCTTCAGGTTTTAAGCTAATTATTTCCTTATCTTCTTTTTTACTACTCTCCATTTTTACTTGCTTTCTTAGCACTGTATTATACTCTATTATTACTAGGCTATGTTATTTCCTATTGAATAAAAATTCAATATAATTAAAACTGAGAATCACTATCTCATTTTTCTTAAACTTTACAGTTTTTAATGTCTCTGGATGGTTACCAAATTATCCCAAATCGTTTTTTCTTCTTTAAACCAACATTCTCTTCTTTTACGGCACTACTCTAACATACGCGTATTTAAGAATCTTTAGTCCTGCATACTTGTATGTTTCGGGGCCTCACCATCATTTAGTGGAGCGTCCCCCACTTGACAGTTTTATAGCCCCTTCTAAGTTTCACAAAAACTTAGCTAATCTCAGGAAGCGCTTTCCCTTCAGAGATTTTTAGTTTTGTGCGCGCACACAACCCTTTCTGGGTCGTATAAATAACTCTTTTTGAATTATTTTTAGTTTTCGAGTTTCCTATAGGTTTTCCCTACCTATTAAACTTTATATGTTCGTGCCTAAATCGTATTAGCTGAGTTGAGCAAGTGATCATTGATCCTGGCCAGAAATCAATGGTCAATATGCCCCCCCAACACGTTGGGCGCCATGTTTTGCGGTGCTCAATTTCCTACACCTTCTACCTTATTTTGTTTATTCTCAGGTTAGGTAAAGATAGTCGAATCTGCCCTATCGTATAAGTAATTTTCATACTCACACCATAGGCTTCAGAAGACTCCTCCGTGGTCTGTTCGGTTCAAGTCTATCAATCAGAGTCTTTTGGCAGGCAGGCTTCTTGGTTATAATAAAGTATAATTTTATTGTCTATAGGTTATATATTTTACATACAAATACTACTATATAAAATAAAGAAATATAAAAGAAAATAAATTACTATCTTAGTCGTTCGAAGGCTTCAATGGCAGGTCGTCATGTCAGGTCGTCTGGCACCGGAGAAGCTGTTGCAGAACCAGCATCTGATGTCCTCTTCGTACTTCAGCCTTTTATACCCAGCAGGTGCATTCCAATGTCCTGAGATACCATGAGTTTTTGGAAATCCCCTAAGAAAGTACCTATATAACCTCTCTACATCTTCGCATTCTATCTTCTCCGGATTCTTCTCCTCTGCTTCACTCTACGCCTGTCTACTACAGAACACTCGACGGTAACATTTGAATTCCTCTTGGTCATTCTTTTTAGCAAAGCTCTTTCTAATACATGTTTATTTCCTAGCTATGTTCTTGCTAGTACATGTTATAAACCTTTTCTTAATAAATGCTTTAAAACAACAAGTATGGTGTTTTACTTAATAAACTACTTTCAATAAAACGTATACCATACAAATGTGTGGTGTTTTACTTAATAAACTACTTTCAATAAAACGTATACAATACAAGTGTGTGGTGTCTTTCTTAATAAACTACTTTCAATAAAACGTATACAATACAAGTGTGTGGTGTCTTTCTTAATGAAGCTACACAATACAAGTGTTGTATAGAAGAAAAGGACATACTTGCAACAGGAAAATTGCATATTTCATTAACAAAGTTTAGGACAATCCAGGATTGTAAGCGCACTCTGATCACCAACACCAGGATTGAAGAGAGGAACGAGTGGAACCTGGAATTTGGCTTTCATGGTCAGGAGATGTTTGCTCTCTTTGACGTTGTAAAATGACAGCTGACCGTCATCATAATCTAACAGAACTCCCAGTCGTTCAGGTCTCGGTGTCAGTGAGAGTTTAACTTGTGTTTCAGTGTTAATGTAAATGCCATTAGCACCGTCTGAACACAAGAAGCAGTAACCGTGGAGTGGACTTAAATAAACCTCCTCCCTTACGGTGTAAATTCCATGCATCACCACACCAATTAACCAGTAGTTTTTAGGAGGTGTATTTTCTTGTACCAAATCTACCTCCCAATAGTGACGACCAGAGGTGAATATTTGTGTGCCATATGCACATAATTGATATGGAAATCCTTCTGTGTGTTTATATCCTGGACTCTCCCTCACTGATTTACAGTCCTCAGAAACCTTCAGATCTGGATGTGAATGCTCACGGTCAATAGTGATCTCAACTGTGAGAAAAAAAAAAAAACCACAGCAACAATTATCTCAATAATCATCATGTATATGAGATGATATTTGCACATACTGTATCTGCATTTATTACTGAAATGGTCATACCTGCATGCTTCCTCAGTTCTTCTATGTTTACGTCTCCCACAACTAAAATAAACAAGGAGATTTTAGAAGGAGAAAAAACTATAGCAAACAACATCTAGTTATCAGTATGTAGCAGTGGAAACGTTGCATTATAATAATTCTCCATATTAAAGTTATACATTGGATTACATTTACATTATGTAGACTTGCATAGAAAGTGCATTTATTGTGTTTGCAATAGTTTGTAAAATATACAATTGCGTCTCAAAAGAAGAAGCCGATGAGCAACAGAAGAGGACAAAAGTGTTTTGTTTCTTATTAGGTTTTAGCGTAGTTATTGTTGCTAGGACACATTGTTTTGCTTACTGTCTTTACCATGGTAAACGCATGCTAAAGTCAAGTTTGTTCACGTGTGTTGCATGGCTTTTCAATTTCAGTTTGCTAAGTAGTAAGACATGGCCTGCTATATTAAATAACGAGGTATCAGGCAAGTATATAATTAGTTACAGCACAGCACCAGCGGCCGCATCAGCCCTTGTGTGAAGATCGACAAGTGTAAAGACCAGCTATTTCAGCTTGTTCTCATCTGATGTACTCACTATGTGCTTACGCAATCTTTATTGTTAAAAGCGCTATATAAATAAAGTTGACTTGACTTTCAAATCTCTACAACTACTACTAACACTTGTAAATCACTAACTGTACGTTGGAGGCAGCACAATGTCCTCTACTACCTAACTGTCTTTTCCAATTGGTCTCTGGAACTGCCAGTCTCTTCTCATTCCAACCAGATGATCTGGCGGTAGCTGTTCACATTGCAGCCTGTCTGACAGACGTTTCTGGCTGGATGAATGAATGAATGAATGATGCATTTGTATAGCGCTTTCATTGTGTATTTCCATACACCCAAAGCACTTTACAATCATATGGGGGGATCTCTCCTCAACCATCACCAGTGTGCAGCATCCACGTGGATGATGCGTCAGCAGCCACAGTACAACGGCGCCGGTGCGCTCACCACACACCAGCTACAGGTGGAGAGGAGAGAGTGATGGAGCCAATTTAATGGAAGGGGATTATTAGGAGGCCATGATTGACTAGGGCCAGTGGAGGGAATTTGGCCAGGACACCGGGGTTACACCCCTACTCTTTACGAGAAGTGTCATGGGATTTTTTGTGACCACAGAGAGTCAGGACCTCGGTTTAACGTCTCATCCGAAGGACGGTGCTTTTTTTTTTTACAGTATAGTGTCCCCATCACTATACTGGGGCATTAGGACCCACATAGACCACAGGGTGAGCACCCCCTGCTGGCCTCACTAACACCTCTTCCAACAGCAACCTAGTTTTCCGAGGAGGTCTCCCATCCAGGTACTGACCAGGCTCAGCCCTGCTTAGCTTCAGTGAGCAACCGATCTTGGGCTGCAGGGTGATATGGCTGATAAGGACCATCACCTTCAACACAACTTGGCTAAGACAGAACTATGAGAATGGTCTTTAACGAGATGAAGAGAGGTGTGACTTAGGCCCTCTTCATCTTGTTGAAGACCATTCTCACAGTTCTGTCTTTCATTTTCACAGACCATTTGCACTGGCTGCCATTAGCTGCTCGCATCAAATTTAAGGTACTGATGTTTGCCTACAAGACAACCACTGGCTCTGCACCAGTATATACTTGCTAGTTCAGACTTGCATGCCTTCCAGAAGCTTGCGTTCTGTAAGTGAACGATGCCACGTGGTGCCATCCCAAAGACACACTAAATCACTCTTGATTGACCTTTTCCTGGATTGTTCCTAACTGGTGGGACAACCTGCCTATCTCAATTCGGTCAGCAATTTCCAAAAAAACATTCTGTGCGTCTTTTTCATCACCACCTGTCCAATTAATACTAGCACTTACTACAGCATCTATTATATTCTATTCTATAAGTTTATTTCTAATTTATTAAAGGGGTCATTGGGTGCAAAACTAACTTTTACATGTGGTTTGAACATTAATGTGTGTTGGTAGTTTGTGAACACAACCACCCTACAATGATAAAAATCCACTCAGTGGTATTTTTTTTAATCTTTAAAAATAAGGAAGACTCTAATTGTGTGATTGAGGTGTTCTGTTGTTGGATGTAATAATGAACACAGCAGTCGTCATTTACTACCGACATCTGAGCCTCTGAAGACGCAGAGGTTTAACATTACTTGTGCATATATCTTGGTGTGAATCATTCCTGATGCAGCTTCACCCACAGCAGAAGTGAGTATAACGGTTTTTATGCATCTTTGCAAATGGCCTTTCTTAATAATGTGCTTGTTGGCAAGTTTCGCTGATAAACGCGGCTAAATGCGGATAAATGCGGCTAAAGTAAACATTACAGACCCTAATCCCTCAGCAGAGAGGGGCAGGGCGAGCAGAGCTCGGTGGTATTTAAAGGGGCCATGTCTTAAATGAGCTGAAATTTTGCAGAGCTGATTTTGACAAGGTACAGGGGTGTTTTTTACACTACTATTAGTAATTTTTAACAAAAGTGTGATAGAGACTTTTCATTAAGACCCTAAGGAATCATATGAACTTGTGGAAAATGGGCATCCGATGACCCCTTTAAAAAGATTAGACTGAGACTTGTCAAAGCATGTGCATACTGCTGCTCTCTTGTTGGTCTGATTGCTTCTATTGTTCTCCTTAAACATCCAAGATGGCAGCACAGTTGGACTCCGTGGCTATTCCGGTCTCAAAGATGGTGTTTTTTTTTTGTCAGTTACATCCATGTGCACACAAACACAGCAGTGAGAAGTGAACAAACACACACCCGGTGCAGTGGGCAGCCATTGCTTCAGCACCCTGGGAGCAATTGGTGGTTCGGTGCCTTGCTCAAGGGCACCTCAGTCATGGTACTGAAGGTGGAAAGAGTGCTGTTCATTCACAATCCCCACCTTCAATTCCTGTCAGTACGGGAATTGAACTGGCGACCTTTGGGTTACAAGCCCAACTCTCTAACCATTAGGCCATGGTTACAAGACCCCACCCATTCCTTCCATAGTCTCTTCCAGCTCTTGCCATGAGGAAGACAGTACTGGAGCATCAAAATTGGCAGGGTGGGATTTTCATGCCAAATCACTCCCCTGTACATACGGGTATATAAGATGGCGGCGTGCATACACTCATTCAGACTTCTGATTTGGAGTCTTCGCTGACACAGAGCGTTCACTGGTGAAGATAAGAAGAGAAGCTTATTTGTTTAACCAGCTCCCGCTGGCAATCTACATTTCAGCGAGGCACTGCCTTGTGCTGTGGTCCTTCCCTGGGCAGACCGAACTAAAAGAGAAAATTTCTAACACCGTCATCGAGAGAATCTCTGAAACACGGGATATCTTTCTGGCCGTGTGCTTTTGGATGTGGTGCATATATGGCTTCCTTAGAGGGTCACGATCTCTGTCTTACGTGCCTGGGCTGTGATCACGTATTTACAGCCCAGTTTGGCGGGCCGTAATAGCCCCTCAGCTGTGCTGGTTAAAGATCAGGGTGACCTGAGGGTTACAAAGCAGGATGTTCCACCGGAAAACCCCCCACAGAAGTCCAGCTTCGTTGAGTTGCCAAAGGATGGCGTTCACTCGTCTCACAGCAAGCCTAGCGTCTCCTTTGGTACTCCAGAGGAAGACAGAATGTCCATCGCTGCATCAAAGGAGGGGCTTTCTATGGGGGGAGGGGCTTTCAAAACTGCTTTCAATGATTTGTTCAGAGTTTGACGGTTTTGCTATTGCAGGGGATTTTAATGTCAAGCATTTCTGCAGACTCTGTTGATCTTCTCCTGGAGTCCTTTAACTCAAAAGTTAAGAATGTCAAGACCGCTTTGTAAGTAATCTTCCTGACTTATCTGAATTCCTCAGCATATCCAATAGCTCAGAAAAACTTGATGATGTAATAGAAACTATGGACTCTCTCTTTTCTAGCACTTTAGATACAGTTGCTCCAGTGCGCCTAAAAAAGATTAAGAAAAACAGTCTAACACCGTGGTATAACGATCATACCCGCGCCCTAAAGAGAAAAGCACGAAAAACGGAACGCAGCTGGAGGAAAACAAAACTAGATGTTTTTCGTATTGCTTGGCGTGAATGTAATTTATCTTATAGGAAAGCATTAAAAACTGCCAGATCGGATTACTTTTCATCTCTCTTAGAAGAAAACAAACATAACCCTAGGTATTTGTTCAATACTGTGGTTAAATTAACTAAAAATATAGCAGCAACAGGTTTAGACATTTCCCAAAAGCACAGCAGTAATGACTTTATGACGTACTTTACCTCCAAGATAGACACTATTAGAGATAAAATTGTAACCATACAGCCGCCCGCTACAGTATCGCATCAGATAGTGCGTTGTAGATCTCCTGAGGAACAATTCCATTCATTCTCTATTATAGGAGAGGAGGAATTGTATAAACTTGTTAAATCATCTAAACCCACAACATGTATGTTAGACCCTATTCCATCTAAGCTACTAAAGGAGGTACTTCCAGAAGTCATAGATCCTCTTCTGAATATTATTAATTCGTCACTATCATTAGGATATGTCCCCAAAACCTTCAAAATAGCTGTTATTAAGCCACTCATTAAAAAACCACAACTTGACCCCTATGAATTAATTAACTACAGACCAATTTCGAATCTCCCTTTTCTGTCAAAGATACTAGAAAAGGTAGTATCCTCACAATTATGCTCCTTCTTAGAGAAAAATGGTATCTGCGAGGATTTCCAGTCAGGTTTTAGACCATATCATAGTACTGAGACTGCTCTAATTAGAGTAACAAATGACCTGCTATTGTCAAGCGATCGTGGTTGCATCTCTCTATTAGTGCTACTGGATCTTAGTGCCGCATTTGATACTATTGACCACAACATTCTTTTAAATAGACTTGAAAATTATGTAGGCATTAGTGGTAGTGCACTGGCATGGTTCAAATCGTACTTATCTGACCGTCATCAGTTTGTGGCAATAAATGAAGAGGTATCATTTAGATCGCAAGTGCAGTATGGAGTACCTCAAGGCTCAGTGCTAGGGCCATTACTTTTTACACTTTACATGTTACCCTTGGGAGATATCATCAGGAAACATGGTGTTAGCTTTCATTGTTACGCTGATGATACTCAGCTCTATATTTCTTCGCAGCCCGGCAAAACATATCCATTCGAAAAACTAACAGAATGCATAGCTGATATTAAAAACTGGATGGCGAATAACTTCTTACTGTTAAATTCTGAAAAAACAGAGGTATTAATTATTAGACCTAAAACCTCCACAAGTAATGACCTAAAACACAGTCTAATACTAGATGGCTGCTCTGTAAATTCGTCGTCATCAGTTAGGAACCTAGGCGTCCTATTCGATAGCAATCTCTCCTTTGAAAGCCACATTTCTAGCATCTGCAAAACCGCATTTTTCCATCTTAAAAATATATCGAAATTACGACCTATGCTATCAATGTCAAATGCTGAAACATTAATTCATGCGTTCATGACCTCAAGGATAGATTATTGTAATGCTTTATTGGGTGGTTGTTCTGCACGCTTAATAAACAAACTCCAGCTGGTCCAAAATGCAGCAGCTAGAGTTCTTACTAGAACCAGAAAGTATGAGCATATTAGCCCGGTTCTGTCAGCACTGCATTGGCTCCCTATAAAACATCGTATAGATTTTAAAATCTTGCTAATTACTTATAAAGCCCTCAATGGTTTAGCTCCTCAGTACTTGAACGAGCTCCTATCGTATTATAGTCCTTCACGTCCGCTGCGTTCTCAAAATTCTGGCAATTTGATAATACCTAGAATATCAAAATCAACTGCCGGCGGCAGATCATTTTCTTATCTAGCGCCTAAACTCTGGAACAATCTACCTAACACTGTTCGGGAGGCAGACACACTCTGTCAGTTTAAATCTAGATTAAAGACACATCTCTTTAACCTGGCTTACACATAAAATCATTAACACATTTCTATAATTCAAATCCGTTAAAGGATTGTTAGGCTGCATTAATTAGGTCAACCGGAACCGAAAACACCTCCCATAACACCTGATGCACTCGTTGCATCGTAAAAAGAATGGCATCTACGCTAATATTAGTCTGTTTCATTCTTATTCCGAGGTCACCGTAGCCTCCAGACCCAGCCTGTATCCGGATCAGATGGTCACTCCAGTCCCCCGGATCCAGTCCGTACCCAGCTTAGATCGTGGATCACCACCTAGAGATGACTTCAATAGCCGTGGATGTCAACCAGATGAGCTCCAAGGCGGATCATCAATGAAGACCTCGCCAACCTAGACGGCCATCGGCGCTACACCACAGGATCCTGATGAGTTCTCTACAATCAGACATTGGTACAAACTGTTGTTTGGTCTGGCCAGAGGAGAACTGGTCCCCCGACTGAGCCTGGTTTCTCCCAAGGTTTTTTTCTCCATTTCTGTCACCTGTGGAGTTTTGGTTCCTTGCCGCTGTCACCTCTGGCTTGCTTAGTTGGGGACATTTTCCAGCGATATCGTATACTATTTGAACTGAACTGACGATGATATCACTGAATTCATTGATGAACTGCCTTTAACTGAAAATTGATTGTTACAATAATGCGTTACTTACACACTATTGTGCTGTTTAAATACTGTGCAGTTGCTTTGACACAATCTGTATTGTAAAAGGCGCTATATAAATAAAGGTGACTTGACTTGACTTGACATTGCACCTGTGAAGGTCAGACAGATGACTGGCAAGAAATCACAGTGGAGAAAATCAACAGCAGTACAGAGTATGAAAAGACAATGTAGAAAAGCTGAGCGGATGTGGCGAAAGACGAAACTTGAAATTCACTATAGCATATATAAAGACAGCCTTCATGATTTCAATGTTAAACTAGGTAAAGCTAGACAAACATTCTTCTCGAACATTATAAACAGCAACTTAAACAACACTCGGACTCTTTTTGCTACCGTTGAGAGACTAACAAACCCCCCTAGTCAGATCCCTATTGAAATGCAATCCGACAGCAAATGCAATGAGTTTGCTTCCTTCTTTTCTGAGAAGATCAAAAATATCAGAAAGACAATTAGCACACCCTCAAGTTATGCAGAGGTCAGACAGATTCGACCGCAATTTCAAAAAGTCGTTACTATGTCTGCTTTTGAAGCAATCGATAGCAACATTTTGGAGGAAATAGTACAGCACCTTAAATCATCAACCTGCTACCTTGACACACTTCCCACATCTTTTTTCAAAAGTGTGCTTAACTGTTTAGAAGTAGATCTCTTAGAAGTGGTGAACACCTCACTTCTCTCTGGGACTTTTCCAAACTCCCTGAAAACTGCAGCTGTTAAGCCCCTTCTGAGAAAGAGCAATCTTGATAACACCATACTGAGCAACTATAGACCAATATCAAATCTTCCTTTTATAGGCAAGATTATTGAAAAGGTTGTTTTTAATCAGCTGAACCACTACATAAACTCAAATGGATACCTGGACCATTTCCAATCTGGTTTCAGACCACATCATAGCACAGAGACAGAGCTCATAAAGATAATAAATGATATTCGCCTAAATTGTGATTCTGGCAAAATATCAGTGCTGGTATTACTAGATCTCAGTGCTGCGTTTGACACTGTCGATCATAACATTCTTCTAGATAGACTGGAAAACTGGGTCGGGCTTTCTGGGATGGTTCTAAATTGGTTCAGGTCATACTTAGAAGAGAGAGGCTACTATGTGAGTGTAGGAGAACATAAGTCTAAGTGGACGTCCATGACATGCGGAGTCCCACAAGGCTCAATTCTAGCGCCGCTGTTGTTCAGCCTGTATATGCTCCCACTAAGTCAAATAATGAGAAAGAACCAAATTGCATATCACAGCTATGCAGATGATACCCAGATTTACCTAGCCTTATCGCCAAATGACTACAGCCCCATTGACTCTCTCTGCCAATGCATTGATGAAATTAACAGTTGGATGTGCCAAAACTTTCTTCAGTTAAACAAGGAGAAAACGGAAGTCATTGCATTTGGAAACAAAGATGAAGTTCATAATGTAAATGCGTACCTTGACACTAGGGGTCAAAAAACTAAAAATCAAGTAAAGAATCTGGGTGTGATTCTGGAGTCAGACCTCAGTTTCAGTAGCCATGTCAAAGCAGTAACTAAATCAGCATACTATCATCTCAAAAACATTGCAAGAATTAGATGTTTTGTTTCCCGTCATGACTTGGAGAAACTTGTTCATGCCTTTATCACCAGCAGGGTGGACTATTGTAATGGTCTCCTCACCGGCCTTCCCAAGAAGACCATTAGACAGCTGCAGCTCATACAGAATGTTGCTGCCAGGATTCTGACTAGAACCAGAAAATCAGAGCATATCACACCAGTCCTCAGGTCCTTACACTGGCTTCCAGTTATGTTTAGGATCGATTTTAAAGTACTTCTACTCGTTTATAAAGCAGTCAATGGCCTAGGACCTACATACATTGCAGACATGCTCACTGAATACAAACCCAACAGACAACTCAGATCACTAGGATCGAGTCAGTTAGTAATATCAAGGGTTCACACAAAACAAGGGGAATCCGCTTTTAGCTACTATGCCGCCCGCAGTTGGAACCAGCTTCCAGAAAAGATCAGATGTGCTAATACTGTACATTAGACACATTTAAATGCAGACTCAAAACTCATCTGTTTAGTTGTGCATTTATTGAATGAGCACTGTGCTATGTCCGAACAGATTGCATTATTTTATAATCATTTCTACTGTTTTAATAAATTTTTAAATCAAATTTTAAATCATTTAAAATGTTCTTAAATCTTCTATTTTTATTGTTGTGATTTATTATATTATGATTTTAATTCCTCTTATGTACAGCACTTTGAATTACCAATGTGTATGAAATGTGCTATATAAATAAACTTGCTTTGCCTTGCCTTGATGCTGATGAGTCTGCTGAGCAGCCCCCCTCTGCGGCAGCTGCTCAGTCGGAGTCTGATGTTGAACTTGGCGGCATCGGGTTAGAGGTGTCTAAGCCTCCCTCTCCTGAAAGCTTAAGGCTTGATGATTGGTTTCTGGGTACATGTAGCGATGTCCCACCTTGCTCCACCCAAAGTGCTCACCAAGACGTGGCTACCACAAGCTACCGTTCAAGTTGTTAACCTCGAAGTGCATTTTTTTTGTCTATGCGTCACCAGAATTGGTTTGAAGCCAGCGAACTGAAGGATGCTACTTTCATGCCTTGATCTGGGTTTGCTTTCGAGGGTCAGGCATACACTACGAATCAAAAGTTTAGACACACTTCCCCATTCTCTTTAAACAGTGTAGAGATACACTACCAGCAAAAGTTTGAACACAAAGTCCTCCATTTTGGCATGTCCCTGTCTCCCCGCATCCTCAGCTATCTTGGTGACTGGCTGATAATAGCTCATTTGTGAGATTTGATGTGTGAGAATAGGGACTTGGTGCTCCAGCACCTCAGCCATCTGGGCTTCAGGTCAACTGGGAGAAGAGCAAGCTCTCCCCTGCAGAGCATCTCTTTTCTCAGTATGGAGATGGATTTGGTCAACAACACAGCGTGCCTCATGATCAGTGGTGAACTGTCTGAGACTTTCTCAGGCACAAGACAGCGGCCTCCAGGAGGTTTTCCAGAGGCTCCTGGGACATATGACAGCCGCGGTCACACCGATCAGCTTGCTCCACATGTGACCACTTCAACGCTGGCTATACGACAGAGATGGCCATGGCACCATGGGACGCTCCCGATTGGCACTACCCCTGAATGTAGCTGCCTCTTCAGGCCCCTGGTCAGACCCTGTGTTCCTACGGGTACAAGTGCCCCTAGGCCAGGTGTCAAGGCACATAGTGGTCAACGCAGACGCCTCCCAGATAGGCTGGGGGACTGCAGTGGTATATCAATTGCCTCGAGTTGCTAACAGTACTTCTTGCTCTACGCCAGTTCCTTTCTGCTGCTGTGAGCCAGACACGTGCTAGTCCATACAGGCAAAACAGCAACTGTAGTATACATCAACCACCAGGCTGATTTACGCTGCCATCGAATGTTGCAACTTGCCCGCTGTCTCCTCTGGAGTCAGACGGCTCAAATCAAAGTGCGTTGTTCACTTTCCAGGAGAGCGTGATCGTGCAGCATGCACCATGCAAAGTGCTCTCATGATAGCTCAACCTTTCCTGGAGAATGACGACACCATCCCTAGGTGGTCCAGCTCATGTGGAGTCAAATTGGAGAGGCTCAGATAAATCTGTTTCCTCCCAGAAACCCTCCAATTGTCAGCTTCTCTAACGAGGCCCCCCTCGACAGGGACACACTGGTACTTAGCTGACCCCGGGGTCCCTCAAGTACCCCCTTTTCCCCAGTGAGCCTCCTTGCCAGACCTTGTGAATGGAGGACGAGGAGCAGGTTCCGCTGCTTGCGCCTTACTGGCCCCCCTCCTTGGAAGAATTCCCTGAGGAGGGACCTCCTTCTCAGGGGATGGGCACCATCTGGCACCCACGCCCTGATCTATGGAACCTACATTTGTGGCTTCTGGTCAGGATGTGGTAGACCTCACTGGCCTTGTAAAAATAAAAAAAACTCCTAGATCAGTGGAGAGCTCTTCGAGCCACTTGGTTCAGTCGAGCTGAAATACCTGTCGCTTAAGACTTTGCTCCTGACCACGCTCGCCTCCATCAAGAGGGTGTGGGACCTGCAAGCATTTTCAGTCAATGAGAAGTGCTTTGAATAAACATACCGGCTAACTCTCACGTGACCTTGAGACCCCGGCCTACTTATGTGTCCAAGGTTCCCATCACTCCCTTCCGGGATCAGGTGGTGAACTTGCAAGCTCTGCTCCCGGGGGAGGCAGACCTGACTTGCTGTGTCCTGTTTGCAAACCTGCACATTTACGTGGACCGCACCTGAAGCTTCAGCGCTCTGAGCAGCTCTTTTGTTTGCTTTGGGGAACAGCAGAAAGGAAAGGTTGTCTCCAACAGAGGTTGACCCATTGGGTGGTACTTGCCATCACTTTGGTGTTCGAGTCCAAAGGTGAGCCTATGCGCTGGCGCACAGCACCTCTCTAGCAGACATAGGTAGAGGTGTGGGCTGGGCAACACCCAATACCTTCGCTAGATTTTATAATCTGCGCATTTGAGCCTGCATCCTCCCGTGTGGTAAGGTAACATCAGGTAATTTGCAAGAGGACGGATCGGTGTCGGCTTGCTGCGCCATTCTTTACGGATCCGTGTGCTGTTCCCACAACTGTTCCCTATTGGTTAACTTGTGGTTCTTCGTGCCCCGCAGCCCAGACTAGGATGGAGTAGTCCGTGACTGTGCTCCGGTAGGGGGTCTCCTTCGCCCACTCTGGTTGGGGCATCATGTCTCAGTATTCTCCACAGTGACTTCACTGTGTTTGTGAGGAAGACAAAAGGAGGTTGTGATGGACTTCAGGAGAAACTCTGAGGTAAAACCTCCCTTTTGCCATGTCCCTGTCTCCCTGCGTCTTTTCCAAAAACTCTCAGAAGGTTGCTCTAGCTCTGCTTTGGAAGCAAGGCATCCGCATCCTCAGCTTTTTTGGCGACTGGCTGATAATAGTTTCCCTTCATATATCTATGACTTAGGTATATTCTTTCTTTCTATTCCACATGACTGAAGTTCTCCGTCCCCCCAACGGTTGCTTCAGAAAATCTGGCACACAGGGTGTTGGGCAGGTAACGTGTTCAAGTCCATCTATTCCAACACACTTGCCTGTCAGCATTTGTGCCCCAACTACGTAACACGGTTTAGAATTGTGGCATTTTCCATGGGTAGATCCAAAATACGTCACTCGACAAAACGTTGGAGTAAACAACTGAGAGGGAATGTCTAGGTTACATCTGTAACCCCCGTTCCCTGAAGGAGGGAACGAAGAAGTTATGTCCCCCTGCCACAATCCTGGACTGCGCTGACTGTGAGGTTAAGGCTCGGCTGCTCAGCAGAAACCTGAATTAGTGTATGCACGCCGCCATCTTATATACCCGTATGTACGGGGTAGTGGCTAGGCATGCAAATTCCACTCGCCAATTTTCAATGGCCTTTTCTCTTTAGCTCAGAGGTGATAGAGCTCCTGAGTACGATCCCAAATACGTCACTGGACATAACGTCTCCGATCCCTCCTTACAGATGTAACCTAGACGATTACCGCTCTTAGTAGGTTAACTATGTATAGGTTTATAATCGTTACTTCTATTGTTATATGTATTTATTTATGTCAGTTAACCACTGTCAGAAAAGATTCTTCTGATTCATGAAACTTTGTATGTTAAATTAAGTTCATGTTACTTACTTTCACCAACTGGTTTCTTCCCTGCAAAACAGAATCAGAAATATCAACACATCAGAATCAGAAGGAGCTGTGTTACCTAGTGTGCTTACACACAAGCAGGGCCGGCCCATGGCATAGGCGGAATAGGCAAATGCTAGGGGTGCTGCTGATCCCTGATTTTTTTTTTTTAACTATGTATTTTTTTTTACTACCAATACTACTTCAAAGCTTTGATTTTAAAATATATAAAAAAAGGATTGTCACACAAAAACAACTATTTTATAGCTCTCCAGACTTCGAAGCATGATCAATCTTCCCCCACACAGCCGCACTTCCATGTACCTGATTCAGTTACCTGATTGTGACATTCAATAATAAATTACCACTATGTCAAAAAGACCGAACCCCTCTAGTGCCCAAGGGGGAAAAAATAATAGAAAAAGAAGGAAAACGGCACAAAGTCAGATTTAACGTTATTTAATTAATGATGATCATATAAATAAAATAGATAAGGTAAAAGTTTGTGAACAAATTTTATGTTGGCCTAGTCTAAAAGTTTAAAATAGGGTAATAGCTAACAATGTCTGGAGTTCCAGAGATCCGAGATTTTTGTGTCACATGATTCAAAATGTTTTTACGCTATAGTTGTGTGGTAGCCTATTTGGCTATTTATGGCATTTTTGTAATGCTTGTTTATAACTGGGCTTATTAAAAATAACATTTTAAGTAAAATTCACTTTAAAGATGTACATTTCTCAGTTTAATTTGTGGTGATAATGTTAGAAATGGCTGTAGTTTAGTAGAACATTGCTGCCATCTACTGGAAATTGAACACTTCAAAATTATTTTTAAGATTAAACAGTAAAGTTACTGTATGCTAGAAGTGTTCGCATAAAACTGTATTAGTTTTGTGCATGAATACCAGATGTAATTATTCTTGCTGTTTGTGTTTAATTTATAATGCGACTAAGGCAGCTATTTTATAGTTTCACTGGAAATAATTTAAAATAAGGTTAATTTTCCATAACTAACATGAACAAAAGTAATTATTAGTGTTGCAAATGTATTGTTCATTGTAAGTTCAAGTTAGTTAATACATTCACTAATGTTAACAAATGATGTCTTATTGTAAGTGTTACCATTTCACTATCATCATCTTTTTTTAAATAAGAAATTGTAACATCCAATAGACACATTTAATCCCAATTCTATTTTCTACCCCTTCGCCTTCCCCTCGCCCCTTCCCCTTGTCCCTTGAAACAAAGTGGAAAGGGGAAGGGCTAAAATATTTCCCCTAAGAAATGGGACACCAGTACGACACTTATACGTCATCATACGTTGTCGCTAGTTCCTCATGTTACGTCAGAGGACATGCGCAGATGTTTATCACTCATTCCAAGATGTCAAAAATGTTGTCATGTTGCAAAAAGTACAAATGTACGGTGTACGCACCGTTCATTCACATGTGGCCGTAAGCAAAACAAACAACGCATTATCACATGCGCAGCAAATTGCTAATCAGTGTAGTGGTGCCGGGAGAAGTGCTATATGCTTCATTTGTGAATTTCGTTTTGAACTTTCTATTTGAACGCATTCGTTTACTGGATCCTTGGACTAAAATGTTCACAGGGGTTCACTGGATTAAGAAATTTCTGATCGTAAAAATCTGCTTCTTTTTATTTGTAAGGTATCGTTTTTATTATAATGTACTGATTTAAATTACTGGTGCGGGAGACGGAGCGGGCGCAGGTGCATTAGGCGCAATCATCAAATACATTTCAAAGCAAGCCGGCGCCACGGCCCTGACTGCATCATGACTGCCTTTATTTTGAGTTTTTAGCAAATATTTACATTTATTCACATGACTGGATGTGGTGGACTGCCATGATGTTGGCTAATGCAGGACACTACTGAATAATGCGAATCAGAGGGGATTTAAAAAGTGGAAGTGTGTATGCACCGTATACCTGCGTACACCCTCCACTTCACCACCGTTGCAAATTGCCGTGCCACTGGTCTTTCGTGTTTCTAACATGCAGTCAAGTGTATATGACATAAACATATATTTTGTAATATCGGGCAATCAGTGCTATCTGCTAGCAAACTTAAGCGTTTTTTTGCAAACGTTTATTTACAAAACAAAACCATAAACACAAACACAAGATTGAAGGTAATATACATCTAATGAAACATTGTCATGAAAATGCTTATTAAAGGCAAAAATTATTTATATTTATGAGTCTGCTTGCTCAAGTGAGCAGCCATGTTGGAAATTTCTCTTAGCCCTTCATTTGAAGTGAGGTCCTGAGAAATCTTCGTTTGGAGGGCTATCTGGCCCTTCCCCTTACCTCTACCCCTCCAACCAAAAGAGAAATGAGACACCCCTACCCCTTCACGTGAACGCGCCAAACGGAGGGGTAGGGCTAAGTGTAGGGGTAAGGGGTAGAATTGGGATTGAGCCTTACTCCTCCATTTCTCTCTTCATATGCACTTTTATAATATCTAGCTATGCAGTTTCTGTGTGAATGTTTGAACACAATGATTATTGGTGGAATGGGCTGTTAGGCAAGGGGCGCCAGGTAAAATCTAACCTAGGGAAGCAAATTGGCCAGGGCCGGCCCTGCACACAAGGAATTTGCCTTTGGTGCAAAAACTTCCAAGTATAGGTTCTGACAAGACAAATAATGAAGTGATTAAAAATTAAAATACAAAAACAATACACAATAGACAAAAAGACAATATACAGGAAATGTATGTTAGTGAATAACATACGTATAAATATAACACATGAGATGATGGATAAAGAAAACTTGAAGATTAATTCTTCTGTTACCTGTTAGTCTCTCTCTGTATTTGTACAGGATAAAGGCAACCAAACCCAAGCCCAGAAGAGCAAAAATGAAAAGAGTGAAGAAAAGAGCCTTCCATGGACCTGATGAATCTGAAAAACAGAAACCAGATGGATCTATTCTATACACGTAGAAACATACTTTTAAAGCTCTTGTCAACATAAAAAAATAGTTTGCAACCTATTTTTCTTCTAAAGCAGGATTGAAAACAAAATGTAGTATTTGAATTGATTGGATGGTTGAAAAGTAAGAGGGAATGATGACTAACAAGAAAACTGACAGAGCACAATAAGACCAGAAACAAGCATTTAGGAATGTATGCTGATATATTATAAATTATATTTGTACAAATATAAATTAAATAAACCTTTAGTTAAGGTCATAGGGGAAAAAAAATAAAAATACTGGAAATTATCACAGGCCCGGTGTTCAAGCAATCTTGGTTACTTCCTTTGAGATATCTACAATTAATGTTATCTACAGTGTACAATGTAATGTTCTCTAACCTGAAGAGATGACGGCCTGTACGCCAATGCTACTTTGTTTTAACTCTCCAGTTCTAAGGGACATTGAACATGAAATCACTTGAGCATCTGAGCGAGAGACGGCTATCCAGCTGTGGACAGAGAACATCTCATCTGCTCCACGACTGTGAGATGATCCTCCAGGTTGGAGAACCCTTCTGTCATCTGATACCCATGCAACATTGGGTTCTGGATACCAACCGCTGGACTTGCAGCTGATGTTCACACGTTCATCATCAAGAGGCTTTGGAAATAGGACAGGAGTGGATCCTAAAGCTGGAGGAGAGAAAGATGTTCAGATCTTCTCCAGACACAAAAACTGCATATAGTAGGTTTATTGTTTAACAGTGTAATTCTCTTCTGATATTTGAATGATTTTCCAGGGTCCTAAAACAGTTGCTGAACTGAAGCTGAGCATACACTGTGTGATTTTTGTCCGATTTTGAAATGATTTCTTAGGTGTGCGACAGGGGTGTAGCCACGGGTGTGCCGGTGCCACCCACAGTGGCAGCTGGCACACCTAAAAATAGATGTAGAAATATTTTTTTATAATCTTAATAAACATGAATGACGCTAAAGAGGGGCTAGCAACTGTTTCAACCCCCCCCCCCCCCCCCCCAAAAAAAAAAAAAAAGCACCCACACACATAAAAAATAAATAAAAGAAAAACCTTTGACTCATTACACATGCATAACTTGTGCATTGCAATATAATGTGACGTGATTAGCACACTTTCAAAATGTCACAGCGTTTTATTTTAACAACAAAAATGGCTAAGTAGGCCTGCCCCTGACTAAAGAATTCTCTAGTCAACTACTCATATGTTTACGTAAAATTTATTAATATAATAACCTACTAATTTGTAGGTTGTCTCAGCAGATCCCAAGAAGGTCGACGCCATATACCAAGCCGACAAGCCAAAGGATGCTGCAGAGGTCAGAAGTCTTTTGGGCATGACTGCTCACGGTTCATCCCTAATTTCGCTACAGTAACAGAGCCCCTTCGGATAGCTTACGAGGAAGAACACGACCTGGCAGTGGGACGCAGAACAGGATGCAGCACTGAGCACACTGAGAGAGAATCTTACCAGCGAGACCACGATGGCATACTTTAAGCCGAACAGATAAACAGAGCTCATCGTTGACGCTAGTCCAGTCGGGCTAGGGGCAATACTGCTGCAAAAAGACAAAGAAAAGAAACATGTCTTTGCATATGCTAGCCGAGCACTCAGTGACGTTGAGAGGTGCTACTCTAAAACAGAGCGTGAATCGCTCGCAATTGTATGGAGCTGCGAACACTTTCATCTCTACATCTACGGCAAAGAGTTCACAATGGTGACGGATCATAAGCCGCTCGAACTCATCTGGAACAACCCAAGGTCCAAGCCGCCTGCCCGCATCGAGCGATGGGGACTCCGGCTGCAGCCATACAACCCCAAAATAGAATATAGGAAAGGGACTGATAGTCCAGCAGACTACTTGTCCCGCCATCCAATCCCAGCACAGACACCTACCAAAAACACCCGTGCCACAAAAGTGGCTGAATAATATGTAAACTTCATCATGCAGAACAACACATGCAACATTACAAAAGGTTAGTGCTCTCATACGCAACAATGCATGGCACACAGTCACGAAAGACACCGCGCTAAGACAGTATGAATATGTGAAAAGCGAGCTCACAGTATCACACGAAAATGACATCATACTTAAAGTCCATGTTGCAAGTTAAAAAAAAATTCGAGATAAACATATATTCGTGTATGAAAATACAATACAAATCGTTAATGCAGGATTTGAAAATATTTTACAAGACGTAAGGGCACAAATTTAGAAGACAAAGTGACGATTTCCTGGACCGCTCTCAAAAACAGCTTTTTTTCCAGACCGCGTCATATGACGTCACGACAGGTAGTCGTTCGCCTAGCTCTGTTGCTATTCAGTAGGAGCAGTCGTGAGTTAGTGTGTTTTCAGTCGTTATTTTTAATTTCAATTGATCATTGTCATGGTAAATTATTGTGTTTATGGAGGGTGTGCAAACTCCAGCCTGTCAGGACATCATGTCCACGGGTTTACTTACAATGAAAAGAACGGCGCTGTCTTCCGGATCTGGGTGCGTTTGTGCGGGTGAAGAGACGAGCCTATACTAATGCATCTGCTTCGAAAAACGCGTTCACTTTACACCGGAGGATTATCATCCCGGCGATATGATACAGTTCAATATGGGATGCTGAAGCAAGAACCAAGTGAGGGTCAAAACTGTTGCAGTTTCTTCAGTGCACACAGCAGCTTCATCGGCCCCGCGGTCAGCCTGGTTCGTCCGAAGCCGTCAGAGATGCAGACGAATACGTGAAATGTGTACCGTAAGTCTTGTTTTTTCTTCTCATAACTTCGCAAAACGACCAAATCCGTGAATATATTTATTTAAATAATGAGACACAACGAGATGTGTATAAGTCGAGGTAAAGCACTGTAGCTAGCTTGTAACGTTAGGCATTAGCAATGTAAGTTTAAGAACCATGTAAAAATGGTAACGTTACCATATGAGAAGGCATTACTGTCACGACCACACACACAGGGAGAAGGTGAGTATCTTTCAAGGTATTTATTAACAAACGTGCACAGTTCAACACACGTGCAAACGGGTGAATAAAGGTCTGTGGTCAAATCTTCAAACACAACACAACAGGTGAGTTCAAGTTCATAAGTAGTATAGCGTTAGCAACAGTCACTTCCCTTTAACACGAGTAACGTGTTTCATAGGAGATCATCGGGGAAATCCACGAGGAGCATTTGATGTGTTTCACAGGAGAACATCAGAGCAATCCACGAGGAGCACAGGAGAACATTGGAATTATCCACGAGGAGCACAGGAGAGACAACAGGAGGGGGAGAAGATCCACAGAGAAACATCCATGCAACTTCGATACCAGCCGCTGAGTGAATGTTTGGGGAGAGTATTTGAAGGGAGTGGTGATTACAGGTGCAGGTGACGGTGATAGAGCTCTGGTGATGGGCGTGGTGCAGTGATTGGGACTGAGGGAACGTGCTGAGGGTGTGACATAGCCCCCCCCCCAAGGGGCGGCTTCCAGACGCTCCAAAAAACAGGAAGAAACAGTCCAGGGGAGCGGTGGGGGGGCCAGGAGACTGAGGCAGAACAGGTTGGGCAAAGTCCCTCCAGAGCAGAGCAGGAGATTCAGGAACCCTCCAGGGCAGAGCCGAAGGCGGAGCAAGGGGTTTAGGAGCCCTCCAGGGCGGAGCAGGAGGCGGAGCGGCCCTCCAGGGCGGAGCAGGAGGCACAGGAGCCCTCCAGGGTGGTTTGGGAGGCGCAGGAGCCCTCCAGGGCGGAACAGGGGGCCGCATCATGGACAGGGACCTGGGGAGAGCAGAGATAGAGGAGGCAGACAGAGCAGGGAGGAGCCAGATGGTAGTCCAGAGTCCAGCCCGGACGAAGCCCCAGAGCGGAGTCGAAGGAGGGAGGAGCCATGGTGGAGAGATGGCAGATGACACCCTGGGGACGAGCGATGGAGACGGAGCTACTGGCAGAGGTGACCCAGGTGGAGCCGAGCAGACGGAGGGCCAGGGTGACACAGAGGTTCCAGAGGGCCAAGGCGGAGCTGATGGCTCAGGCGACTGAGGCGGAGATGTGGATCCGGAAGACCGCAGCAGAGCCGGAGCGACAGAGGACAAAGGCGGAGCTGATGGCTCAGGCGACTGAGGCGGAGATGTGGATCCGGAAGACCGCAGCAGAGCCGGAGCGACAGAGGACAAAGGCGGAGCTGGAGGGAAGGAGGAGCCTGACAGAGCCGGAGGGACAGAGTGACAAGGCGAAGCCGGAGGAATGGAGTCCCGAGGCGGCGGATGGTCGACGACTGACCAAGGCGGAGCCGGAGGGACGAGGGAGCCCGGTGGAGCTGGTGGGATGACGGGCCACGGTGGAGATGAGGGAGCCAGGAGCCAAGGCGGAGCCGGGGGGACGAGGGAGCCCGGTGGAGCTGGTGGGATGACGGGCCACGGTGGAGATGAGGGAGCCAAGAGCCAAGGCGGAGCCGAAGGGTCGGAGGACCGAGGTGGAGTCCAGGACTCGGAGGCTGGAGGTAGAGACTGGGGATCGACCTGCCTAGGCGGAGCTGGAGCCTGGGAGTCCCGAGATGGGTCCACAATCCTGGATGGCGCAGCCTGAGGGAGAGCTGAGGGACAGACAGGCACTAGCAGAGACAGGGCTGAGGAACTGGCTGCTTTGAGTGGAGGCGGGAGAGGGAGGCTGGGTGGGAACTTCAGAGACTCTGGACGGCTGGACGGGACCAGCGCGGATTCAGGAGAACTGGACAAGACCAGTGGAGATTCTGGACGGCTGGGCGGAACCAGCGGGGACTCAGGACGGCTGGGCGGAACCAGCGGGGACTCAGGACGGCTGGGCGGAACCAGCGGGGACTCAGGACGGCTGGGCGGAACCAGCGAAGGCTCTGGAAGGCTGGATTGCACCAACGGGGGCTCTGGGCGGCGTTCTTGAGGTGCGGGCTCTGGACGGTGCTCTTGAGGAGCGGGCTCTGGACGGCGCTCTTGAGGAGCGGGCTCTGGACGGCGCTCTTGAGGAGCGGGCTCTGGACGGCGCTCTTGAGGAGCGGGCTCTGGACGGCGCTCTTGAGGAGCGGGCTCTGGACGGCGCTCTTGAGGAGCGGGCTCTGGACGGCTGGACGACCCCAGCGGAGATTCAGGAGGGCTGGGCGTCTCCAGCGGAGACACTGAAAGAGCTAGCTCTGGGCGAGCGGTCACTGGAGGGCGCTCTGGCGGCGCAGTCACTGGAGGGCGCTCTGGCGGCGCAGTCACTGGAGGGACATCGGCCATTTTGGCCGGGGAAACCGGAACGTCGGCCATTTTGCGAGCTAGCATGGCCGCCCGCACTGACCTCAATGGTGGGTCGCGCACGCTGGCCATCAGGATTGGCCACGACGTAGGAGGGTTGGTCGCGGGCTCCAGGCTGGCAAGGTGGGAGAAGCTATTGGTTTGGTATGTGAGGGGTTCAGGCGGGGGGTAAGCCGGCAAGACGGGCTGGGTTTCGTAGTGGGTTGGATGAGGAAACTTACCATCACTCTTTATTTCTTTAACCTCGATACTAGAGCCATTTATATAAAGAGTGAGGTTGATTAGTTCAATCAAGGAAAAATCAAATATGGGGGAGTTGCATCGGATTGTTTCCGCATCCAAACCCATACGAAACACCACAGCAAGAGCGAAGTCAGGCCAGCTTACCTGATGGGAGAGCTCAAGGAATTCCTCCACATACCACTCCAATGTTCGCCCACCTTGCCGTAGGTTCCGTAGCCTGTCCTCAGCGTCCGACAGTTTTAATGCTTCGGGAGAGACACCGCTGAATGCTGCGTTCGCCTCCATGAGTGAGCTGAAGAAATAATTTTTTGCAGGGCTGGTATCCTGTCACGACCACACACACAGGGAGAAGGTGAGTATCTTTCAAGGTATTTATTAACAAACGTGCACAGTTCAACACACGTGCAAACGGGTGAATAAAGGTCTGTGGTCAAATCTTCAAACACAACACAACAGGTGAGTTCAAGTTCATAAGTAGTATAGCGTTAGCAACAGTCACTTCCCTTTAACACGAGTAACGTGTTTCATAGGAGATCATCGGGGAAATCCACGAGGAGCATTTGATGTGTTTCACAGGAGAACATCAGAGCAATCCACGAGGAGCACAGGAGAACATTGGAATTATCCACGAGGAGCACAGGAGAGACAACAGGAGGGGGAGAAGATCCACAGAGAAACATCCATGCAACTTCGATACCAGCCGCTGAGTGAATGTTTGGGGAGAGTATTTGAAGGGAGTGGTGATTACAGGTGCAGGTGACGGTGATAGAGCTCTGGTGATGGGCGTGGTGCAGTGATTGGGACTGAGGGAACGTGCTGAGGGTGTGACAATTACTGGTCAGTTATCCTCCGTTTGTTAATATTATAATCATCAAGTCTACAGCTTAGTCACATTGTTTGCACAGCTAATTTGTGATTTTTTTTGTCATGTGTGTTTTTAGGGTTTTGGGAGACATTGCAAGACATGAGGATGTGTGAAGATCTGAAGCAGTGGAGCCAGCTGTTATTAACCACCTCTAAAATAACACATTAGTGTGATAACCACACTGAAAATATTTTTCTTTCAGTTGTATATGTTTGGTACATCTACATATATTAACAGTTGCAATGTTGTGTGTTTTAAGTTGGGTATTAACCGTACTATGAAATAATATTTACGATTTATTGCTGCATAAATTAAACTGAATTGAATGAGCCATAAATGCAGATCTGCTTGATATATATGTGTTGTTGACCTCATAAAAACATTTATACATTAAGACAATTTGTTATTGTGATTATTTTTTTATTGATTGTCACCAAAATGGGGCCATTCAAAACCTTTATAAAGTAATCCTTCCTCTGTAACATGTTTAATAGCTGACACAACACATGCAGGTAAGGGCTTCCTGATGAATACCAGCAGACAACTTGACTGTATGCTGTCAATATTAATTGTCTTATACCAATGGCATTAAAAAGTTTTACTTTATAGGTATTTGTGACCTAAATATAGTCAACCTGTAATTGAGATTACATTTTACTGTTTATTTGTACGTACAAGTATTTTGATCAGAGTAATAAATTATCTCTACCATAAACTTACTCATGCCTTTGCCTGAAATGCATATAAGCTATCTATTTTGATTTCAGACAGCAAGCCTCAAAGTGCAGAGTCAGAGACAGCACATTAAGTTTGGGGGCATTTCCCATAGAAGCATTTAATAAAACAAAAAGGTGTTTATCTCTCGCGTGCGCGGTAATAAGAACCCGCTATACCACGTAACGTTGGATATTAACGAGTATGACACGCTTCATCCACGATTATTCGTTTGTGTTACTGGTAAGTAGAATCAATACTTCTAGGTGACCAATGCTATAATTTTGCCCGATTAGATATCGTCAGCTAACACTGATCTCTCTCAGACACCTGCCCTGTTCTCCTCACATTACAACTTAATTTGTCTCTGACCGTTGTTCTTTTTAATCCTGCCATGTCCCTGCTCTCTTGGCCACATAACCGGCTCATATTTGTGTCTGTGGTTCGTCAAACGAGTGTAAATAAACATTTTAAATGTTCTCTGCGTCCGAACAGTCATTGCGATCCATTGTTTTCCTATGGTTTACATTGACCGCTCTACCGGCCGTGACGTCACTGCCGCTTTTGCCAGTTTTTCAGATGCGGAAGTAAAATTCTCTCTCAAAAACAACTCCAGAAGCCTAAATAGCGTATTTTGAATTATATTTTCAAGAAAAACTGGTTCCTACACTCTTTATCTACACGTTCATTCACAGTGATCTTCAACTTGAAAGTTGGACTTTAAGGGCTCCAGAATCGTTATTCCCTCCTCACTCGAGCACAGAGTACTTCAGCTCGCCCACGAGGCACATCAGGGAATTACAAAAACAAAGGCCCTCCTGAGAGTGAAGGTGTGGTTCCCAGGCATCGACCAACAGGCCGAGGCAATGGTCAGAAACTGTTTAGCATGTCAAGCCACCACACCTGAAACGCACACAGAACCTTTGCAGATGTCAGACCTCCCTGATACAGTCTGGCAAGATGTAAGTGCATACTTTTATGGCCCACTACCAACAGGTGAACACCTGCTAGTCATCGTAGATGAATACTTCCGATACCCAGTGGTGGAAGTCATACACTCCACCTCTGCAAATTCTGTCATCCCTGTCATAGATAAAATCTTTTCTATGTTTGGCATCCCCAGATCTGTGAAAACAGTTAACAGCCCCCCATTCACAAGTGAGCAGTTCAGCAAGTTCTCCAACCTGGTGACATGGTGTTGTGCTCTCAACCCAGGTGCAACAAACTCACAGCAACATACAACCACAAGCCGTACGAAGTAACCACAGTCAAAGGCTCTATGGTCAGCGCTAAGCGGGATGGACACCGAGTGACAAGAAATTCATCCTTCTTCAAAAAGTTTGACCTTGGCCTGCATGACACATCGACAGCAGAAGAGGATGAAGAAGTCACTGCTGACACAGTCCCAGTGTTGGCAAGATACCCTGCTAGGCACCGACAGCCTCCACAGTACCTCAGAGACTTTGTCACAGCTTAAAAAAAAAAAAAAAAAAAAAAGCGTAACATGGACTGAGTAGTACTTAATTGATCTATTATACTGAAGCATTCTATTTGTTTATTTCATAGCATCTTGTTGTTGATTACAGACCAAGTGAATGTTGTGTTTTGACTACAGACTAAGTGAATGTTTAGTTGTTGATTACTCAAGTAACTGGAAGAGGAAACAACTTAACTGAGTTCATGAGTTAAAAAAAAAAGAAGTGATGTAACATTCAGATTATATTAGTAAACTTGCACGTACTGTTTACGTCATTACGATGGTATAGGTGTCTGTCGGAGGGATATGTTCACGATGTTTGAGAGCGGATGTTGATGTGCGTTCCCCAGTAATAAAGCACTGTATGCGAAGCTCCGTCTGATAATTTTATAATAGACTATCCAAATTTCACTCATAAATACTACACTAATTAATCCTTTAATATATAGCCTTTTCTTCACTCAAGTGGACACATATAATGAGTATCTGGGGCGAAAGAAAACATTTAAATTATTTATTAATAAACTAGTGCTTTCTTCTCAGTCAGTGTCAGCTAAAAAGTTGAAGTTGCTGAATGGTGATGCTGCACTCGCCATCTCCACATGAACATGGCTACCTTTTCATTCTGACTACGTAATCAGATATATATTTTTTTAATTGGGTTGTTTAATATAGGCTACATTTCAAGTGAAGCAAGTAGTCGGTTCATTGCTGTGATGCGCTCAATTTCACAGAGACTGCAGGGGCCTCATTTATAAAGACTTGTGTAGAAACCATCCTTGATTTTATCTAAGAACTTTTCTGATTTGATCGTAAGAGCGATTCAGAGAAAACGAACATACGCACGAAATCCATGCGTACGCCAGTCATTCGGTTATAAATCACAAATGATCGTGGAATTGTGTGCAGCTGAATGTTCCGCCGTCGAAACGCCCCTGCTTAATTAATTAACATATAAAATGAGCTCATTCCTAAAGCAAAAACTCTGTGACAATGGCAAATAAAAAGGAGCGCAAGAAATCAAATTATAGTGAGGCTGAACTATCTGCAATACCAGGCATTACCACAAGGAAACGGTCGTACGCCAAGCTGGAATCTGACGTGGAGATAAGTACTTTTCCACGTCAAAGACGGTTTTTATAAATCTGTACTTTGACGTGGATTTGATCGTACGAACACTCTAAGATCAAATCAGTGCGTAAGAAAGTTTTATAAACGAGGCCCCAGGAGATGGCAGAAAGTGCATCTTGTTTCTTTCCTTTATTTCACAAAAGCACAACATTTAGGTGTTATCATGAGTGTATATAAATCAGAAAAAGTTATTTCCGCAGGGGAAAAAAAATACAAGTGATTGCGCAGGCGCCTCCATGTCATGCAGTAAGCGCGATAAGGTAATACATTTGATACGTGTGAAGTATGTGTCCATTTAGATGTTCATATAATCTAAAAGAAGAAGCTGTGGGGATGTCCGAAACAGGATCAGTAATGTGGAAAAATTCTAATTCTCTCTTTCTCTCTTTCTTTCTTTCTTTCTTTTTTTATTGTTTACAAAATTTTACTTTCTAAGGGTTTAGAGATATTTTGCTCACTGTTGAGCAGGGGTGTCAAACTCAGTTCCTGGAGGGCTCGCAGCACTGCAGAATTTTGTTCTAACACACATACTATGCAGTTTTCAATTAAGCCTAAAGGACTTGATTAATAAGATCAAATTTCCAAATTATGTTCTTCTACAGGTTTCCCTCAGGGGTGCGTTCTTTCCCCTCTGCTTTTTATTTTAAACACTTATGATTGCAGGAGTACATTTGACAGTAGGTATACTGAAGTTTGCAGTTGACACTGTCATTGCAAATCTCCTAGCAAATTAGGAGACATCTAATGGACCTGTGGAGGAGGATTTTGTTTCTTGGTGTGCGAACTAGCCTAAACTACAACCAAAGATATGATTATATAATAGAGTCAATCATTTTAGAGTAAACAGAATCTATTTAAATATCACAATATTATCAGTGCCACGATCTCTAGCTGTAGTGCCCTCTAGCAAAGCTTATGGGCACTCCAGCTAGAGATAATGGCACTGATAAGAGTAAAATATTTCAGGAAAATACATAGTATGGAATGTAGGGACAAACTCCACACTGCAGGCTCATCCACTCCCGTCGGGAGCCTGGTGAAGGGTGCCGATTAAGGGACAGGGTGATAGTGATAGTTCGGGGAAGAGGCAGCCGAGTCGTCACAGGGACAGATGCTAATTTGCATGAAAGACACTGGGAAATGGCACACCCTCTACATTGCGCAAAATACCTCTAAACTTTTAGAATCTGTATTATCTTTTAGTCTACTACTTGTAAGATTGAGATCATTGTACCAGTTGCCCTGAGACAATTCAAATGATACCAAACGTGTAGAACTATGCAATATTATTCTATTGACTATTCTGAGTGAAGTGAGTGAAGGTAGATGGATGAGTGGAAGGAAGTGGATGCGAAGGAACTAATGTATATGGAAACAAATGTCTTTATGTTAATACACTGTGTGTATTGTCCATATCTCAGAAGATCAAAGTTTCTTGAGGTTCTCTTACAATAATAACTTATAAAGCCCTAAATTGTTTAGCTCACTGGTCTTAAACTCAATTCTTGGAGGGCCACAGCTCTGCACATTTTAGCTCCAACCCTAATCAAAGACACCTGATCCAGCTAACCCAGGTTTTCAGAATAACTAGAAACTTCCAAGCAGGTGTGAGTTGGAGCTGGTTGGAGCTAAACTCTGCATAGCTGAGGCCCCTTCAGGAATTGAGTTTGAGACCCTTGGTTTAGTTCCTCACTACTTGAGGGAAAAGAGAAAGGGAAAGGACATGATGTGTGACCAAGTATACTTGGATTTTGTGCTCTGCATTTAACCCATTTAAGTGCACACACACTGTGAACACACGCCTGGAGAAGTGGGCAGCCATATTGTTGCAGTGCCTGGGAAGATGTGGTATTGAAGGTGGAAAAGAGCGCTGATCATTCACTCCCCCTGCTGGACCTGAGATTCAAGTCTGTAAGCTTAAACCTGCTCAGAAGCAGGTTTTCTCATGTGTGCCCTCAATAACGATAAGTCAATTTCAGTCTGTTTCTCATATAAAGCAATGGTAACACTTGGAATTTAATGCACAAGTCATATGTATGAGTTTTGTATCAACAGTCCTATTTGAGAGCACAAGGAGGAGAGACTTTTAATGTTTGGCTAAACTGTGGCTTTATAGATGCTTAGAAAACAGGTTACTCACCAGTTATATTTAGATGCACCACCTGGCTGTCATATGCTGTGTCTCCACTCACATAACAGCGAAATGGACCTTCATCCTGAAGTGTGAGTTTCTCCAGCCGTAGAGAGACATCTCCAACCTTCAGTCCACCAGACTGATCTGACCACAGCATCAAGGAGGTTCGGTTTTTGAACTGTTCCTCCTGTATGTCCTGGATCATCCTATGTTTATAGTGGAGAACAGGGTTGCTGAACTGATCCTGACGGTACCAGCGGATCTCCAGAGCTTCAGCGTTCTCCGGAGGAGAGATCCGGCAGGACAGAATCACTGTGGATCCCACATGAGCCACTACAGGATCACCAGGAACCACTAAGGTAAGCGAGACTGAGAGACATATAAAGATATATATATATATATATATATATATATATATATATATATATATATATATATATGAGCAATATCACACTCATAGACGTGAGATATGGCTGTATATCGGCACAGCTGTGTGGGTAATCTATGTCTATGAGTGTCATATTGCATATATACAACCGTTCGACGGCACAAGTGTGTAAATACATAAGAAAGAACAACGGAGTGTCTTTAAAGGCCCTCTTTTGTGCAAAACTACTTCCTTCCACCACTGATTCAAATCTAAAGTTGACAGTTTGACAGCTGAGCTCAAGCCTTTGTTACTAATCTCAAAATGTCACTTTAGAACTAGTAACAAAGGAACACTGAGTTGCTACATTAAATGCTTATTGTATCACTGCATTAAAAGCTTACTGTATTATGTAGCATATTATACCCAGTTGTATGACACATTTGAATGACTATACTGAATGAAATAGAATTGCTAGTGTCCATGTATTTAATTTATTTCTGTAACCCTGGGTGCCTAAACTCAGTCCTGGAGGGCCGGTGTCCTGCAGAGTTTAGCTCCAACTTGCCTCAACACACCTGCTGGTAAGTTTCTAGTAGGGATGGTTCGATACATGTATCGGTACCGTTCGGTTCTCGGACAAATTCCAAATGGAAGTGATCATTCCTATCACATTTGTAGGGGGACTTAGGGCACGTGCAGGTCATAATGTAGTCGTTTGCAATGCACTTGGCGAAGGGAGCGATGTTATTTCCTCATTTTCTTCAGCTGGGATGTTTACGTGACAACACAGCATGGTCTCTGTCAGCAGATGTTGCTGTCTTTTTATTGTTAGCATAACTAAACGAATCTGCTTAGTGCTGACAGACGCGGGTGTGTTCGACTTAAAGCGGGGCTGCAGCGACCGATCTGTTTATGACGTCAAAATACTGCGAAAGGGCTTGACAGCTGATGGTTCCATATTCTCGTTATAATAACTCTCGCGTTGCTCTGATGTCATACATCAGTGCCTGCAGCGCCGCTTCAAGTCAAACACACCCCTCTGCTGAAAAAACCAGCATATGCTGGTTAGGTATGTTTTGGTGCTGGTAGTGTTGTCAAAAGTCCCGGTACTTCGGTACCAAGTCGGTACTAAAAAAATTAAAACGTTACGGTACCAGGTTTTCTTAAGTACCGGTGGTACCGACTATCCGGTCAACCCGGTTCTTGATACGCTATACAAAAGGTGCGCTCTCACGCACTGCACAGTTGCGCTCTATTCAGCGGTGCTGCTGATGCCGCGGCTCTGACTCCACTTGTTGACAAAGAAGAGCCAGGCTTGCTCCAAATAGTTTGGATTTGCGGCTGAACAAGGCGAATATCATAGATCATCAAAAAACTATTTGCAAAAGATGTCGTCTAGGTTCTCTCGAAAGGAGGAAACATCAAACTTAAAACACCTCAAAGATCGACTCCGGGATCAAATGAAAGAGTTCAAGTAAGGTAATTTTCATTTTAATTTCATATTTAGAGCATTATTGCATATTTTAATTTGAATGTCAGACTGAAATAAACATCACCGTTTGTGTAGTGAATCGTTAGCATAAGCGCGGCTAACGCTAATATGCTGGGCCTTAGAATGAATTTGAACCAACACTCCTATAACTTTTGTTAAGAGTAAAAAAAATAAGGACATGATTTTATTTACTATTTTTTACACAAATGACATGTGTATCCAAAATATATGTGTTAGAGAATGTACAAATGTGTCGTTAACAATGTTTAAGTCCTTAATATTCGTCTGTCAGAAAACGTTCTAGGTTTATTCTTGACTGGATAAATATGAATGCAGTTTGGATTGAATAAAAGTACAATCAAATAAAACACGTTTTATCCCCTGTTTAGTTTGGTAATACTTTAAAATAAGATCAAATTCATGCATCATCTAACATAAACTTAAAGTAAGTGAAACATATTTTTACAACATTAATTCATGTTTGTGAATGTTATTTAATACAAAAAGACATGATCATGTTTGTTCATGTTTAACAGATTAATATGATTTTATGCATTAGTAAATGTTGAAATTAGCCTAACCTCACTAAGAATAATTGCCATGTAATGTTAACTACTGTTTATTGTTAGGCGATGTTATCTAACAAATGAAAATTGTAAAGTGTTTTTAATACTGCAGTTTTTATCTGTGATAGACACTTGTCTTAATATATGTATTCTTATCTTAATTTATTATAACAGCTGAGGTTAGTTTTTTACTGAAAATTCATATTTTGCTGGTGTCAATGATCTAATGTTGCATCTGGTCAGACTTAGGCCATGGCTTTACTTAAGTATATTATATTTCTTTTTACAGTTGCAGATTAAGGAAGATCATGAAAGACCCCAGCGAACTACAAAACAGACAACAGTGCAGATGTTTTTCAGCAACAGCAGCAGAAATATGACAAAAAGTTTTGGGTGAAGCTTGTTTACATTTTTTATGCCTGTAATTTATTTAGATGTTATTTCATTACTAAAATGTTTAAAAATACTTTTTTAACCTGTGAAAAAACTTTTAACAAAATTTTACATTAGTATAAAGAATGGCACTGTTTTTTGTACATTTTATTTTTTTTATTAATAAAAAATAGTGTGTTGCTCAATTAATATGTTATTGTGTTTTGCTTTGGTACCGAAATTAGTACCGAGAACCGTGGATTTTCAATGGTATTGGTACCGAATACTGAAATTTTGGTACCGTGACAACACTATGCTGGTTTTAGCTGGTTTATGCTGGTCCCTTGCTGGTTTATGCGGGTCCTTAGCTGGTTAATGCTGGTCCTTTGCTGGTTTATGCTGGTTTTAGCTGGTTTATGCTGGTCCTTTGCTGGTTAATGCTGGTCCTTTGCTGGTTTATGCTGGTCCTTTGCTGGTTTATGCTGGTTTTAGCTGGTTTATGCTGGTCCTTTGCTGGTTTATGCGGGTCCTTAGCTGGTTAATGCTGGTCCTTTGCTGGTTTATGCTGGTCATGTTGCTGGTCAAGGACCAGCATAAACCAGCAAAGGACCAGCATTAACCAGCAACATGACCAGCAAAAACCAGCAAAGGACCAGCATAAACCAGCAAAGGACCAACATAAACCAGCAAAGGACCAGCATAAACCAGCAAAGGACCAGCATAAACCAGCTAAAACCAGCATCCCAGCACCAAAACATACCTAACCAGCATATGCTGTTTTTTTTCAGCAGGGCCAGCACTAAGCAGATTCGCTTAGTCCCCCCACAAAGGTTATAGGGATGATCACTTCCATTTGGAATTAGTCCGAGAACCGAACGGTACCGATACACGTATCAAACCATCCCTAGTTTCTAGTATGCCTAGTAAGAGTTTGATTAGCTGCTTCAGGTGTGTCTAATTGGGGTTAGAGCTAATTCTGCAGAACACCAGGGGCCTGTTTCAGAAAAGAGGTTAAGTAAAAACCCAGAGTTTCTTTAAGTCTCCTCCTTTTTAAAGCAGAAGCAATGTGTCTTAACAATTATTAAGAATTAAAGTTAAGCATTGAAGTATGTGGATGTCTTTTTGGCTGGAGCTGTTGCCATGGTGAATCATAATTTCGGGGCTCCATTGATTATGTCTTTTCATAGTCGTGGTGCAAGCACTAAACTCAGAGTCAACTGACTCAGAGTGGATTGAACTAACTCAGTTCAGCTGTTCTGACACCAAAAACTCATTGTGTCCCAATTTAAGGTGAGTCAATTCAGAGTTCAAGTTTAAACTTATAGTTGGGTGAACCTCCTGGGACTGCTGTTAGAGAGTGTGTGTGTGTGTGTGTGTGTGTGTGTGTGTGTGTGTGTGTGTGTGTGTGTGTGTGTGTGTGTGTTTGTTTGAGAGAGAGAGTCTGTAAGAGTGTGAGTTTTGTGTTTCTGCCCCTGCCATTCCCACACAAGGTTGTAGCACTTTAATACATAAATGTGATCTAACAAAGGTAAAGGGCACATTTTGACCAAATATGCTGTTTATATTGCTTGTAATTGGGATGAAGCTGCAGTGGGTCCACAAGACCCACGCACACTTGCTGAGTAACAAAAATATGAACACCACACAAGGGTTAAGATGAATTTTGAAAGTGCATTTTTAAGCAGATTTATTTTATTTATTTTTTTGACTAACTAGGGTAGGCGATTTTGGAATGGCTACCCACATCCCTGCATAATTACGCCTCCTCCAAAACACATAGCCTAGGCTAACCATGATGAGAGACAGTGTTGGTGGAGGGTTGAATGCAGCACTGTCAGATTAGCTCATTTCTCATTAACCGGTGAGAAAACTTTACAGTAAAGGAGCACATAATATTGCAATAATAACACCTTCCATTCTCACTCGGTGTGTGGTAGCATAGCCTAATGGAACACACTGATGACATATCATGTCTGTGCAAACAGGGTGCGCAGAGGTATGCTAATGCATACACTGACAGGCAGTAGGATAGCCTTTTGTAATTTTCAGACTAAATAATCTGATTGGTCGAACATTTTATGGTCCTACGCCTTTCACAGACCATATAAATACATTTAGACCACTTAATTTATTGACTGCTAGATGCGAAAAATCAACTTTCAACCAGCCTAACAAAAATGTTTTTGAACCAAATCACAAACCCTAACGGGTGCAAAATCAACAAGGCAGGTTCTATTTTTGGCTTTATGTTATTGAACAACTGATCATTGAGTCCTACTGACAGTAAATACATATTGACAGTTAAAGGATTGACCGTTGGCGTTTTGGCCTTTTATTTCCATACATAACTTTCTTCTTCATTTGACCTTCCATTGTTTGAATAGTTTATTGTTCACCAATTGTTTGCTTATCAGTCTTTGCTCTTATAATTGTGTAATTGTATTGTATAATTGACTGGCATGAATGTAGTTTTTAAATGAACAATCTGCTTATTTTATTTTAGTAATATTTGTGACCCTGCACCACAAAACCAGTCATAAGTGTAAATTTGTCGAAACTGAGTTTCCTATGTAATCTGAAAGCTGAGTAAATAAGTTTCCATTGATATATTGTTTGTTAAAATAGGAAAATGTTTGTCTGAGATACAACTATTTGAACATCTGGAATCTGAGGGTGCAAAATATCTAAATATTGAGAAAATCGCCTTAAAATTTGTCCAAATGAAGCTCATAGCAATGCATACTACTAATCAAAAATCAAGTTTTTATATATTTATGGGAGAAAATGTACAAAATATCTTCATGGAACATGATCTTTACTTAATAAGCTACTGATTTTTGGCATAAAAGAAAAATCAATAATTTTGACCCACACAATGTATTTTTGGCTATTACTACAAATATACCTGTGCTACTTAAGATTGGTTTTGTGCTCCAGGGTCACATTTTATTTGATTTATTTATTGATTGATTGATTTTTTGAACGTCATGTTCATAGTGTCACATTACCGTAAACCACCTTCCATTGGCCAAAAATGTAATCTAGTGCCATCATATCCAATAGAAATTGAACATTTATACAAATATTCGATACATCTCATCTGGATTGCATATTTAAAACGTGTTTGTGGTGTTCTTATCTTACCAGAGGTCTCTATGAGGAGATTCACCACTAAAGCGATGATAATCGACAACATGTCTGTGGAAATACAGACAGACTCAAATAAAACAAACTCCCAGGGAGATTCTTCAGGAATAAATGACACGAGAGACATAATCGATCGGATTGCTGTATTCCATGAGAAAACGAACTCACCGGAGACAAAGACTCGTCCGTTAAATCACAATAACCTGGTTAGTTTAGATCAATTTGAGCCATTGGACGCGTTCAACACAATAATAGCGTCAAAAATAAACGATAAAATAGACAAAAATCAGTCAGAATCCAAACGTGCTCTTGCATGATTTGCATCCTGTTTTACTTTCGCTTTCTAAAAATGAGGTCAGATGGTGCTGCAATAACGTCATTCAATTTTGAATACACTTCATATCCGGTGTGATTCTGATTTTTTTTTATTTATTCTTTACTTACGGTGTGAACATACATATGCATGAAAACAGATCTGCCGCTAGGCGTGTAAAGATTTGTCAATTTTTTTCTTGTCGGACTGACTGTAGAAAAACATGTCAATAGCAAAAATGCGTATGTATAGTTATTAGTATGACAGCATGGACGTTCAGCTCCTTAGTATCTCCGGTGGAGGAGGAGAGAAGAAGCTTCATCATTCTGTTCCTCACTAATTCTTGAGACATAGGACAAACATGTCCTGCAATTGAGGTTTAAAAGTGAAATTATTTTCAATTGTAAATGTTATTATGAATTAATAATAAAATGTATTTAACACAATTACCCGCTTCAGTGTAATTTAATCATTATATATATATATATATATATATATATATATAATCTATGACTCTTGGGAAGGATTTAATCATTCATAATCAATAAAATAAATACAAAAGTAGTTTTTTTAATGATGACCTTGTTTTATCAAAAGCAACACTTAATAATATCTCATATCAAGGATATTCATAAGAGTCGTGTGACCGTGGGAAATTTTGGGAGCAGGCCTGGCTCCAGAACTAAATCCCTGAGGGTGCTTCTTGTATGTATTTGAGTACAAATACAAAATACTGTGTAAAAAAAACCGTATTTAAATACAAATACAGTATTTTGTATTTTTAAAATACACAAAATACATGTGAAATTGGCCGTCAAGTGCAGGCATCCTTATTAGGCTGAAATATATCTGGACATATTCTGAACGCAAAACAAAAACATTTAGATGTGTACTACTGATTAGAAATGATCTTCCCTTCCCCTGCCCTGTAGGAAAAACTAAACTATTTGTTTTCCCCCAAACATCTTTTATAACGTTGTATCACCATGACTTATATCATGACTTCAACTCAGTAAGAAGAACTCAATAACACAAAGTTGATAGATAAAAAACTATCAAAACTGTTAGTTTTCAGTTGTCAAGAATCAAATGTATTTCAAATCTTTCAAATCATTTCTTTTTATAAATCATGTAATTGTTTGCACATGGTTTCCAACACTTATTTTAGATTGAGTCCATATCAGCATATGATCATTCATTTATACACATACTCTGCAAACAAGTTCTTATGGAGTAACACAAAAATACAATCCAGATCAATGTTTTCTAAATTGTTTCAGCAGTTTCCTGAACACATGAGATTGATGTTCTCATGGGTTCCTCTGATCAACACTAGATGGAGCCACAGAATTATTTTCCCATCAGTCAGCGTTTGAGCGGTGAGTATAATGCACCAATCATGTGCAAACAGTGTGTGAGTTTGCTGTATCCCACAATGCAGCCTTCCATTTCCAGTGATGAATGAACCGGATAAACGCTTATTACTTGATCAGACCCGATTGGATTAAAAATACAAACCCAATTCCAAAAAAGTTGGGACACTACACATTGTGAATAAAAACATAATGCAATGATGTGGAAGTTTCAAATTTCCATATTTTATTCAGAATACAACATAGATGACATATCAAATGTTTAAACTGAGAAAATTTATAATTTTAAAGGAAAAATACTTTTTTTTTTTTTTTTTTTTTAATTTCATGGCATCAACACATCTCAAAAAAAGTTGGGACAAGGCCATGTTTACCACTGGCCTTGGGTTGTCCTTGTCCTCTTTAGTCCGGATGACATGGCGGGCGTCCCAGTTTTCCAAAAAAGAACTTCAAATTTTGATTGGTCTCACCACAGAACAGTTTTCCACTTTGCCACAGTCCATTTTAAATGAGCCTTGGCCCAGAGAAAACGCCTGCGCTTCTGGATCATGTTGAGATATGGCTACTTTTTTGACCTATAGAGTTTTAGCTGGCAACGGCGAATGGCACGGTGGATTGTGTTCACCGACAATGGACCCTGACGCACAGACATTGTTCCAGATTCTCTGAATCTTTGGATGATATTATGCACTGTAGATGATGATAACTTCAAACTCTTTGCAATTTTTCTCTGAGAAACTCCTTTCTGATATTACTCTACTATTTTTCGCTTTACTAATTTGAATCTTCCACATCATTGCATTATGTTTTAATCACAATTTGTACAGTGTCCCAACTTTTTTGGAATCAGGTTTGTACAAAATATGAAATGTGAGTACAACCATTTTAGTATATCTTCTCAAGGGACAATAATATATAAATAAAACGTGGATATATTTTAGAGTAGTCAATGTGCAGCTTGTATAGCAGTATAGATTTACTGTCCTCTGAAAATAACTCAACATACAGCCATTATTGTCAAAATAGTGAGTACTATTTAAATAGTGAGGACTCATAAAACTCATAATAAATGACTTTTCCAGTTTATCCCCACTTGATCAATTCCCTCTTCTACAGAGCATGTGTTCACAAAACATCTTAAGGCTAGAAGTAGCTAATAACTTGCCGATTTAGGAGAAAGTCTTAAAAATAATGGACTCTAAGAGTTTTTCACATTCACAAAAGTGTTTAGTGCTAAAACTAGCTCCTAAATCTGATCAAGACCAAATCACAAATGGTGCGAGAACACCAGCAGAACATCTGCCTCAGAACATAAACATTTTAGAAACATGCTGCATATGTTTTCCCACACATCTTTCTTGGTTTTTGGTCAAATTTTCCTTTGATTATATCCTTGTTTTCTTTAAAAAGTTGGGCAAGAAGTAGCATCTGTTCATGCATCCAGTTTGGTTTTCATTTACGTCTGCTAGTGCAAACATTGCTTTCCTATCAGCCATGATTATTCTACTCATAATTGAAAGGATGTTTATTTACATATTCACAAATTGTTTAAGAGAAGAACCCATGTAAGAGGCTGACGATTAGCTGAACATATACACTGTAAAAAAAAAAAATTGTTGAGTCTACTTAAAATAAGGTGTTACCCTGCTGCCTTAAAATTTTAAGTTAAGTCAACTCAAATAAGTTTAGTCAACATGAAAAGTTAAGTTGTACTAAGTGACATTTTAGATATTCGAGTTGACGAAATTAAAAAATTGTTTTGTTAAACTTAACAGCTGTGTTTGTTACCCGGATGCCTTAAACTTGTAAGTTGAATCAACTCAAATATCTACTGTAAGTTTCTACTGTAACTTTTTTTTTATAAGTTGACAAATTATTTTAAGTTGACTCAACAAATTTTTTTTTTTACAGTGTACTTGTTTAATTAGTCACACTTAACTTGCATTTTAAAATCTTTACTTGCTTGTGGCAACATTTTTATTTTCAACCCTTTATTTGAAAATGCCAACACAATATCCCGCTCTACAATATTTCTATAAATGAAATAAATAAAGACCCTTTTCCTATCAGCCAATCACAGTGTGCATAGTTAATGAGCATGCTGACATCATCCATAGCAGCGAGGTCAACCCCGCCCCCACTCTTAGCTTAAGACTTCTCTCTATTCCATAGTAAAAGTTTGTCTCAGCAGCTTTGGGAATACGTTTTAAAAGAACACTAATTGTTTTACTGCTATTTAAGAGAACTCTTAGTGGTAAGATAAATGTTTTGTGAATACGGGCCCAGATCTTCCATAGCTCTCAATGATAAACTGATATACTGTAAGTATCATCTGGCTTTTTTCTTAAAGTTCTCAAACACTTTCAGACACTTTTATTTTAAAATGCTCAGTTTATTTAATGAGGAGAGGAAACTCAGGAGTTACAGATCACAATGTCGTGTGATAAAAAAAATAATACAGTTTTAGATTTACATCTGTGTGTATTTGTAACAATTTGTCTTGTTTTATAAAATCACCTCAGCATTTCACTAATCATTATTAAAAAAAAAGAGCAACGACTTTAGTTGGTTTCATAAAATACATGTATTGCAAAGATATGAAAGTACACTGTTCATTCTATAGCATTCCTAAAAAAGAAGTTGTTAATGGTTTCTTGTCTACATGCATTTTTAACAGCACCAAGAAAAACAAACAAACACTTTATTTGAATACTTGTACAAAATGAGACATTCATATATTTACAGTTTTGCAAATGCGGTACAACACAGCTAAAATAAAAATCTAATACATGATCACAGGCATTTGCTCTAACGTTAAAATGTTTGCACATGTATGTAGATTGACGTCTTTTCAGAACAAAAGTAGGCCTTTCTGATCCCCCATCTGAACCCACTCCTAAACTTAACATGGTTGAAAACGCCCCTGTTTTGGCCTCAGCCACCGATCTGTTAACTCTCATATACTTGCATGTATGTGGATCTTGCTTGTATGCCCCCACCTCCCTCTTTAGCTGCCTTTGTATTTACATAATCAAAACAAACCTTTTTTTACCATTTTCATCCCTGTTTATCAATTTTATCCCAGTTGTACTTACTGTAGGCAGACATTTTCTCAGAAATTATAATTTCTGAGAAAATATAAATTAAATAATAATAATAATTATTATTATTAAATTAACACATTGTACATTATGATTATATGTTAGCAATTAGCTGAAGCTTCCGACTTGTCGATTTTAATGGATTCCCACTTAATGAACCAATATGAATGGTTTAGGTGTGGTCACATTAGCAAAATTGAAGCAAAGGCAAAGCGCAGTAACTACGCATTTGGTGTCAAAATTGAGTTAAGGCTTAAAATGGACTTTGTGACAACTGTTTGGTCTTGTGGCAAAGTCTCCTGGTTCAGTTTTGTCCCAGAGAAATGAGAGTGTTTCAGAGAAACGAGAGCGTCAACATGTTTGACTAACTGGCGTAAAAACTTTAAAGGCATTTTTCTCAGTTTCAGTGTTGGCGTAGTTACTGCACTTTGCCTTTGGAGGGCAGTGTAGCTTAGCTATATATGACACAAATTAATTACAAACCAAATAGTTTCTCTTAGTCTGTATGGAACTTTTCTCCCTCACAAGATTCCTTTGAATCTAAATAATCAATCTTTTAGTCTGTGTTGTTTTCTGTTGATGCGTGAGCATCGCTCTACCCGTTTAATAATTGTGGTAAGTCACTGCTTTTTAATTCTGTCAATTTTATGACAAAATTCGAACAGTAAATGTGGTTTTGTGACTCTTCGATGTGTGCTGACAAATGGCTGTAGATCATCTCTTCCTCTTTACTACTAGTTACAGCAGCAAATCATGAATAAATAATCATCAGAAGACACAGAACAACTCACTGAAATCAATCAGTGATTCAACCACAGAAAGAAAGTGTGTAAAATGTTTGTATATAAATCAGTTGTCAACTTTATATTTACAGTTTTGAAGGATGTTAATATGTTAAAAATGCAAATGTTATTGTAAAAGGCGTACCATTCTATTTTTATTTATTCAATGTCTGCCTATAAACTGTTATGTTAATATTGAAACTATATGATTTTTTGTTTTGTTTGTCTGCATGGGTCATGTTTTATGGCTGATAATGTTGATTTAGGTTTTTTCCTGCACTCTGACATTTTGTGTTGCTGTAATACTGCATTTGTCAGATGGAGCTGCTCCTCTCAGATTTTAAATCAACATCAGGAGGATTCAAATGTGCAGAACTTTGATTGATGTTGTCATTTGACATTGTATGATTGGATAATGTCGTCTCAAGTTGTCATAAATTAACGTTTGGTTGAATTTATGACGCTGTATTCAAGTTGTACATTTTATAAGTACACATAATCACTGGATATCAAACTCACTCTTAAAAAATGAATGTTGTCTGAATCATACTAGTACATTTTATGTCCTTCTGGTTAAACTGCATTGGTCAGTCAGGCTTCAGATTGGTTATTACTCGGTAAAAGTTGACTGGACTCTTCAGCTGATTCTACAGGTTCTGGACAATCCAGGATTCTAAGTGGACTATTATCACCAACACCAGGATTGAAGAGAGGAACGACTGATCCAGAGAATCTGGTGCTGATGGTCAGGAGATGTTTGCTCTCTTTGACGTTGTAAAATGACAGCTGACCGTCATCATAATCTAACAGAACTCCCAGTCGTTCAGGTCTCGGTGTCAGTGAGAGTTTAACTGGTGGATCAGTGTTGGTGTGAAAGCCATTAGGACCGTCTGAACACAAGAACCAGAAACCGTTTGATGGAGTTAAAGCAGATCTGTCTTTTAGGCGAAAATTCCCATGTTTCACCACACCAATTAACCAGTAGTTTTTAGGAGGTGTATTTTCTTGTGCCAGCTCTACCTCCCAATAGTGACGACCAGAGGTGAATGTTTGTGCTCCAGATGCACATAATTGATATGGAAATCCCTCTCCAGTGTGATGATATTCTTCACTGTCCCTCACGATTTTACAGTTCTTAGAAACCTTCAGATCTGGATGTAAATGCTCACGGTCAATAGTGATCTCAACTGTGAGGAAACAATAAATGAGCAACAATTTTTAATCCTCATGTATATGAGATGATATTTAGACATATATGCATAGATTACTGAGATGATGTCCTACCTGCATGTTTCCTCAGTTCTTCTATATTTACATCTCCTACAACTACAATGAAAAACAAGTAAATTGAGATTTTAGAGGTTAAAACCTACAGCTGTAGTTATCTAAAATTAACAGTGTCTAACAAAAATAAGAATAATGTTTCAGTATGAGAAGTGAATGATGCTCATGTGACTGTGGGAATCCTTTGTTGGAATTGCCATTGCTTCCTCGTCGTATTTTTCTGAATCTAATTATCAGTCTGAAATCTCTTCCCTTTCAAAGGTGATTTTAGATTTGAGAAAAGCCAGAAGTCGTATGGGACACCAAATCTGGGCTGTAGGGGAACTGAGTCACCTGGGTGATGTTTCACCAAAAAACTCTGATGTGAGATCTGATGCTTGGGCAGCCACATTGTCACCCATAGCTCCAGCCTTTTCATCGTATTGCATCTCTCATATTTTTGCTATTACATGGCTAGATAGTTTCTTGACAGCTCTTGTATGTTGTGTTTACAATAGTTTGTAAAATATACATTTGTGTCTAAAAATGTAGAATAACAAAACTGACTGGTTTTGTTGTTTCGTTTATTAATAACACTCTCATTTTCAGCATTATTTCACTGTGAGCCAAAACCTGCTGTTTTTTTTTTTCTGCAATAGACATGTAAATGCTTACGTCAGCAAATGTATAGCACAAGAACAAACAATGTCTTTAAATACCTTTTGGCAGTTTCTCCATAGTTTCCTCCTCGCAATCTAAAATAAGAAAAAGTATTAATCAGGCCCTTTTTTCTGATATTAATTTATATTGCTGTGAATGTGCAAACTAAAAGAATCATTTTATTTTATGATTCTTTAATATATTTGAATGTATTTCCGAATGCTCTCCATCTTTCCTGCCATGTGATCTGATGTTATTCTGGGTGCTCTGAGGTTTTTGTGTAAAACCAGCACATTTCATACTAAACCATAGTGTTTAAAGACAATAGAATTTCCCTTGTAAAATTATTTTTATAGTGATATTATTGGAGGAGACCCCCACCAGTTAAACACTGCCTGAAAGGATTTATCTGATTCATAACTGTGCTCAGATCATAAATGAAGTTCATGTTACTTACTTTCTTTAGCTGGTTTATTTCCTGCAAAACAGATTAGAAATATCAACACATGAGATGATGGATACATAAAACCTTAAAATGAAATTTGCTAGTTACCTGTTAGTTTCTCTCTGTATTTGTACAGGAAAAAGCCAACCAAACCCAGAAGAGCGAAAATTAAAAGGGTGAAGAAAAGAGCCTTCCATGGACCTGATGAAACATCTGAGAAACAGAAACCAGATGAAATTAAACACTTTCATAGCAAAATAATTCAATTACAATGTACTCTGTCAACATATGCTGTTCATGACCTATTTTCTTCTGAAACAGGATTGAGAGCAGAATGTAGAATGGTTTTTTTTTTTTAATTGATTGGATGGTTGAAAATAAGAGGGAATGATGGCATCCAAGAAAATTGACAGAGCACAATAAGATTACATGAATTTAAGAGTGTATGCTGATTTATTATAAATTATATTAAATGAAGATAAGGTCATAAAGAAAAAGTACTGGAAACTATCAGAAGCCTGGTGTTCAAGCAAACTTGGTCACTTTTTTGGGGATATCTACAGGTGTCCTTTTTCTCTAACCTGAACAGATGATGCCCTGTATGTCCATCCTTCCTTCTTTTATCTCTCCAGTTTTGAGAGACACTGAACATGAGACCAGTTGAGCATCTGAGCGAGAGACGGCCGTCCAGCTGTGGACAGAGAACATCTCATCTGCTCCACGATTGTGAGATGATCCTCCAGGATTGAGAGTCGTTCCATCATCTGATGTCCACGTGACGCTGGGCTTTGGATACCAGCCGCTGGACCTGCAGCTGATGTTCACACGTCCATCATCAAGAGGCTTCGGAACAAGGACAGGAGTGGATCCTAAAGCTGATGAGAGGAGTAGAGACAGATGTTCAGATCTTCCCCAGACACAAAAACTACACACAGTAAGTGTTAAACACACTAATTCTGGTCTGATTTTTGAATGTGTTCGCAGAGTCTTGAAATGCTTCAACATGTACATTTTGTAATCTTTGATCCATCCTCCAGTAAACCAGTAAGATATCTTCTCATCAGTCAAACAGAAATTAAAACAGTATCTATATTTTGTTTTGACAGCGATGTGAACTTTAAGCTTTAAACACACAAATTATTGTCTGTTTTTGAGTGTTTTAACCTGTCTCAGCATATTCATTTTCAAACGCGTTCTCATGGTCATATCCTTGATTTAATTTGTACCTTTTTTGCTGCAATTATTCTGGTTCTTCAGAAACCTAATCTTCATCCCACAGTTTTATCCAATTACCGTCCCATCTCTAATTTACCATTCATTGCTAAACTATTGGAGTGTACTGTTGCTTCCCAGCTTCAGTCCTTCCTTGTTGCTAATAATCTCTTTGACCCTTTCCAATCTGGCTTTCGTCCACAACACAGTACAGAAACTGCCCTTGTAAAGGTAGTAAATGGCCTATTACTCTCCTGCGACACTGGCTCTCTGTCCTCACTCCTGCTACTCGACCTTAGCTCTGCCTTCGATACAGTCTCTCATAACTTGCTTATTTCGCGCCTTTCTGCTGTGGGTATATCTGGCACTGTACTTTTCTGGTTGTCTTCATATCTAACTGACAGACAGTTTTATATCTCTGTCCAGAATTTTAGGTCACCTACTGCCCCCCTGAAACAAGACGATTTATCATTTACATTCTGCCATTGGGTCAGATACTGCAGCATCATGGTTTCAGCTGTCATTTTTACACTGATGATATTCAAATCTATACATCTTGCACACCTTCTCTATCCATTCAAATTGATCAAATCTCTGACTGTGTCCAGGATATAAAAACATGGCTCAATTCTAATTTTTTGAAACTTAATATGGCTAAAACTGAAATCATCATTATTGGCACCCCATCACTTACCTCCAAAGTTCCCGCTGATTTTACTTGTAATCCTGTTTGACTCCTCTCTTTCTTTTCAGTCTCATATAAACTCTCTCACCAAAAATTTTTTCATTTACGATGAATTGCTCAGCTCTGTTCATTCATTAGTGTTAAAGATACAGAAACTCTCATCCATGCTTTTGTTTCTTCTCGCCTCGATTACTGTAATGCCCTTTTCATTGGCTTACCTACTACCACCATTACTAAACTACAGTACATTCAAAACTCTGCTGCTCGTATCCTCACCCACACTATCAGTACTGGTCCCAAAAAAATACAGATTATCACAACAGTAATCCAAATAACTCAAGTTTAACTCAGGGTATGATTACACCAGATTTGATGGCATGATGCCACCATTTTCTGCAAATAACAATGAAGTCTATTTCATTCTGTTTCTTACATAAAGCAATCGTAAGACTGGCAAGTCATTTGGATGAGTTTTATATCAACAGTCCTGCGAGACCACAAGGATGAGAGAATTTGAATGTTTGGTTGAACAATGTCTTTACTACTTACCCGTGACTTTGAGAACCACCTCTTCACTGCCATATGAACTTTCTCCACTCACATAACATCGAAATGAATCTTCATCCTGAATTGTGAGTTTCTCCAGCCGTAGAGAGACGTCTCCATCCTTTAGTCCTCCAGACTGATCTGACTGAGGAGTCAAAGAGGTTCGGTTCCTGTACGATTCCTCTTGAATGTCCTGGATCTTCCCATGATTATAGAGGAGAACAGGGTTGTTGAACTGATCCTGACGGTACCAGCGGATCTCCAGAGCTTCAGCGTTCTCAGGAGGAGAGATCCGGCAGGACAGAATCACTGTGGATCCCACATGAGACACTACAGGTTCACCAGGAACCACTACAGAGAACGACACTGAGAGATACAGAATTAATTAGAAACTTACTATATGTTTACTGCTGTTCTGCACATTTTCATTGGTGAGGTCCAGTCATTTTAATAGGAATCCACACGTTCAGGAAATTTCATTCAGAGCAGGATTCACCACTTGCACTATTAGCTACAAAACTTGTTGGGTGCATCTCAATCAACTCCTGAGCTTGTGAATCAATAAAACATGTACATAAGTCTAGTCACTGGTAAGCAGAGGTGTCAAGTAACGAAGTACAAATACTTCGTTACCTTACTTAAGTAGAAATTTTGAGTATCTATACTTTACTGGAGTAATTATTTTTCAGACGACTTTTTACTTCTACTCCTTACATTTTCACGCAATTATCTGTACTTTCTACTCCTTACATTTTAAAAATAGACTCGTTACTCCTATTTCTTTTCGGCTAGTTTTCATTCATGTCATCGTTCAAAAAAAAAAAAAACTATCCAGATAAATTGCGCCATCCACATAGAGTGAATTTGGTTGTGGTTGGATGAGAAGTATAAACATATACCATTCCGACACCCTATTGGTTTGTACACGATCCATCACACCTGCACGTGACATGACACAAATCACGTCACACTCCTGGCCATCGGGGAGAACCGGGACATTCCCGGTGGGCCGGTGGAGTAGTGGGCCGATCGCCGAAGAGAGGCAGACCTCCCGCATATTATGCGCTATTTTAAATGACATTCGAAACTGCAATTAGTCCAAAAGTGTGACGTGGCGGAATCAGTCACCCGCACAGCGTGATGCAAAGTGATAAATAGCGCAAGTTCAAGTTGCTTGACGCATTTAGATTTAACACAGAATTGTGTTTGGCAGTTGTGTGATATGAGAACATTAAAGGTTCTGTAGGTTCTGCTGGGCTGCTGAAAACAGCTGCATGAGGAGGTAAAGTGATAAACGTCAATACATAATTACTGTCATTTTTTTATTAAAAATTTCATAGTTTATTATTATGAATTATTTAAAGTGCCCCTATTATGCCATGTTAAAGGTAGTTAATATTGTTGTAATAGTCTCTTAAAACAGGTTTACATGTATGCAAGTTCAAAAAACACTTTAGTTTTCTCAAAAATTAGATTTAATTTTACCCCGTTTCTAAATGATTCGTAAACGACTCGTGTGAAGCAGTTCGAAGAATCAGTCTCTCTAAACCCCTCCTTTCAGTGAGCCCTCACCGCTGTGATTGGTCAGATGGTGCAGTCCTTTTGGATTGGTCTACCGCTTCAGCGCAAAACGAAACGCCCATTGGCATAACTGAACGACAGCTGCGGAGACCTGTCAATGCATAGAAAAGATAGCCTCGATTTTACCCTATCAATTCGAGCCGGAGTCTGACGATGAAACGGTTGAAGTGGCACATCGACAAGAAACTGTTTTGCAAGCACGACTGGAGCAGGACGTTTCTCAGTGGGTGTCATATTATAACTGTGGAAAGTGCTTGCAATTTGCTTTTGTAAGCGAACCGGGCACACCTCTACGTTGTGAACTTCAACACTGTAACGTACAACCCATAACACTGCGTTAAGCCATCGTTTATCATTATCATTACTTAAACTAATAAGGCAGACAGACAGTCAAGCTGCATCAATCACAATTTTTAGACTACATTGCACTCACAGCTGAACAACAGAACTACAGAAACGCAAGTTAGCCGCTTACCAAGACATGTGCGGGGTTGTTACACACCATAACGTACACAAAGACGTATTTTGAACGATCGCTAGAAAATACAATCATCAATTATTAATCATACTTACAGGTAGAAGTTCAGAGGAGCAAGCCGGTCCAAATAAACTGGGCACTGATCCATTTTTTTAAAACCAAGCGTTTGGTGAATCTCGCGTTGTAACGTTACTCCCCAAGATTGGAAAAACAGTCATCAGTAAAATGACGCGAACACAACACAAGAATCGCATTGGACTGCTGAGGTGTTGAAAAAATTAATGTTAACCACTCATTCTTGGTAGTTTCATCTTTCGGAAGGGCATATAAAACAAATTCACTCTCACAGCGCAGGGCGTCTTCTTGACATGATGTAACGTTAATCCACGTGAAAATGGTAGGCCTACTGTTTGTGGGCGGGCAAGTTGTTCGCGAAATTGAACGTGGGCGGACATTACGCAAATGTGTAGCTCGTGACGTGTGGCCGTTACAGAAAAAAGATTCGAATTGCTGACGACTCGTTTAGGCGAATGTGAGCCGACTCTTTTTTTTGTTAGACAAAAACTTCATTTATAGTGCACTGTCCGCGTCACAACTTTGCAGATAGTTTATGTTCACATACAGCTACATGACACACTACATGAAATATCATATTTGAAAAGGCATAATAGGGGCACTTTAAAAAAACATAACCATTGTAATTTTATTCTTGTGACGACATCTTACTAATACTAATCAGTTAATATCTGGATTTTAAGCAATAATTTCTTTCTTTTTAAATATTAAGTTGTAATTCATTTTAATTGGAGTAAAATGTTAATTCAGTAAGAGCCTGATTAAAGATAAATATCAGTGCCTTATATAAATGAGGTGTTTACTATACATATTAAAGTTCTTAAAGGGACAGTTCACCCAAAAATAAAAATTTTCATTATTTACTCAACATCATGTAATTTCAATCCTGTATGAACTTCTTTCTTCTGTGGAACATAAAGGAAGATACTTTGAGAAATTCAAAAATTGTGTCTATAGAGCAGAAATCAAGGGTAAACAAATATGTTTGGTTACATTCTACAAAATATCTTTTGTGTTCTACAAAAGTAAGTAATTTTTACAGAATTTCTTAGCAATAAAAGTCCTGCATTCTAGCTCAAAATCAATGCTTTACTGCATGCATTTTTATATGACAAAAATGCATTATTAATTTTATAAATTATTAATAAAAGTCGCATTTGAATTCAGTATCTAACATTATTTGATTCTGTCCTGTTTTATTCATTCATTTATTTACTTTAAATAAAGGCCCTGCACTCCAGCAAGGATATAGCCAGTGTTCGGGTCATTACTCAAAAAAGATGATTTCTTACAAGTTATTATTTCTCGACTACTTGCTTATTTATCAAACGGGTGCTTTCTCTTCATCCTCTGCAAATGAAGCTATAGTAGGTAGTTTGATAGAAAGACGTTTGAATAAATAATAGTTTGCGATTGACAACGCGATTGACAATGTTGCGATAACAATACTTATAGGCAGCAACTAATCATCATATCTTCCGCTCCATGAAACACGTTAATGCTCAGTAGTACACATTTATGGTTCTTTAATGTAGCCTATTTGCATTGTAATAAAATGCGTTTATTTTCAATGGGCAAATATGCAGCTAAAACAGGTAGCCTAGTGCATTCCAAATTTTTCAACATTAACATTTTAATATAACATAGTCACTATGGCCTTTAGAAATGTTTTTTGGGGAGGTGGGGTAGTGCACAATAGGCCCCTGTGGCGCGGCCTAAGCTTTGGTCCTTAATGGCATTTTTTTCCCTTACATTACTTTTACTTTTTACTTTAAGTAGTTTTGAAACCAGTACTTTTATACTTTTACTTGAGTAAAAAGCTTGAGTTGATACTTCAACTTCTACAAAAGTCTTTTTAAATCTTAGTATCTATACTTCTACTTGAGTAATGAATGTGAATACTTTTGACACCACTGCTGGTAAGTACATTGGCTCATTGCACATTGGGACAGTGAATACTCAATTTCCAGTGTCTTGACTACATACAACGTCAATGGACAACAGTGTAGAACGTCACCACTGGAATTAATCAACAACAGCAATCTTTTACATGTTCTTACAATATTTCAGCTAAATATTAATTATAATATTACCAATACCATGTGTGTTTATACTGAAATATACAAAAAATGGTTTGTCTTTTCAAATCTTCTATTGTGTGTCATTATATTTATTAAGCTGGCTCATGTGGTTTATGTGTCACGCTTCAGAAGTGCGACATAATTTACGGTAAGGGGGCATAGTAAAATGCCCTTAAAATGGCCAACACCCTAATCAGTGTCCTGACTACTGAACTAGGGAGCTTATTGACAATTCATTCTAAATCTACAGCATTTCTTTTTGTTGTTGATGTTGTTAAAATATTAAATGTATTATTCATATAAAACCAGTGTTGCCAAGTCTTTTTTTCTGCGTAATTGGGCTATACTGCAAAAAATGCTTTTCTTACATAGATTTTTTGTTTTGTTTCAAGCCAAAATATCAAAAAATTCTTAAATCTAGAATGATTTTCTAGACAAGTAAAAATTGTCTTGTTTTTAGAAAAAAAAAAAGTTAAAATTAAGTGAGTTTTTGCTTAAAACAAGTAAAATAATCTGCCAGTGGGGTAAGAAAAACTCTAATTGTCTGCTTCAAACAAGATTTTTTTTTTACCCCATTGGCAGATTATTTTGCTGGTTTTAAGCAAAAGCTCACTTAATTTTGACTTACTTATTCTGAACACAAGACAATAATTTTTACTTGTCCAGAAAATCCTTCTTGATTTAAGAATTTTTAGATATTTTGGCTGGAAACAAGATAAAAAAATCTAAGTAAGAAAAGTACTTTTTGCAGTGGTTTTAACACTGCTGCAGCGGGTGTTTTTTTTAATGTAATTTCATGCTATTTTTGGGCTACTTTAAAGTAGCAACTGGGCGGGATTTGTTGTGAATACCTGGCAACCCTGCTTAAAAAGGACAATAATGTATTGAAAGATTGATAGGTGGCGTCAGGTTAATGATTTTTTTTAATGGCATTGTTTCTTATAATGATTAACCAGTGCTTGTAATTCTTTACTTGAACTTCCATTGATTTTAAACATATTTGATTTGTTTATTTTTCGCAAAAAAACATTTAGTTGCTCATCAGTTTGTTCAACTCTTACCTGACTGGCCGAATGGTCGTTTTTAACTATGGTTTAGGAAGCAATCTGCTAGTTATTTTCTAACTTTGTGCTCATATAGCGACCAGTAACAGGGATTGTAGAGTTTAGTGAGGTATTACTATAATTCACCTTCCATAATAGCAATCCATATATAGCTGCTACTTTAGTGCCATAATATACAATCGAAACTGATCACGTCTATGATTTACTCGATAAATATGAACATTTCTTGACATTTCTTGTCATCAGGCCCGTACTGAATAGCCAAGCCATAAAACAGAATGAAATCCAAATGTGTTTGTGGTGTTCTTACCAGAGGTCTCTATGAGGAGATTCACCATTAAAGCGATAGTAATCGACAACATGCCTGTGGAAATACAGACAGACTCAAATAAAACAAACGCTGAGGGAGATGTTTTCCAGAATAAATGATATGAGAGATATAAACACAGTGTCGTATTCCATGAGGAAACAAACTCACCGAAGACAAAGACTGTCCGTTAAATCTCAGCAATCCGGTTATGTTAGATAAATGTGAGCTGTTAGACGCGTTCAAGACTATAATAGTCGAATATAAACGATAAAAAATGATGAAGATCAGCGAGAATCCAAACGTGCTCCTGGTTTTTCCGTTTTACTTTCGCTTTCTAAAAATAACACCAGTGATCCCGCAATAAGGCAGATGTCATCGTTTGATGAATAACGCTTCATATTCGGTGTGATTATAGATTTTGTGTAATAATATTTGCAGTGTGGAATACATATATGCGTGTTTTCTTTTGTTGTGAGGCGCTGGAAGCCATTGAATATAAAGAAGAAATATCCACAAAGACCTCTTCAGTAGGACATGTGATGCGTATAAGGATTAATGTATTCAGTTGGAGAAAAACATGAGGGAAGAGAATAAAATATGCGATATATAGATCAACAGCCTACTGTGACAATATGGACGTTCAGCTCATCGGTGAGGAGGAGGAGGAGAGAAGAAGCTTCATCATTCTGTTCCTGCGGCTGATGAATAAACAGCTTTGGGAATTTTACATACACTGCAAAAAATGCTTTTCTATCTTAGATTTTTTTGTCTTGTTTCCAGACAAAATATCTAAAAATTCTTAAATCAAGAAGGATTGTCTAGACGAGTAAAATCATTTTCTTGTTTTTAGAAAAAAGTCAAAATTAAGTGAGTTTTTGCTTAGAACAAGCAAAATAATCTGCCAATGGGGTAAGCAAAAAAAATCTTATTTCAGACAGACAAAACAAGTTGGCAGATTATTTTGCTTGTTTAAAGCAAAAATGCACTTAATTTGGACTTTTTTTTTTCTGAATACAAGACAATATTTTTTACTCGTCTAAAAAATGCTGCTTGATTTAAAAAAAAAAAAATGATATTTTGGCTGAAAACAAGACAAAAAAATCTAAGCTAGAAAAGCATTTTTTTTTTTTGCAGTGTATGGGTTTGCATTTTCTTTTAATCTGTTTAAGTGAGCAGTTAGAGCTTTACCGTTTTTGGGTCATTCCACAGAAACGTCCACTTTTCTGTCCCAGACTTTAAAATACACATTAGGGTTAATTTTTTTTTTTAGATATTTTAAGATGAAACAATATGTTATTTGAACACCTTCCAGAGACATCAATGTGGCATTATTATTTTAAATTCATTATCCAAGTACCTCATCCCCACAGCCATGTACAGAGGGAAAGTGCTTTATTTTGAGGTCAAAAACAGCATTTTCAACCATTTAAAATGCAAAAGTCTATTCAAAACTATCAAATGTATCATGTAAATGGATTAAAAAACAAAATACCAAATAAAATTATAAAATATATAATGAAAACAGTGGTCCCCTGAATCTGTGTCACTGGTGTTACCGTTTAACAGAAGTATTTTATTTTAGAATAAATAAATAAAAATCACACTGATGACATCATTCCCTCATATTTCCTGCTTGGACTGTTTGTTTGTTTGTTTTTTCCCCATCGTCTTCCCCCTTGGACTGTCTGTTTGGTTTCACCCCTTGCCCATATTTGGTTCTTCCCGTTAATCAGTGTCATTTCCATCACCTGTTGTCGTAATTAGCTCCCCTTTATAAGCTGTTTGTTTTCCCTGTTTCCTGGTCTGGCTACAAATGTTACATCCATATGTTGCCTACTGTTTGTGTTCCAGTCTCCTTGTCTGCTGTTGCCTAGCCTGAGGATTTATTAAAAGCTTTGCTTTTACTCCTACGTTGGGTTGCGCCTTCATACACGCTTCGTGACACTATGAAAACAAGTCCATGGTAAGTCCACTGTCTCTTTTTAATTATCAGAAATTTCTCATTTATCTCATGATTTCATATAAAGCTTTTAGTTGGTGTCACTAGTGTGGCCTACTTTATTGTTAGGGAATTGTAAAGAAACTAGAGTACAAATGGATAAAACTATTTATTTAGTAAGTATACCATGATTGACAACATGTGGTTTGATACCTAGCAGCAGCCACTTTGTAAAATGCATTTTTCATGAATTTGAAAAAAAAAAAAAAAAAATCCAAAGTCATTTGTGTATTCATAAAGTCAAAAGGTAATCTAATAATGTGGTCTAAGTTTAAAAAAAATGCATTTTAAGACATCTTGCCATTCCAAAAGTGGACATTTCTGTAGAATGACCCTTAAGAGTTGGGTCTTATTCTGTAATAAGGTTGGGTTTTTGTTATTAAAATTGTTTTATTGGAAATCTTTAGAGTTGAAATGAAAATATGGTTAATGTAAACTTCCAAAGGACCACAACAGTGGCATATTAAGGAAAATACTTGATATAAAGTGCTTGTGAGTGTGTCTTATATTCATGGTTTTCAAATTGATGTTAAACACAACTCTGATTGTCTGTTGTTGACATATGCAGAACAGCAGAGAGCGCCATCTACAGACAGGTTTGGGAACGTTCAGTCCATTTATAACTGAGAAATCACAGCCCATCAATGTTTTTGTCCTAATCAGCCATAATCATGACACGTTTCATGATCTTTCTTCATTCACTAGGTCTATTTTGTATATTTAAATGTATCACATCTGGGAAACAGTGTTGAGTTTCTGACACGTTTGCTTTTTTTTTTTTTTTCCTGACAGCTTCATTTCCAGCCAATCAGCTGATTGCTCCGCCCCCAAACCTGCTCCGTTGACCAAGAAGAGGAATAGCAAGAAATCAAACAAAAGACATCTTGAAGGTGTAGACCAACCTGCTGAGCAGCATGTTTGGACAGGTTTCTCACTCTCTATCTCATGCATCAGTCATTTTTCTGTTCTTGTGTCAAGCTGATCAACATCTGTTCCTTAAACTATCATATGACTTAAGAACATTAGAATAAAGCACACAGGCCATGCAGACATTGATGTTGATAAAATTTGCTTATTTTGGTTTGAAGGTTTTTATACTTTTAACAATACTAAAATGACTAAAACCCCCAAATTTGTTGTCTTGAATATGTTATGGGCAAAATTGCGCAAAACTAGCTTGAATCTTATTTGTGTTCCATTTTCTTTATGAATTCTCTCCTTTCATCCCTGAAACTTAAAATAATAAATAAATAACAAAAACAACAAATGCAATTTAATTAAGTGCGATTTTATGAATATTCAAATATATTTAATTTTTCTGTATATAATCTTGTACTATGTACGCAAACCTATTATAGTTATGTTTTCTGTCATGATTGTTCTTTGTTAAAGATACTTAAGTCTTTCCCTGAGTTTGTGTAGAATTATGAATTCTGCAGTAATAATAATACAAAAATTTGAGCGGCAGCGACACCTCATGGCATCAGTAACACAACAACCCTACACTGTAAAAAGTTTGCTGTAAATTTTACAGTAACTTACTGGCAGCTGGATGCCAGTAAGTTACTGTAAAAATGTTTACAGTATTAATACTGTAAGTGCATTTACAGTACTAAAAGGTCTTTACTGTAATTTCATTTACAGTATTTTTACTGTAATTTCATTTACAGTATTTTTACTGTAATTTCATTTACATTATTTTTACTGTAATTTAATTTACAGTGTTTTTACTGTATCTTCAATTACAGTATTTTTACTGTATTTTCAATTACAGTATCAGTACTATAGAGTTTATTTTCATTTATTTTAAACATTTTTTACCTGTAAAAACAATCCAATTAACCTACAGCACTGTAATTCAAGATTTTTACCACCCCAACCCCATAAAAATCACAATAACTCATAAGCATTAGTTCTGATAATATTCTTTTTAATTGTTGAACATTTTCTTTTTAAAAGTACAGAGACTTTGTATCATGGCAAACATACACATACTGAAAAGCAAAAATAAGTAAGTACACTACCAGTCATAAGTTTTTGAACACTAAGATTTTTTTAAAGAATTCTCTTCTGCTTACCAAGCCTGCATTAATTTGATCCAAATTTAATTTATTCCTTTGATCAAAGCTGAATTTTCAGCATCATTACTCGTCTTCAGTATCACATGATCCTTCAGAAATCATTCTAGTATGCTGATAAACATTATTTAATTTTTAGATTTTTCAGGATTCTTTGATGAATAGAAAGATATTATTTAGCAAGGATGATTTAAATTGATCAAAAGTGATAATAAAGACATTCATAATGTTACAAACTATTTCTGTTTCAGATAAATGCTGTTTATCTGAACTTTCTATTCATCAAAGAAACCTGGAAAAAAAAATGTATTTTAGCATTATAATAATTTCAGCAACATCATAATAATAGTTTTTGAGCAGAAAATCAAATTATTAGAATGATTTCTGAAGGATCATGTGACTGCAGTAATGATGCTAAAAATTAACCCTTGTGCATTGTTTCAATTTACAACCTTTCGTTATGTTTCGTGGCTGAAAACAGCCACTACTTTAAACTGCTGTAAAAATGTATCAGATAAATATTTTTTTCAAATTTTTTTGCATAAATCTATTAATCAACCTCAGTCCTGCTCAAAAATACTAAATGTTTAAAAAAAATTCAGGATTTTAACTCTTTAATTGCCAAATTCCTAAATGATGTCACAGATTTTGGGGGAAAAAAAACACAAAATTACTAATTTTCAATATAAAAGGTAATTGTGGCCTGGATTTTTTTTTTACCTTTTTAACAGTCTTGGACATGTGAAAGATTAGTAAGAACATTGGCTTTCATGCATTGTTAGTTTTGGCGCAGCATCAGATTTTCTTTTTTTCTCCCTCATTTATTGTTTGTGGCTTTTTTGCCCCATTGACTTCCATTATAACCACATTTTTTGATTGCAAAGCCATGACACCATATAATGCTGAATTCTTGATTGTTTGTGGTTTTCCCTGTTGGGAAGGGGTCAAATTTGTAAAATGTACTGTTGATTATCAGTTGGCCCCATTAACCCTTTAGATAGGCCTTTGCAAAAAAAAGCTTAGTTTTACATAGAGTTCTATGGAGTATAACGGCATATTATAGTGTGCGTGTGTGTATGTGTGTGTGAGCGTGTGTGAGCGTGTGCGAGTGTATGAGAGTGTGTGTGAGTGTCTGTGAGTGTGAGAGAGACCTCTGTGCACCTTGATACATCTCAGAAAATCAAAAAAAAGCACTTCAGCTCTCAGAACTATATGGTAAACAAATACATAAATATACTTTCTTTATTTTTGTTTACTCCATGTCGTTCTGAGAGCTGAGGTGCTTATTTAGATTTTCTCAGGGGTATCAAGGTGCACAAAGGTCTCTCTCACACTTTCACACACTTTCACTCACTTTCACTCACTTTCACACACTCACACACGCTCACACACACATACACTATAATATGCCGTTATACTCCATAGAACTCTATGTAAAACTAAGCTTTTTTTTGCAAAGGCCTATCTAAAGGGTTAATGGGGCCAACTGATAATCAACAGTACATTTTACAAATTTGACCCCTTCCCAACAGGGAAAACCACAAACAATCAAGAATTCAGCATTATATGGTGTCATGGCTTTGCAATCAAAAAATGTGGTTATAATGGAAGTCAATGGGGCAAAAACAGCCACAAACAATAAATGAGGGAGAAAAAAAGAAAATCTGATGCTGCGCCAAAACTAACAATGCATGAAAGCCAATGTTCTTACTAATCTTTCACATGTCCAAGACTGTTAAAAAGGTAAAAAAAAAATCCAGGCCACAATTACCTTTTATATTGAAAATTAGTAATTTTGTGTTTTTTTTTCCCCAAAATCTGTGACATCATTTAGGAATTTGGCAATTAAAGAGTTAAAATCCTGATTTTTTTTTTTTTTAAACATTTAGTATTTTTGAGCAGGACTGAGGTTGATTAATAGATTTATGCAAAAAAAATTGAAAAAAATATTTATCTGATACATTTTTACAGCAGTTTAAAGTAGTGGCTGTTTTCAGCCACGAAACATAACGAAAGGGTAGTAAATTTGCCCACAGTGAACTGTTGAGTTTTTGAAAAATTTCAAAGCATTTTCCCAAAATATGTATCAAAATAAGATTAGTCACCAAAAATCATTCCATTTGCTCTAACAGAGAAAAAGTTGTGGCCAAATTAAGACTCAACAGCACCCCTCAGTGGACGAAAACGTCCCTAACAACACATAATGGTTAAGGTTTGATCACAGCAATAAATTACATTTTAAAATATATTCAAAAAGAAAACAGTTATTTTAAATAATAAAAATGGTTCAAAAGTGTACTGTGTTTGCTGTACTTTGGATCAAATGAATGCAGGCTTAGTGAGCAGAAGAGACCTTCTTTAAAAACATTTAAAATCTTACTGTTCAAAAGCTTTGTCTGGTAGTGTAAATAAAATAAAATCATACAGTAAAAATGTGTTTGTGTTGTGTTAAATTTTAGTAGTTTTGAGTCAAAGTTGACAAGCTCTCTGATGAGAAACGGCAGAATGGGATTCAGGCTGATGCTTGTTGTTTGCACCCTCTTTCCAGAAGTCCATCTGATCTGTGACTGTCAATGCATTTGCTGCCACAAAGGTTGACTGTCTGAACAAACCTGCAAGCACAAGAAAAACAGTGTTTAAAGAATTTGCCTCAACTGTCAAACTTGGTGCTGTATGCATTTTAAAAAAAAAATGATATACTACATACGAACGCAGTAGTAAGAAAAAAAACTGAAGAAACTTTTTCTTGAAATTTTTTATAAAGAATTTTATGAATGGGTCAGTAAGTCACTGATTCTAGGTGTTTAAAAAAGGTAAATTCATTCAGTAATGAAACACTGCTGTGTGCAGAGATGCACAACATGGCTTTGTTAAGAACCGTTTTTACTAAATGGAGCAAAAAGACAATACTTTCTTCATGATTTAAATCACTTAATATTACATTCTTGTTTATTGAATTTTGTTGCCCTGACACTCAAAAGTCTGCCACAGACCATGCTAAATGCTAACCAATCTGTTCATATAAACATTCTAAACGTGTGTTTCCTAGAAAGTCTGTGCATATAATAAGCCTACTATGATTAAAAATCTCTAATTGTTGCTTTACAGTAACAATAATCTAAATTGACAGACGGTAAGATTGCTATTATGAATTTAAAGGTTACAGTAAGTTAAAGATACCTGAAGCAGCTGCATTTTGCTGTTTAAATGCTGGTTTAATAGAAATAATTTTAATGTGCATGCAAACTCAATCTTGATGTGACAAGACATGGTAATAAAAAACATTCCCCGGAAATAAATACCTTTCAAATGTGTACTTTAAATACAATATAACTTGCTTAGGATAAAAGCATCTGAAAAATGCATGAATGTAAATGCAATGTAAAACAAAAATGTTTTGGGTTACCTGATTCTGCATGTCTGTAAAATGGACAGCTGGCTGTATGATGATTCTGCATCTGATGGTCAGCATCCAGTTTGTGCTTGGAGAAATCTCCTGTAACAGACAGTGTCACAACACCCTTTTAGTGTTACTATAGTTTATGATCAGAAAAGACAACTACTGTACAGTAATAAAATCTACATTTTTAATAAAATAAACATTTATAATATTTATTAGCAAAACTTGCTATATTAATATATTGCTAGCCCGTTACTCTCTTTAAAAAGTTAACCTGTTCTGCAAGTCAGTGGAGAACAGCAGCCTGTGGCTAATTTAGTAACGTTAACATTAACTTAGTTAAATTGATGAAAGGGGAAGCTCACCTGTTGTTTGCACCGCGACGACGGCAATCACCAGAAAAGACTCTAATACACCTCCGATGCAGACGACATGACCACGAGACCACAAACTTGAAAATAAAACACAAAAGATGCAGTTAACCGCGGTGTTCAGTTTTACCTCAGTGTTTCATGTTAGCGCGCTGTTTATGTCACGTCTGTCACTGAAGGGACCGTCTATAAAGTTACATACGACATTCATACACACATTTCTTACTTAAACATCATTTGAAGAGAATTACCTTGCCAGCTATAAAGAGGCAGCGTTTAAAAGATATTATGCTGCTCTGTGACTAACGTTAAATTTGTCAACTTCGGCTTACTGACATTATTAGCTTACCAGTTCATTATCGTCGATACTATGGCAGTCATTCACAGAAGAAGATCCAAAATGCACCTCCGCGCTCCGACGTTACAGACGACATCCAGACCAGAAACTTGAAAATGACAAGCAAAAGAAGGGCTTGAAAATACAGTTTAAAATCTCCACAGAAACAGTGGTGTTGCTTAACGCACTTTACCTCAGTATTTCACCTCAGTTTGCTGTTAAGCTTGAGTAAGGGCTCGTCAGACGAACTAACTTGCATTAAAGGGCAGCCGAATATACAAACGTGTTTCTCAGTTTAAATAAAGTTTATTTCGACTAATATAGGTCACCTTAATTTACTCACCAGTCCATGTTTTCACCGTTATGGCGGCGCCCCGGCCGCCAGTCAGAAAAAAAAGGCTACCGACATGAAAAACACGATGAATATTGTTAGTTTGCTGTTAACAAGTGAAAACAAATTAAAATTGTTCAGTTTTTCATAAAACAGAAATAATATACTAACCTTTTTGTCGAGTTATTGATGCAACATTTCTCTTTTGTCCTTTTTACCGCCACTTCCTCTCAACAGGAGAAAAAAAAATCTCCCTTGCCATTGGTCAATTTTTCGCGGGCAAGTTCACTACTGTAAACGGATTTACAGTAGTGGAGAATTACAGTAGTGATCATATATTTTCCCATAATCCTTTGCAGTTTACAGTAAAATACTGTATATACATTTTACAGTATCTTACTGTAGATATTACAGTAAAATACTGTTCAAATTACAAAAATCGGTTACAGTGTACCTAGTACGCCTTCCTCCATGTTTGCAACATCTGCACAAAGTCGATCAGTTGCTCAAAGATCTTACCTTTGGAGAAGACTGTTGATTTTACACTCAAAGAATCGAAGTATTACTACTTAGAAATTAAAATAACTTTAGAATGCATTGCATTGCTAGCCCCCTCCAACACTTACCAACAATAATAATGATAAATGCTGACTAATAATTAATGATATTTTTAGTTAAACAAGCTTTTTTTTTTTCTTCAATGAAGTAGTGAATAAATGCATACGCTTATGAAAATGTTATATTTTATTTACTGACAAGATCAGGAAACATGAATAAATTCTCGCCTGCTCTTTTATGAATACTAATTCGGACAGACTTATTCGCTCGCCTACTGCTTTCCCCTACTATATAGTGGAGAAGTAGGCGATTTCGGACGTAGCCTCAGTAAAGGCTGACTGCAGTCTATAGCTGATTCTGGACAATCTAGAATTGTAAGTGGACTATTATCACCAACACCAGGATTGAAGAGAGGAAGGACTGATCCAGAGAATCTGGTGCTGATGGTCAGGAGATGTTTCCTCTCTTTGACGTTGTAAAATGACAGCTGACCGTCATCATAATCTAACAGAACTCCCAGTCGTTCAGGTCTCGGTGTCAGTGAGAGTTTAACTGGTGGATCAGTGTTGGTGTGAAAGCCATTAGGACCGTCTGAACACAAGAACCAGAAACCATTTGATGGAGTTAAAACAGATCTGTCTTTCATAAGAATTTGTTTCACCACACCAATTAACCAGTAGCTTTTAGGAGGTGCATTTTCTTGTGCCAGCTCTACCTCCCAATAGTGACGACCAGAGGTGAATGTTTGGGCTCCAGATGCACATAATTCATATTGAAATCCCTCTCCAGTGTGATTATATTCTGGACCATCCCTCGTGATTTTACAGTCAGTAGAAACCATCAGATCTTGATGTGAATGCTCACGGTCAATACTGATCTCAACTGTGAGCATAAAAAAAGCAAATAAGTAACAATTATTGATCCTCATGTATATGAGATATTTATTACACAACTCTTAAGTCTGATCGGAGATATATATATATATATATACCAAAATGATGTCATACCTGCATGTTTCTTCAGTTCTTCTATATTTACGTCTCCAACAACTAAAAAAAAGTCAAATAACAAATTGAGAGGAAAAATAATATAATATATGTAATATAATATATGTGACCGTCTGAATGTCGAAGCAGATGTTTCTGTGCATACTAAATCATACTAATCACATTATGCTCTGGGTGATTATTATTATAAAACATTATGTCTGCAATTGTTAGTAAAAATAAACAGTGGGGTCAAATATTAATCTACACCTGAAAATAAACACAGTTGTAGAATTCTTGATCACTTCTATTCTATTGTGTATTATTTTTACAGATCAGATTTTCTTGCTTCCATTTAAACAAGATGCTCTTTATGCTGATAAAATAGCAATAGTAAAAATACAAACCAAGCATTTTCACATCGCTGGATGTCCCTGTATGAAATAAACTGGTTAAATAAACATTTGATATAAAATGTTCTTGCTGTAAAATGACAGTGTTGGTTTATTTTTAACTTGTGTGAGGATATTTCCATTCTAAAATACCCTTTTAAACCATTTCCACTCATATATTCAACATTTCACCCAGATGCACCAAATTCATTTTTTTTATTAAGCTACAACATACATTTAGTGAGTCACTTCAGTAGCTCTCAGCTCTTATAAATGTAGAACAAACAAAAATCTTCAAATACCTTCCTTTGTCAGTTTCTCAATCGCTTCCTCCTCACAAACTAAAATGAGAGAATTTTAATAGCAAGGTTTAATTATCACTGTGCTTCACAAATACTCCAGACTTGAGTCTGAATTTCAAAAGACAGAATCTCAGTTAAATGCTTGAAATATTTAATTTGACAGACGATTTTTTTTTTCCACATTAATGTTTGATTATTAGTAATGACACCAAGTAATAATAAATGCACTTCATGTCACTTACTTTCTTTAGCTGGTTTCTTTCCTGCAAAACAGATCAGAAATATCTAAACATGAGATGCTCGGTAAAAACCTGCTAAAAACCACATCTTTATAAACTTTTAACCAGATTGGACCTGTTAGTTTGTGTCTGTGTTTGTAGAGGATCAACCAAACTAAGAAGCGCAATGAGAACAATGAAGAAAAGAGCCTTCCATGGACCTGATGAATCTGAGAAAGAACTGCACTCTGGAGTAAAATATACAAATCATAATCAAGCTTTAAAAAATAAAGTCATGAAATTTCATTTGCATTAGTTCTCATGTTGATGCATTCTTTTAAAAATAAAGGTGCTTCACGATGCCATAGAAGAACCCTTTTTGTCTAAATGGTTCCATAAAGAACCTTTAACATCTGAAGAACCTTTCTGTTTTACAAAAGGTTCTTTGTGGTGAAAGAAGGTTCTTCAGATTATAAAACGTAAGTTCTTTAAAGAACCTTTGACTGAATGGTTCTTTGTGGAACCAAAAATGTGTGAAGCACCTTTATTTTTAAGAGTGTATGTTCAAACCAGTTTTGGCTTCATGATGATGACACTGACAGACAGAGACAAAAAAATGACATACAGTGTGATAGAATTCAGTCTGTATTTGTTTAATATGAACTGTAAACGTTTATTAGTTCTTTGTTCATATAATTATTTAACTTTTTTTAAATGCATATTTAAAGCCATGTTTTGTCATTGCAATTAGTATCATAGTGACCAACAGTGAGGTTAAATCACCTTCCATGTCTAAACACATTCTGTAATCCAGTGCAATAACATAAAATAGAAACTGATAGGATGACATTTGAGTCACTCGATAAATAAATACATTTGTGAAATCCGCTGTTTGTGGATTTATTAAATCAAATAAAGACTATAATTTACTTAAGAAAAAAAGATGTTCTTAACAACATCGTAATGAACGAACAATATATCAGGTATTGCAGTTATGAACTTATAAGAAATTTCTTAATTCTTTAGAAGATTTTCGTGAATCTGGCCCCTGGATCCTTTAATAGGGAAGACACTTTTTGCATTTCCTTTAGTTTCTCAGAAACTGTTGTATCAGAAAGCCGAAATGATAATATACGAATGATAATATACGTACAATTTACACTTAAATAGACAAAGTGAAATGCTGCAACCGTCCCCACAATAGGGGACAGTTGCAACATTCAATAAAATGATGAAATCATTCTTAAATATCATTTTGCAATTTCTTTATTTTATTTGTGCACAGTCATTGTCTTTAATAAGGTAAATTGGCTGTAAAAAACAAAGAATAGTAAATGAAAAACATTGTTAAGTAACAAGTAGATTTTTATACCTATTTACTTAAAAAAAGTAGAGATACCTAACTATAGGTATCTAAAGGGGTTCATTAGTATTATCATTATAAAATTACAATTATGTAATTTTATGGAAAGCTTTTAAATCAATGTTGTGCTAAGGGACAGCATTTTGGGACGGTTTCAACAGTGTGTTGCAACTGTCCCTACAGTGATAGCCATGATAAACATTGGTATATTAGCTTGACAACATATCATTGACACATGCTAGCTATGCCTATTAGAAGCTCAGAAAGCACTGATTAAAATGTTATGTTTCCACAGTGTGTCACACAAACAACTTTGACACTATGACCAAAAATCTCATCTTTAAAAAAATTACTTTTTACTAAGAAAATGATTTTTGGTTGAAGGACTGATCACATGTGGCTGATTTCTTCCAGGAGGTATGAGGGGCCAATAAAGCAAGTGCAGTATGAATATCATCTCTGTATCTTATTCCTGCTTGAAGAAATAAGCCTTGTTGCAACTGTCCCCACCCACTTTTCCCCCCCAAAATGGTACAGTAACACTAGATAAAGATACAAGATAGCCTACATTTTTTGTTGTAACTATGGACTATACTTTGACAGGACTAATGTAAGTATTCACCACAAAGCTTACACTGCACCTGAGAAAAAACGGATTTTATTTTAGTTTTTTTTTTTCAGCAGTAAGAAAAAAGGGTTTTAAAACTTTTTGTAGAACCACAGTTATATCTCATATGAGAAATGTAAGACCTTAGATTACATGTATACACGTTATTTATATTTTAAAAAATGACTTAATTTTTTCCTTCAGACTGGGGTTATTCAAATAGTGTATTCCTGCAATACAGGAAGCTATATTTTTTTTTTAATGTATTAGCAGTTCATACTATTTTATAGCACTTGGTATTCAATTCTATTATTTTTAAGAAATTGTTAGTTGTTTAGTTGTATACACTTAATTATTGAGCTAATCAACTCATAACCCTACCTATTGGTAACCTTCTTAAAATATTTAACCTAGCTTATTTAAATATGTTCTATATATATATTTTGCTTTTCAATTCAGTTTTCTTGGATTTTATTTTTAAATGCAGAGATAGTATGTTAAAAGCACATATGTGACCCTGGAGCACAAAACCAGTCTTAAGTCGCTGGGGTATATTTGTAGCAATAGCCAAAAATACATTGCATGGGTCAAAATTTTAGATTTTTCTTTTATGCCAAAAATCATTAAGAAATTAAGTAAAGTTCATGTTCCATGAAGATTTTTTGTAAAATTCCTACTGTAAACATATCAAAATGTAATTTTTGATTTGTAATATGCATTGTTAAGAACCTAATTTGGACAACTTTAAAGGTGATTTTCTCAGTCTTTTTGATTTTTTTGCATCCTCAGATTTCTGATTTCAAATAGATGTATCTCAGTCAAATATTGTCCTATCCTAACAAACCATACATCAATAGAAAGCTTATTTATTGAGCTTTCATATGATGTATACATCTCAGTTTTGTCAAATTTAACCTTATGACTGGTTTTGTGGTCCAGGGTCACATATTAGTTTATATTCATGGTGTCCCAGAATAGCAGAGCTGAGTACACTACGCAGGAACATAGTATTGGGTAAAATGCCCACAGGGGTCATGGATTAATTACTGTAGTTTGTTCTATATATACCAGTTCAAGTGGACTAGGGCTGTCAAACAAAACTTGAACGTCTGTTCTTACCTACAGCCTCACTGTAACAGCCTCACTGTAGGTAAGAACAGAGGTTCGAATAGCTATACTTTAAGCATTTCTGCTACCTCCTTTTCATGCATACATGATGTTGTTTTGTTTATAGTTGTTTAAGCAACTTAATTAATTAGAATAGGTTTATAAACATTATTTTTAAACATTATGCACTTTCACATTTTCACAGATAATCATGTTATTTTATTGCTTAAAATTATTTAATTGAATCAACATGCATTAGTAATATTTTGCTCGATTCGCCCTCGATCAGGAGAGAAGCCAAAAGCATTTTTTCACCCCAACTGAAATTATTCCTCGGCTGGGATCGTTTAGAGTCCTTTGAAGTTGCATTTTATCTGCATTTTGGAAGTTCAAACTCGTGGGCACCATAGAACTCCACTATATGGACTTTAAAGATGTACGTTTCTCAGTTTAATTTGTGGTGATAACGTCAGAAATGGCTATAGTTTAGTAGAACATTGCTGCCATCTACTGGAAATTGAACACTTCAATGCATGTTAGTGAAATGTTCAAACAAAACTATTTTGTGCAGGAACACCAGATGTAATTATTCTTGCTGTTTGTTAAATGTATAATGTGACTTAGGCATCACCTATTTTTTTTTAATATAGTTTTTACAGTTTTATATATTTTTTAAATAAGAAAATGTAGCCTAACACTCCTCCATTTCTCATTAGATGCGCTTTTGAAATATCTGGTTGTGTAGTTTCTGTTTGAACACAATTATTGGTGGAGTTGGCTGCGAGGCAAGGGGCGCCAGACTAGCAAAAGACCACAGTAGTGACACATTATGTATGGGAAATACTTTAGTAAACTACAATTAGAACTGTAGGGAAAAAATGCTTGTTTGTGAGTGTCATAGTATGTCACATTTATGTTGATAAAGAATGGTGATGAAAACGAAGAGAGCGCCATCTACAGACAGGTCAGGAAACGTTCAGTGCACTTAAATCTAGAAATCACACAATCGTGTTCACTGATTAAACGTTAGACGCGGTCATGACGTCAGTATAAGCCCCGGATGTTTATGGTAGTCCGCAATTACATGTGATAATAATACAGCTCCTGAGTAAAGTGTTCATTCATCACTTCGTGTGTTCATTCGTTCACAAATCACATTTTTATAATAGGCTATGTCCTTATTCTGGAATTATTCTGAAAGATCATTCCTCCACAAGATGGCGTCTGGTAATGTGAGCAAGAATAAGAAAAACAAGAAATCAAATGAGGACGCCATGAGGAATGTAAACACCAACCAACCTGCTGAACAACGTCTTTGGACAGGTATCTCACACTCATTCACTTCTGCTCTTGTGTTTGAATCTGTATTGATAATGCTGGTCTGTTGTGTTACATTGAGTTGTGTTCCTCACTCAAAACTATGGTACAACTAGGGTTACCACTTTTAGTACCCTAAAATAAGGGACGCTTTCGGGGGTCATCTCAAAAATGCTGCAGTAAAAAGGTTTCATATGAGTTGTGCATATAATATGGGACGTCCTGAATAAGAACTGATCATTGTTTTTTTCTACTTTTTAGAAATGGGGTCTATATACCCCGTTAAAATGTAATAATGTCCCATATCTCAAAAATGCTGCAGTAAAAAGGTTTCATATGAGTTTTGCATATAATATGGGCCGTCCTGAATAAGAACTGATCATTGTTTTTTTTTTCTACTTATTAGACTCTAAAGACTAATAATGTCCCATTTCTCAGAAAAGAACCGTCAAGTACACCAATAAATAAAACGGATATTAAAGCAGAAATAAATAAGTAAGTAAAAATTCACGAGCATTTTGTAGTATTATCTCTCAGTCCTGGGCGTATATGAAAAGCGCTCTGGAAGCGCGTTCTCTCTGTGTTGTTTCTGAAACTACCGTAATCACTGTAATATGCGCGCGCACTTAAAATCAATCGCGGCTGGCTTGACCGTGTTTTTCTGAACCGCGGCTGGCTTTACCGCAGTGATTATTTGCATTAGACGCTGCTTTAAAAAAATTATAAAAAATACGGGACAAAACCCGTCCCGTATTGATTCAAAACGGGACGCGCAATTTCATTCTCAAATACGGGACGATTCCGTATTTTAAGGGACGGGTGGCAACCCTAGGTACAACTTCCAACTTTATTGGTGCTTTATACCATATTTTATCATATCAAAACAGTCCCAGTCCCCATTACGGAAAAGAGTAGAGTGTTCGAGAAAGATTCATTATCCGCCCAACATTGTAAAAACAATTCACCTCCTCATCTCTGTAAATGAAAGATGAAACGTGCACTAATACATGTACATTCACATTTATTATTTTATTTCCATTGTTTAGTATGAAAAGTAACTACATGATGTTAAGCAGACTGTACTGTACTTTCCCACAAGAGTATCAATATGACCCATATATAGCACTTGATGTTGTTATGTGATTCTGTAGGATTACATTTCTTGACTTTTGTTGAATTGATGGCTTTGAATTCAAGCTGTATATTTTATCAGAGGTCTTCAAACCTGCTCCTGCAAAGTTGAGGTCAAACTTGTTTCAGTATCGACAAGTGTATACCTAAATCACAGGATTTTTCAAGTACAACAAACTTAAGTTTAATTAGATATTCTATTTACTTTGGCAGTTAAACATAAAGTGTTGCACATTGTATCGATGCAGTGATGAATACTTTGCGACTGCATTTTATCACTCATTTACAAGCACCACAATTAAATAGTATCATCTGTTACGTGAACAGACATTCAGAAGCTTAAAGTGCAAAATATTGAAAATCAAAATGCTATACAGTAGTATTTGAGCAACAATGGTCCGGTACTTTATTGGCATCAGTGGTTCCATGAAGGACCTTTAACATCCACAAAACCTTTTAATTCAGCAAAATCTTCGATTTAGTTTAAAAACTTTTACTTAACTCTGAACTGAAATGTTCTTTGTGGAACCAGTAATAGTTCTTCTATGGCATCAGTGTGAAAACACCCTTTTGTAAGCTTTATTTTTAGGAGTGTGCAGAGTTTAGCTCCATCCTCAATCAAACACACCTGCCTGTAATTTCTTTAGTGATCCTAAAGACTTTGGTTAGATTCTTCAGGTGTGTTTATTGGGTTTAGAGCTAAACTCAGAAAAATGAACTTCAATGATTGAGCTGTCCATCTCTGTTCTACACACACTTGAGGTCTTTACAACCACTTTGAACAAATACCAGAAATATGTCACCATCAAACCAATGACCTTGAGATTGTCTAAAGATTAGTGTTTCTGTAGACATACGTCCTGATTTATGTCCAGTTTAAACACACAGCATTGGTCAATCAGGCGTCTGAGCTGTTGTTACTCAGTAAAGGTTGACTGGACTCTTCAGCTGATTCTACAGGTTTTGGACAATCCAGGATTCTAAGCTGACCCTGATCACCAACACCAGGATTGAACAGAGGAACGACTGATCCAGAGAATCTGGTGCTGATGGTCAGGAGATGTTTCCTCTCTGTGACGTTGTAAAATGACAGCTGACCGTCATCATAATCTAACAGAACTCCCAGTCGTTCAGGTCTCGGTGTCAGTGAGAGTTTAACTGGTGGATCAGTGTTAGTGTGAAACCCATTAGGACCGTCTGAACACAAGAACCAGTAACCCTTTGATGGAGTTAAAGCAGATCGGTCGTTTACACAAACATTTCCATCTTTCACTATACCAAATAACCAAGAGTTTTTAGGAGGTGATCTGGAAAATGTCAAATCTACCTCCCAATAGTGACGACCAGAGGTGAATCTTTGGGTTCCATATGCACATAAATCATATGGAAATCCCTCTTCAGTGTGATTATATCCTGGACCATCCCTCATGATTTTACAGTCCCTAATAAGAATCAGGCCTGGATGTAAATGCTCACTGTCAATAGTGACATCAACTGTGAGAAGAAAATGTATAAGCAACAATTAATAATCACTGTGTGTGAGATCATATTTACATATATATGCATGCATAGCTCAGATTATGAAATATATTTATATATAACTTAGATTGCCATACCTGCATGTTTCCTTAGTTCTTCTATATTTATGTCACCTACAAATAAAATAAAGATATTGTTTGAGAGAAACCTACAGCCATAATTAATGTTTACAGTATCAATATGTAACTTATGTTACAGAAGAAGGAATCATCAAATGGTCCCCACCTGACCCCTTCAGGTTTGTCTGAAAAAAATCTATGTGATGGGTAATATGCCCAATAGATCATATACAAAATTTCAGATCTCTGTGCATACTTTTCTTTTTTCTTTTTTTCTTTTTTTTTTTTTTTTTTTTTTTTACAAAAAATCTGTTAAAAAAAAAAAGTTTGTTTTTTACCCCGTTTTGGCATCACAGTCTGAGTGACCATGTTCAGACTGAAATATCTCCAGAACTAGTTGTGCCAGGTCCATGTCATTCATGGGAAATATTGCTCTGAACATTGGTCCATTTTTGGACCTTAATATCTCAACATCCATAAGACTCTATTGTCTGATATCAAAAGATGTGAAAGACATGGTACATATCAGACCATTTACCAAGTTTGATGCTTATACATTGAAAATTGAGGTTTCTATGGACATCTGAAAACCCTTAAAGTAATAGTTTCAAAAATAGTAGAGGGCCAGCATTCAGGTGTAAATTCAGTAACAAAGCTGTGAGTTGTAATTCATGCAGTTCTGGACTAGGACTCTTAGCCCAGAAAATTTCATGGACCTGGCGCAACTAGTTCTGGAGATATTTCAGTCTGAACATGGTCACTCAGACAGTTATGCCAAAACGGGGTAAAAATCAAACAGATTCTTTGTGAAAAAAGTACGCACAGTAGAGATCTGAAATTGTGTATATGATCTGTTGGGCATATTACCCATCACATGGATTTTTTTCAGACAAATCTGAGGAGGTCAGGTGGGGAACTTTTCCAAAATTTGATGATTCCAGCTGGAATGACCCGAAGAATAACAGCAATAATAAGTGAGTAATTGTGTGACAGTGGAAGTGGCTCTTTATTCTGATAAAATGTTTTTCCATGATGCTTTCAGAATGTTTTTCTTCCGCTGTAACATTCGTGTTGATGGTACTAATGTAATAATTAGTGGGTCACAGTCACAGTTCTTATAAAACAGCAAAGAATAAACGTCTTCAAATACCTTCTTTTGTAGTTTCCTCCTCACAATCTGAAATGAGACACAATTTCAATGTAATGTTTCATTTTCAGTGTGCTTCAAAAATAATCCAGAATTTGCAAGTAACTTCTTCAAATACCTCCTTTGTTTGTCGGGTTCTCCATAGTATTCACACAATCTAAAATGACAAAATATTAATGGAAGGTTTAATTATTTGCTTCATAAATACTCCAGACTTTGTACATCATTAAATTACACCAATCCCTTTTAAATACTTCAAATATTTTATTTGCTAGACAAGAGCAGTGTGTGTTGTTTCTGTGTTTTCTCCATATTAATTCTAATTAAATTAATTAATTTGACACAGCATCTTACAAATTTAAGCTCACTTCACGCATATCTAGTCGTGGTAAATACTGAAAAACTGAAGATGAAATCTTTAAAACTTTCGATCAGGTTGTACCTGTTAGTTTGTGTCTGTATTTGTAGAGAATCAGACCAAACAAACCCAGAAGAGCACCAATGAGAACGGTGAAGAAAAGAGCCTTCCATGAACCTGATGGATCTGAAAAAGAAAATCAATTCTGAAGTGAAATATATAAATCATAATTAAATATATGGCAAAATATAAAAATGCACATTAGTGCTCCTGTTCAGTTCATGTATATTCAGACCAGGCTTGGCATCATAATTTTCCTAAAATTAGTTCAATGTCAGCAAGTTCTTTACAAAAACCTACTGGATGACAAAGACTTGAGAATATACTGTTATTGGATCTGAGAAACATCAGTGGAAAGAAAATCATATGAGATTGGACACATGAGGAAGAGAACTATTCTTTTAATGAGGCGCAGATCCATGAAAACACAACGAAGTCTAGTTTTTGACTCACCAGTGATTTGGAGATCTACTACTTTGCTGTCATATGCTTTGACTCCACTAACATCACAGTGAAATGAACCTTCATCCTGAAATGCGAGTTTCTCCAGCCGTAGAGAGACGTCTCCATCCTTCAGTCCACCAGACAAAGAGGTTCGGTTCCTGAAACATTCCTGGATGTCCTGGATCTTCCCATGATTATAGAGGAGAACAGGGTTGCTGAACTCCTCATTACGGTACCAGCGGATCTCCAGAGCTTCAGCGTTCTCAGGAGGAGAGATCCGGCAGGACAGAATCACTGTGGATCCCACATGAGACACTACAGGATCACCAGGAACCACTACAGAGAACGACACTGACAGACACAGATAGACACGCTCAATGAAATATACAGTGCGTTAAACTGTAATCTGTATTTAAAATAAATTTAGTTTATAAAGAAAAATAAATAAAATTGACAAACAGAAAACTTATTGGTTTTAAAGTGAATTGTGTGCTTAATCTCTACACTACTGACTGTATAGACAAGTTCGGGTAGATATAAGCATGTATCCTAAAACATTTTACATGGCTAAACACATTCTGTGTGTAATGTAGTGCATAAAATAGAATTTGATTACATGTTACTCGATAAATATTAATATTTGTTGATCTCATCTGGATTGTGTGGAGCCATAAAACTGAACGAAATCCAAGCGTGTTTGTTTGTCGTGTTCTTACCAGAGGTCTCTATGAGGAGGTTCAGCAGTAAAGCGATAGTAATCGACAACATGCCTGTGGAAATACAGTTGAATTTTGAAATCAAATAAAACTCTGACGGAGATTTTTCCAGAATAAATGACATGAGAGACATAATCGATCGGACTGTCTTATTCGATGAGGAAACAAACTCACCGGAGACTAAATCAGTTTAGAAGAATATGATCCATCAGACGCGTTCAACATAAGAATAGAGTCAAAACAAACGAGAAATGGACGAAAGCGTTTAGAATCAAACATGCTCCGGATTATTCTTCCTGTTTTACTTTCGTTTCTAAAAGACTGCAGAAATGATTACAGGTGTCATCAGATGATGAATACGTCCAAAGGTGGAGTGTGTGTAAGGCTGGAGTAGGCTTATCCTCATACCTGGCAACCCGTTTTTCCCGGCAATTTACCAGTCTATCCCTATTATCCCGTTTAAATTTTTTCCCGTATTTCTCCCGTATTTTTGATCTTTCTATAAAAAATCATACTGGGTGTATTTTATTGAATTTTTTTTTAAATGAGTTAAAGTATAAAACAGTGTTCATTTCAACGTTAAAATAATTTAAATGTGCGGTATTAGGCACAAATGCAATCGCTTGTACAGAGAGCCGCTTTGCAGGACATGGAAGAGCCAGTGCAAATACTTGCATTTTTGCAGTGGAAACAATTTAAAATATTCCGTCATTTTTGCTCATAAAGGTACGAGTAATACATTATTCGGAACTGTAAAGGGTCTACTTTTATTTGTGTGCACTCACAATATCAACGAAACATAGCCGCGGGAACGTATTTTGAGCAGGGGGGGCTGAGAAAAAAAAGTTTTCTGTAGTCTACCTTTTATGTAATGCTTTTACACAATGCAAATAGGCCATATTTACAAATATTACAAAAGACAGCTATCTCAGCACGTTTTCAGACTGCGGTCACACCATCTGCGCTTCGTAAAAGTGCGGTCACGCCATCTCCGCCTAAAGTTACGTTGCGCGCCTATATAGATATTTACGGTAACAAACACCTCCGACCTAACGCGGCGCATTTCATGTTACTAAACTGCTTTTAAGAACTGCATACCGTAGTCAGGACCAATGCTATTAACAATCTCTCTATCTCTGTCTCCCCCCCCCCCAAAAAAAAAACTATTAATCTGACATGCGCAAAAAAATCATAAAAATATAAAAATCGAATTCTTTTCTTCAAACTCCAACAGATTTTTGTTCTGCATCCTATCACTGTGGTGATTTACATGCTGTTTAACGGTTTCATTATTTTATAATTGAATACCAAAGTTTTTTTTTTATTTATACCATTTTTCTCAATATAGACATTTTTTTAAATCATAAAAATATGAAATCAAACTAATACTCCAGCAGATTATTGTTCTGCATGTCCTGTATGTTATATGCTGTATCATTTATTTTAATTACATACCAAAGTCGACATATGCTATTGACATTGCTATATAGGCATTTTAAAAATTCATAAAAAAATGAAATCAAATTGTTTTCTGAAAACTCCAACAGATTATTGTTCCTCATCTCCTCAAGTACCACTGTGGTGATTTTCAAGTTGTTTTACTGTATCATTTTTTAATAATTTCATACCAAAGTCGACCTATGCTATTGACATTGCTATATAGGCATTTTAAAAATTCATAAAAAAATGAAATCAAATTGTTTTCTGAAAACTCCAACAGATTATTGTTCCTCATCTCCTCAAGTACCACTGTGGTGATTTTCAAGTTGTTTTACTGTATCATTTTTTAATAATTTCATACCAAAGTCGACATATGCCATTGACATTGCTATATAGGCATTTAAAAAAATTCATAAAACAATGAAATCAAATTGTTTTCTGAAAACTCCAACAGATTATTGTTCTTCATCTCCTCAAGTACCACTGTGGTGATTTTCAAGTTGTTTTACTGTATCATTTTTTAATAATTGCATACCAAATTCGACATATGCAATTGACATTGCTATATAGGCATTTTAAAAATTCATAAAAAAATGAAATCAAATTGTTTTCTGAAAACTCCAACAGATTATTGTTCTTCATCTCCTCAAGTACCACTGTGGTGATTTTCAAGTTGTTTTACTGTATCATTTTTTAATAATTTCATACCAAAGTCGACCTATGCTATTGACATTGCTATATAGGCATTTAAAAAAATTCATAAAAAAATGAAATCAAATTGTTTTCTGAAAACTCCAACAGATTATTGTTCTTCATCTCCTCAAGTACCACTGTGGTGATTTTCAAGTTGTTTTACTGTATCATTTTTTAATAATTTCATACCAAAGTCGACATATGCTATTGACATTGCTATAAAGACAATTTAAAAATTCATAAAAATATGAAATCAAATTGTTTTCTGAAAACTCCAACAGATTATTGTTCTACATCTCCTCAAGTACCACTGTGGTGATTTTCAAGTTGTTTTACTGTATCATTTTTTAATAATTTCATACCAAAGTCGACCTATGCTATTGACATTGCTATATAGGCATTTAAAAAAATTCATAAAAATATGAAATCAAATTGTTTTCTGAAAACTCCAACAGATTATTGTTCTACATCTCCTCAAGTACCACTGTGGTGATTTTCAAGTTGTTTTACTGTATCATTTTTTAATAATTTCATACCAAAGTCGACCTATGCTATTGACATTGCTATATAGGCATTTAAAAAAATTCATAAAAATATGAAATCAAATTGTTTTCTGAAAACTCCAACAGATTATTGTTCTACATCTCCTCAAGTACCACTGTGGTGATTTTCAAGTTGTTTTACTGTAAAACTTTTAATAATTTCATACCAAAGTCAAGACAAACGCTGTTTACATTGCTTTATAGGTATAAAAAAAAATATATATATATATGATATCAAATTGTTTTCTGAAAACTCCAACATGTTATTGTTCTTCATCTCCTCAAGTACGACTGTGGTGATTTTCAAGTTGTTTTACTGTAAAACTTTTAATAATTTCATACCAAATTCAAGACATATGCTATTTACATTGCTTTATAGATATAAAAAATCATCGCGGTCATCGCGACGGCAAGGTCGTGGCAGGGGAATCTAACGTCTCTGTTCCCTCCTTCACGGAACGAGGGTTACCTACATAACCTAAACGTTCCCCTTCAGTCGAATCACTTCCACGTTACATTGGGAACAAGGCAAGGCAAGGCGAGGCAAGGCAAGGCAAGTTTATTTATATATCACATTTCATACACAATTGCAATGCAAAGTGCTGAACATAAAAGGAATTAAAATCATAATAGCATAAAAATCATAAAAATTTAAAATAATAATCACAACAATAAAAACAGAGAATTTAAGAACATTTAAGATCATTTAAGATGAAATGTATTTTAAAATTAATTAGCACAGTATACATAAAATAATGCAGTCTGTTCGGACGTAGCACAGTGCTCATTCAATAAATGCACAACTGAACAGATGAGTTTTGAGTCTGGATTTAAATGTGGCTAATGTATTAGCACATCTGATCTCTTCTGGAAGCTGGTTCCAACTGCGGGCGGCATAATAGCTAAAAGCGGATTCCCCTTGTTTTTTGTGAACCCTTGATATTACTAACTGACTCGATCCTAGTGATCTGAGTTGTCTGTTAGGTTTATATTCAGTGAGCATATCTGCAATGTATGTAGGTCCTGTAGTGCTTTATAAACAAGTAAAAGTACTTTAAAATCTATCTTAAACATAACTGGTAGCCAGTGTAAGGACCTGAGAACTGGTGTAATATGCTCTGATTTTCTGGTTCTAGTCAGAATCCTGGCAGCAGCGTTCTGTATGAGCTGCAACTGTCCAATGGTCTTATTGTGAAGGCAAGTGAGGAGACCATTACAATAGTCCACCCTGCTGGTGATAAAGGCATGAACAAGTTTCTCCAAGTCTTGACAGGAAACAAAACATCTAATTCTTGCAATGGTTTTGAGATGATAGAATGCTGATTTAGTTACTGCTTTGACATGGCTACTGAAACAGGTCTGACTCCAGAATCACACCAAGATTCTTGACTTGATTTTTTTTTTTGACCCCTTGCATCAAGGTACGCATTTACCTTATGAACTTCATCCTTGTTTCCAAATGCAAAGACTTCTGTTTTCTCCTTGTTTAATTGAAGAAAGCTTTGGTACATCCAACTAATTTCATCAATGCATTTGCAGAGGGAGTCAATGGGGCTGTAGTCATTTGGCGATAAGGCTAGTTAAATCTGGGTATCATCTGCATAGCTGTGATATAGCAGTTGGCACAATCCCACGTGCCGGCAGGTATACGTGCTAGCAGGTGGGAGTGTTAATGTAACCTTCCCAACGTCCTGGGGGCCAATTGTGGGGGACCCTACAGGAATGCCAGTTGTACGGAAGCATGGTTGGGGGGCGGAGCACATGAGATCTTTCCATGTGGAAATAAAAATAATTCAATATATCCATAAGTTCTTAGGGACATACGAGGGAAACAGAGGCCTTCTGGTTGACCACCGGAAAATACTGAAACATATATTGCCACAACTAGCGGGGCGAAGGAGACCCGGCAGGAGCACAGTCAGGAACTACTCCGCAACTAGCCCTGACTGCGGGGCATGGAGGACCCAGGGTTAATGGGAAAATAGCACACGGATCCTCATGGGAATGGCGCAGCAAGCCGACACCAGCCGACCTCCCCTCACCTGAAGTCCTTATGTTAGGACACGGGAGGAAACAGCCTCTACGCAAAGGTTATAAAACCTAGCGAAGGTATTCAGTGTCGCCCAGCCCGCAGCTCTACAGATATTTGCTAGCGAGGCGCCATGAGCCAACGCATAGGATGAGGCAACACTCCGTGTGGAGTGGGCACGAACACCTAAGGGGCATGGCAGTCCCTGATACAAGTATGACAGGGAGATGGCATCTACCACCCAATGAGCCAACCTCTGTTTGGAGACCGCATTCCCTTTCTGCTGACCTCCAAAGCAGACAAAGAGCTGCTCGGTGCGTCTGAAGGGCCGAGTGCGGCTTTCATATATGCGTGAAGCACAGACTGGACACTACATAGCCAAAGCTGGGTCTGCCTCCTCCAGGGTCAGAGCTTGCAGATTCACCACCTGATCGCAGAAAGGCGTGGTGGGAACCTTGGGCATGTAGCCGGGTCTCAGGATAACGTGAGAATCGCCTGGCCCGAATTCTAGGCACGCTTCGCTAACAGAGAAGGCTTGTAGGTCCCCTACCCTCTTGATGGAAGCCAGGGCAGTCAGGAGTGCTGTCTTAAGTGACAGAAATTTTAGCTCAACTGACGCCAGTGGCTCGAATGGGGCGTCCCGCAGGCCTTGGAGGGCGAGGGAGAGATCCCAAGAGGGTACGAGGTGCGGTCTGGGAGGATTGATCCTCCTCGCACCTCTCAGGAACCTCACGATGAGTTGGTGCTTACCAAGCGATGTTACACCTACTGCATCATGATACGCTGCGATAGCAGCAACGTACACTTTGAGAGTCGAAGGGGACAGCCTGCCCTCCAACTTCTCTTGCAGGAAGGAAAGCATTACTGCAATCGTGCATCTCTGTGGGTCCTCTCCGCAAGAGGAACACCAGTCAGCAAACAGACCCCATCTCAGTGCAAAAGCCTGCCTGGTAGACGGGGCTCGGGACTGAGCGATTCCTATTCTATCACGGCCTGAGGAAGGAGAGGTCTGCGGGTGTCAATCCTTGCCCTAACAGGGAGGGGCTGCCGTGAGGGAGACCTAAGTCCGGGTGGGCCACTACCGTGGCGCAACCAGCAAGACTTACACCTCGTCCTCCCTGGACTTGCACAGACGTACTTGAGCCCCGGAGGTCAGCTGTGTGCCAGTGCCACTTTGAGAAGAGGCGACTGGCAAAGGGAGGAATCGGGAAGGGCGAGCGAATGTGGCTGGGCATTGGCGAAATAGCGTCACGGGGTGGAGTCGCCATTCCGCAGGGTGGTTGGACTGCCGTGGAAGCCAACAGGACGTACGGTTAAGTTTCCCTGGCATCATGAGAATGGCATGTAGCAATGTCTGCCACGTTTGACTCCGTAGGAGCAGATGGTGGATGAGCTCTAAGTGCCCGTTGCACACAGCATCTCAACCTGTGGAAAGCCACGGGCTGACTAGTCAGCAACACTGCAGGAAAACTCCAGTCCAGATTGAGCCGAGATGCTATGTCCATCTCAGGACTCGATCGTGCTGAAGCGGTCTCACATGAAACGAGCTCAACGGAAAAACGGCTGAAGCTGTCATGTGCCCCAGGAGCCTCAAAATTTTGAAAAGGACCGATGAGTTGTGCCTGCATAATCGTAGGCACTACAGCACTGACTGCGCACTCTTGGTGGCAAGGCGGGCTGTCCTGTTGACCGAGTCTGGCTCCAGCCCGGGAAAAGACATCCCCCTCTATTCTAGAGGGAGTCTGCTCTTCTCTCGGTTGGCCTGAAGGACCAGATGGCAGAGGTGCCGAAGCACCAAGCACTCGCGAGTGAGCTGAAAGGCACCAGTCATCGAGACGGTTGTAAACGCGAATCCCTGTCTGCCGAAGAGGGGACAGGAAAGCTCCCGTGGCCTTAAGAAGGATGCGGGGAGAAGGGGACTGGCCAAATGGAAGCACCTTTCACTGAAACACTCGACCCCCGGGGGCAGACCGCAGAAGGGGTCTGAGCCGGGGAGGAATCGAGACGTAACAGCGAGTGTTCTTCAACCCACCCCTGGAGACGGAAGCATACTCGTATGCACTTCATCGTGAGCATCTGATCCGATAGCCTGAAAAGGGGCTGAAACAGAACTCCATCCAGGATGGGTGTTTATCCACCATTCTTTCTGGGCACGTTGAAGTAGAGACAGTAAGACCCTAACTTCAGCTCGGCTAGAGGGGCAGGCTGGATCGTATCCTCCGCAAGCAGGACAGAGGCAAGCTTGAAAAGGGTACCTCTGGTAACAAAATGGGAACAAAAATGTAAAGGGTACCTCTGAACCTGGGCGGACGCCTGGAGAGCTGAATCGCAAAGCCAAGCCATGCCGTACCGTCCGTATCAACCACCGTGGCAGTAGCAAGGGAATTGACCGTCGTGACCGTGGTGGGGCAGCCTGGGGGGAGACAGGGAAAAGAGACTGAACCCAGAAGGATGTACGTCCTGGAGAAGAGTCAACCTGCACTAAGCAGTGCTTACCTTCTTCCCTGGTTTCTCTTTTTGAGAAAATGTGGGTACCGTCGAACTGGGGGCGGAGGGTGGCGAGGGGAGAGGAGCTGGGGAGCGGGCAAGATGAAGAAGGTGCCCGCCACATTTTGACCAGCTCCTCGTGCACCTCTGGGAAGAAACCTCCGAGGGGTGCTGCGCCGCCGGGATGGCATCCTCACTCTCAGACTCTCCCTCTGATGCTGCAACAGACATCTCCCCCTCCTGTGGAGTGCCAAAGGAGACGCTCAGCCCGGCATGCGGGGAAGTGTACTGCTCTGGCATCTCGGCGGGACCACGCTGAGGTGCGGAAGTCCGCAGGGCGTTTGGGGCCGGCGGAACGTTTGGCACAGTGATCTGCAAGTCTCCCTCGTGTCTCCCACGGTGGCTGAAAAACATTGATGGTTTAACCGCCTACCGCGGGACGATGAGTGGAGCCGTCTCACGAACGAGCGGTGAGACTTCAGCATAGCCATGGTCATGTGTTCGCAATGAACCCACAAACCATCCGGGAACGCTGCCCCAGCATGTTCACGACCTAGACATGTGAGACAGCGTTCATGTCCGTCCAGAGAGGTGAGGTAACTGCCGCACCCACAAACGCACGGCCGGAAAGCCTTTCTTAAAAGAACGTCTAACACAGCCGTGAGAAATTGCTCTTTTAGTCCCGGTCTGCCCAGGCAGGAAACCGCGGCACCACTGTGCACTCAATGGGGCTTGCTCGCTGGAGGCTTTGTTGAGGCCGTGAAAACGGGCGCCTGCAGGAACACTTCTTTTTCTTCTGTCCCAATGTAACGTCGTAGTGATTCGACTGAAGGGGAACTAATAATAAAAAGTTTTTAGAGTTTTCAGAAAATAATTTGATTTCATATTTTTATGTTTTTATTAATCATGTATTTATAGAGAAATATTATTGGTCCAGATTTGGTATGCAATTATAAAAACAATTAAACTGCATGTTAAGCTGCATGAAAATCACCACAGTGGTACTTGAGGGGATGAAGAACAATAATCGTTTGGAGATTTCAGAAAACAATTTGATTTCATATTTTTATAAAAAAATTTATATCTATAAAGCAATGTAAATAGCATATGTCGACTTTTTATTAAAAAAGTATACAGTAAAACAACTTGAAAATCACCACAGTGGTGCTTGAGGAGATGTAGAACAATAATCTGTTGGAGTTTTCAGAAAACAATTTGATTTCATTTTTTTATGAATTTTTAAAATGCCTATATAGCAATGTCAATTGCATATGTTGACTTTGGTATGGAATTATTATAAAATGATACAGTAAAACAACTTGAAAATCATCACAGTGATACTTG